>NW_028274873.1:344532-689065 GCF_037043125.1 Eumetopias jubatus
GCATTCCTAGAGATGTGTCAACTAACAAAACTGACCCAGGAAGAAATAGAAAACATGAACAGTCCTATAACCACGAAGGCAATTGAAGTAGTCATCAAAAACCTCCCAAGAAACCAAAGCCCAGGGCCAGATGGTTTCCCAGGGGAATTCTATCAGACATTTAAAGAAGAATTAATACCTATTCTCCTGAAACTGTTCCAAACAATAGAAATGGAAGGAAAACTTCCAAACTCATTTATGAGGCCACCATTACCTTGATTCCAAAACCAGACAAAGATCCCATCAAAAAGGAGAATTAGAGACCAATATCCTTGATGAACATCGATGCAAAAATTCTCACCAAAATACTAGCCAAGAGGACCCAACAGTACATGAAAAGGAGTATTCACCATGACCAAGTGGGATTTATCCCTGGGCTGCAAGGCTGGTTCAACATCCGCAAATCAGTCAACGTGATCAAATACATTAACAAAAGAAAGAACGAGAATCATATGATCCTCCCAAGAGATGCAGAAAAAGCATTGGACAAAGTACAGCAACCTTTCTGGATCAAAACTCTTCAGAGTATAGGGACAGCGGGTACATACCTCAATATCATAAAAGCCATCTACGAAAACGCTACAGCGAATATCATTCTCAATGGGGAAAAGCTGAGATCTTTTCCCCCAAAGTCAGCAACGCGGCAGGGATAGCCACTCTCACCACTGCTATTCAACATAGTATTAGAAGTCCTAGCCACAGCAATCAGACAACAAAAAGTAATCCAAGGCATCCAAATCGGCAGAGAGGAAGTCAAACTCTCACTCTTGGCAGATGATATGATACTTTATGTGGAAAACCCAAAAGACTCCACCCCAAAACTGCTAGAACTCACACAGCAATTCCGTCAAGTAGCAGGCTATAAAATCAATGCACAGGAATCAGTGGCATTCCTATACAACAACAACAAGACAGAAGAGAGACAAATCAAGGAGTCGATCCCATTCACAACTGCACCCAAAACCAGAAGAGACCTAGGAATATATTGAACCCAAGAGGCAAGGGATCTGTACTCAGAAAACTACAAAATACGCAGGAAAGAAATTGAAGAAGACACAAAGAAACGGAAAAACGTTCCATGCTCATGGATTGGGAGAACCAACATTGTGAAGAGGTCAATGCTACCTAGAGCAATCTACACATGCAATGCAATCCCCATCAAAATACCATCCACTTTTTTCCACGAAATGGAACAAATAATCCTAAAATTTGAATGGAACCTGAAGAGACCCCGAGTAGCCAGAGGAATATTGAGAAAGAAAAGCAAAGCTGGCGGCATCACAATTCTGGACTTCCAGCTCTATGACAAAGCTGTCATCATCAAGACAGTATGGTACTGGCACAAAAACAGACACATGGATCCATGGAACAGAATCGAGAGCCCAGAAATGGACCCTCAACTCTATGGTCAACTTATCTTTGACAGAGCAGGAAGGAATGTCCAATGGCAAAAAGAGAGTCTCTTCAACAACTGGTGTTGGGAGAATTGGACAGCCCCATGCAGAAGAATGACACTGGACCATTTCCTGACACCACACACAGAACTAGACGCCAAATGGTTGAAAGACCTCAATGTGAGACAGGAGTCCATCAAAATCCTAAAGGAGGACACAGGTAGCAAGCTCTTCGACCTCAGCCGCAGCAACTTCTTCCTAGAAACATCACCAAAGGCACGGGAAGCCAGGGCAAAAATGAACTATTGGGATTTCATCAAGATAAAAAGCTTTGGCACAGCAAAAGAAACAGTCCACAAAACTAAAAGACAACCGACAGAATGGGAGAAATTATTTGCAAATGACATATCAGATAAAGGGCTACTATCCAATATGTATAAAAACTTATCAAACTCAACACCCAAAGAACAAATAATCCAATCAAGAAATAGGCAGAAGACATGAACAGACATTTTTCCAAAGAAGACATCCAAATGGCCCACAGGCACATGAAAAAGTGCTCAACACGGCTCGGCATCAGGGAAATCCAAATCAAAACCTCAATGAGATACCCCCTCACACCCGTCAGAATGGCTCAAATGAACAAGTCAGGGAACGACAGAGGTTGGCGGGGATGTGGAGAAAGGGGAACCCTCCTACACTGGTGGTGGGAATGCAAGCTGGTGCAACCCCTCTGGAAAAGTGTATGGACGTTCCTCAAACAGTTATAATTAGAGCTACCATTCGATCCAGCAATTGCACTCCTGGGTATTTACCCCAAAGATACAAATGTAGGGACCCGAAGCGGTACGTGCACCCCATTGTTTATAGCAGCAATATCCACAATAGCCAAACGGTGGAAAGAGCCAAGATGTCCATCGACAGATGAATGGATAAAGAAGAGGTGGTATATATATACACAATGGACTATTACGCAGCCATCAAAAGGAATGAGGTGTTGCCATGGACAACGACGTGGATGGAACTGGAGGGTCCGACGATTAGTGAAATAAGTCAATCAGAGAAAGACATGTATCATATGACCTCACTGATATGAGGGATTCTTAATCTCAGGAACAGAGTGAGGCTTGCTGGAGTGGTCGGGGGGGGGGATGGGGTGGCTGGGTGATAGACTTTGGGGAGGGTATGAGCTACGGTGAGCGCTGTGAATTGTGTAAGACTGTTGAATCACAGATCTGTACTTCTGAAACAAATAACGCAACATATTTTAAGAATAAAGGAAAACAAGGAGACAGCAGGAGAGGAAGAATGAAGGGGAGTTAGTGAGAGGGGGAGACGGACCAGGAGAGATGATGGATTCTGAAAAAAATTCCGAGGTTTCTAGAGGGGAGGTGGGTCGGTGGATTGGTTTGACTGGTGATGGTTATTAAAGAGGGCACATTCCGCATGGAGCACTGTGTGTTAGGAACAAACAATGAATCATGGGACAGTACACCAAAACAAATGATGTAGTACATGGTGATTAACAAAGCAGTAAAAAACAAAGACTGTAATAAGAGATGAAGAAGGACACTATATCCTACTTAAAGGGTCTATCCAACAAGAAGATCTCACAATTTTAAATATCTATGCCCCGAACATGGGAGCATCCAATTATATAAGGCAATTAAGAAGAAAAGCAAAGAAACACATTGACCACCATACAATCATAGTGGGGGACTTTAACACCCCCCTGACTGAAATGGCCAGATCATCTAAGCAAAAGATCAACAAGGAAATAAAGACTTAAATGACACACTGGACCAAATGGACTTCACAGACATATTCAGAACGTTCCATCCCAATGCAACGGAATACACTTTCTTCTCTAGTGCCCATGGAACATTCTCCAGAATGGATCACATCCTAGGTCACAAATCAGGTCTCAACCGGTACCCAAAGATTGGGATCATTCCCTGCACATTTTCAGACCACAATGCTTTGAAACTAGAATTCAATCACAAGAGGAAAGTGGGAAAGAACTCAAATACATGGAGGCTAAAGAGCATCCTACGAAAGAATGAATGGGTCAACCAGGAAATTAAAGAAGAATTTAAAAAGTTCATGGAAACCAATGAAAATGAAAACTCAACTGTCCAAAATCTTTGGGATACAGCCAAGGCAGTCCTGCGAGGAAAGTATATAGCAATACAAGCCTTTCTCAAGAAACAAGAAAGGTCTCAAATACACACCCAACCCTACACCTAAAGGAGCTGGAGAAAGAACGGCAAATAAAGCCTAAACCCAGCAGGAGAAGAGAAATCATGCAGTTCAGAGCAGAAATCAATGAAATAGAACCCAGAAGAACAGTAGAAGTGATCAACGGAACTAGGAGCTGGTACTTTGAAAGAATTCACAAGATTGATACACCCCTGTCCAGGCTGATCAAAAAGAAAAGAGAAATGACCCAAATCAACAAAATCATGAATGAAAGAGGAGAGATCACAAACAACAACAAAGAAATACAAACAATTATAAGAACGTAATCTGAGCAACCCTAGGGCAGCAAATTCCATAACCTGGAAGAAATGGGTGCATTCCTAGAGATGTGTCAACTAACAAAACTGACCCAGGAAGAAATAGAAAACATGAACAGTCCTATAACCACGAAGGCAATTGAAGTAGTCATCAAAAACCTCCCAAGAAACCAAAGCCCAGGGCCAGATGGTTTCCCAGGGGAATTCTATCAGACATTTAAAGAAGAATTAATACCTATTCTCCTGAAACTGTTCCAAACAATAGAAATGGAAGGAAAACTTCCAAACTCATTTATGAGGCCACCATTACCTTGATTCCAAAACCAGACAAAGATCCCATCAAAAAGGAGAATTAGAGACCAATATCACTGATGAACATCGATGCAAAAATTCTCACCAAAATACTAGCCAAGAGGACCCAACAGTACATGAAAAGGAGTATTCACCATGACCAAGTGGGATTTATCCCTGGGCTGCAAGGCTGGTTCAACATCCGCAAATCAGTCAACGTGATCAAATACATTAACAAAAGAAAGAACGAGAATCATATGATCCTCTCAATAGATGCAGAAAAAGCATTGGACAAAGTACAGCACTCTTTCTGGGTCAAAACTCTTCAGAGTATAGGGACAGCGGGTACATACCTCAATATCATAAAAGCCATCTACGAAAACCCTACAGCGAATATCATTCTCAATGGGGAAAAGCTGAGATCTTTTCCCCTAAGGTCAGGAATGCGGCAGGGATAGCCAATCTCACCACTGATATTCAACATAGTATTAGAAGTCCTAGCCACAGCAATCAGACAACAAAAAGTAATCCAAGGCATCCAAATCGGCAGAGAGGAAGTCAAACTCTCACTCTTTGCAGATGATATGATACTTTATGTGGAAAACCCAAAAGACTCCACCCCAAAACTGCTAGAACTCACACAGCAATTCCGTCAACTAGCAGGCTATAAAATCAATGCACAGGAATCAGTGGCATTCCTATACACCAACAACAAGACAGAAGAGAGACAAATCAAGGAGTCGATCCCATTCACAACTGCACCCAAAACCAGAAGAGACCTAGGAATATATTCATCCCAAGAGGCAAAGGATCTGTACTCAGAAAACTACAAAATACGCAGGAAAGAAATTGAAGAAGACACAAAGAAACGGAAAAACGTTCCATGCTCATGGATTGGGAGAACCAACATTGTGAAGAGGTCAATGCTACCTAGAGCAATCTACACATGCAATGCAATCCCCATCAAAATACCATCCACTTTTTTCCAGGAAATGGAACAAATACTCCTAAAATTTGAATGGAACCAGAAGAGACCCCGAATAGCCAGAGGAATATTGAGAAAGAAAAGCAAAGATGGCGGCATCACAATTCTGGACTTCCGGCTCTATGACAAAGCTGTCATCATCAAGACAGTATGGTAGTGGCACAAAAACAGACACATGGATCCATGGAACAGAATCAAGAGCCCAGAAATGGACCCTCAACTCTATGGTCAACTTATCTTTGACAGAGCAGGAAGGAATGTCCAATGGCAAAAAGAGAGTCTCTTCAACAACTGGTGTTGGGAGAATTGGACAGCCCCATGCAGAAGAATGACAGTGGACCATTTCCTGACACCACACACAAAAGTAGACTCCAAATGGTTGAAAGACCTCAATGTGAGACAGGAGTCCATCAAAATCCTAAAGGAGAACACAGGTAGCAAGCTCTTCGACCTCAGCCGCAGCAACTTCTTCCTAGAAACATCACCAAAGGCACGGGAAGCCAGGGCAAAAATGAACTATTGGGATTTCATCAAGATAAAAAGCTTTGGCACAGCAAAAGAAACAGTCCACAAAACCAAAAGACAACCGACAGAATGGGAGAAATTATTTGCAAATGACCTATCAGATAAAGGGCTACTACCCAATATGTATAAAAACTTATCAAACTCAACACCCAAAGAACAAATAATCCAATCAAGAAATAGGCAGAAGACATGAACAGACATTTTTCCAAAGAAGACATCCAAATGGCCCACAGGCACATGAAAAAGTGCTCAACACGGCTTGGCATCAGAGAAATCCAAATGAAAACCTCAATGAGATACCACCTCACACCCGTCAGAATGGCTCAAATGAACAAGTCAGGGAACGACAGAGTTTGGCGGGGATGTGGAGATAGGGGAACCCGCCGACACTGGTGGTGGGAATGCAAGCTGCTGCAACCCCTCTGGAAAACAGTATGGAGGTTCCTCACACAGTTGAAATTAGAGCTACCATTCGATCCAACATTTGCACTCCTGGGTATTTACCCCAAAGATACAAATGTAGGGACCCGAAGCGGTACGTGCACCCCATTGTTTATAGCAGCAATGTCCACAATAGCCAAACTGTGGAAACAGCCAAGATGTCCATCGACAGATGAATGGATAAAGAAGAGGTGGTATATATATACACAATGGACTATTACGCAGCCATCAAAAGGAATGAGATGTTGCCATGGACAACGACGTGGATGGAACTGGAGGGTCCGACGATTAGTGAAATAAGTCAATCAGAGAAAGACATGTATCATATGACCCCACTGATATGAGGGATTCTTAATCTCAGGAACAGAGTGAGGCTTGCTGGAGTGGTCGGGGGTGGGAGGGATGGGGTGGCTGGGTGATCGACATTGGGGAGGGTATGAGCTACGGTGAGCGCTGTGAATTGTGTAAGACTGTTGAATCACAGATCTGTACTTCTGAAACAACGCAACATATTTTAAGAATAAAGGAAAAGAAGGAGACAGCAGGAGTGGAAGAATGAAGGGGAGTTAGTGAGAGGATGAGACGGACCAGGAGAGATGATGGGTTCTGAAAAAAAATCTGAGGTTTCTAGAGGGGAGGTGGGTCGGGGGATTGGTTAGCCTGGTGGTGGGTATTAAAGAGGGCACATTCTCCATGGAGCACTGTGTGTTAGGAACAAACAATGAATCATGGGACACTACACCAAAACAAAGGATGTACTCCATGGTGATTAACAAAGCAATAAAAAACAAAGACTGTAATAAGAGATGAAGAAGGACACTATATCCTACTTAATGGGTCTATCCAACAAGAAGATCTCACAATTGTAAATATCTATGCCCCGAACATGGGAGCATCCAATTATATAAGGCAATTAAGAAGAAAACAAAGAAACACATTGACCACCATACAATCATAGTGGGGGACTTTAACACAACCCTTGACTGAAATGGCCAGATCATCTAAGCAAAAGTTCAACAAGGAAATAAAGACTTTAAATGACACACTGGACCAAATGGACTTCACAGACATATTCAGAACGTTCCATCCCAATGCAACGGAATACACATTCTTCTCTAGTGCCCATGGAACATTCTCCAGAATGGATCACATCCTAGGTCACAAATCAGGTCTCAACCGGTACCCAAAGATTGGGATCATTCCCTGCACATTTTCAGACCACAATGTTTTGAAACTAGAACTCAATCACAAGAGGAGAGTCGGAAAGAACTCAAATACATGGAGGCTAAAGAGCATCCTACGAAAGAATGAATGGGTCAACCAGGAAATTAAAGAAGAATTTAAAAAGTTCATGGAAACCAATGAAAATGAAAACTCAACTGTCCAAAATCTTTGGGATACAGCCAAGGCAGTCCTGCGAGGAAAGTATATAGCAATACAAGCCTTTCTCAAGAAACAAGAAAGGTCTCAAATACACACCCAACCCTACACCTAAAGGAGCTGGAGAAAGAACGGCAAATAAAGCCTAAACCCAGCAGGAGAAGAGAAATCATGCAGTTCAGAGCAGAAATCAATGAAATAGAACCCAGAAGAACAGTAGAAGTGATCAACGGAACTAGGAGCTGGTACTTTGAAAGAATTCACAAGATTGATACACCCCTGTCCAGGCTGATCAAAAAGAAAAGAGAAATGACCCAAATCAACAAAATCATGAATGAAAGAGGAGAGATCACAAACAACACCAAAGAAATACAAACAATTATAAGAACGTAATCTGAGCAACCCTAGGGCAGCAAATTCCATAACCTGGAAGAAATGGGTGCATTCCTAGAGATGTGTCAACTAACAAAACTGACCCAGGAAGAAATAGAAAACATGAACAGTCCTATAACCACGAAGGCAATTGAAGTAGTCATCAAAAACCTCCCAAGAAACCAAAGCCCAGGGCCAGATGGTTTCCCAGGGGAATTCTATCAGACATTTAAAGAAGAATTAATACCTATTCTCCTGAAACTGTTCCAAACAATAGAAATGGAAGGAAAACTTCCAAACTCATTTATGAGGCCACCATTACCTTGATTCCAAAACCAGACAAAGATCCCATCAAAAAGGAGAATTAGAGACCAATATCCTTGATGAACATCGATGCAAAAATTCTCACCAAAATACTAGCCAAGAGGACCCAACAGTACATGAAAAGGAGTATTCACCATGACCAAGTGGGATTTATCCCTGGGCTGCAAGGCTGGTTCAACATCCGCAAATCAGGCAACGTGATCAAATACATTAACAAAAGAAAGAACGAGAATCATATGATCCTCCCAATAGATGCAGAAAAAGCATTGGACAAAGTACAGCACCCTTTCTGGATCAAAACTCTTCAGAGTATAGGGACAGCGGGTACATACCTCAATATCATAAAAGCCATCTACGAAAACGCTACAGCGAATATCATTCTCAATGGGGAAAAGCTGAGATCTTTTCCCCTAAAGTCAGCAACGCGGCAGGGATAGCCACTCTCACCACTGCTATTCAACATAGTATTAGAAGTCCTAGCCACAGCAATCAGACAACAAAAAGTAATCCAAGGCATCCAAATCGGCAGAGAGGAAGTCAAACTCTCACTCTTGGCAGATGATATGATACTTTATGTGGAAAACCCAAAAGACTCCACCCCAAAACTGCTAGAACTCACACAGCAATTCCGTCAAGTAGCAGGCTATAAAATCAATGCACAGGAATCAGTGGCATTCCTATACACCAACAACAAGACAGAAGAGAGACAAATCAAGGAGTCGATCCCATTCACAACTGCACCCAAAACCAGAAGAGACCTAGGAATATATTCATCCCAAGAGGCAAAGGATCTGTACTCAGAAAACTACAAAATACGCAGGAAAGAAATTGAAGAAGACACAAAGAAACGGAAAAACGTTCCATGCTCATGGATTGGGAGAACCAACATTGTGAAGAGGTCAATGCTACCTAGAGCAATCTACACATGCAATGCAATCCCCATCAAAATACCATCCACTTTTTTCCACGAAATGGAATAAATAATCCTAAAATTTGAATGGAACCTGAAGAGACCCCGAGTAGCCAGAGGAATATTGAGAAAGAAAAGCAAAGCTGGCGGCATCACAATTCTGGACTTCCAGCTCTATGACAAAGCTGTCATCATCAAGACAGTATGGTACTTGCACAAAAACAGACACATGGATCCATGGAACAGAATCGAGAGCCCAGAAATGGACCCTCAACTCTATGGTCAACTTATCTTTGACAGAGCAGGAAGGAATGTCCAATGGCAAAAAGAGAGTCTCTTCAACAACTGGTGTTGGGAGAATTGGACAGCCCCATGCAGAAGAATGACACTGGACCATTTCCTGACACCACACACAGAAGTAGACGCCAAATGGTTGAAAGACCTCAATGTGAGACAGGAGTCCATCAAAATCCTAAAGGAGAACACAGGTAGCAAGCTCTTCGACCTCAGCCGCAGCAACTTCTTCCTAGAAACATCACCAAAGGCACGGGAAGCCAGGGCAAAAATGAACTATTGGGATTTCATCAAGATAAAAAGCTTTGGCACAGCAAAAGAAACAGTCCACAAAACCAAAAGACAACCGACAGAATGGGAGAAATTATTTGCAAATGACATATCAGATAAAGGGCTACTATCCAATATGTATAAAAACTTATCAAACTCAACACCCAAAGAACAAATAATCCAATCAAGAAATAGGCAGAAGACATGAACAGACATTTTTCCAAAGAAGACATCCAAATGGCCCACAGGCACATGAAAAAGTGTTCAACACGGCTCGGCATCAGGGAAATCCAAATCCAAACCTCAATGAGATACCACCTCACACCCGTCAGAATGGCTCAAATGAACAAGTCAGGGAACGACAGAGGTTGGCGGGGATGTGGAGAAAGGGGAACCCTCCTACACTGGTGGTGGGAATGCAAGCTGGTGCAACCCCTCTGGAAAAGTGTATGGAGGTTCCTCAAACAGTTATAATTAGAGCTACCATTCGATCCAGCAATTGCACTCCTGGGTATTTACCCCAAAGATACAAATGTAGGGACCCGAAGCGGTACGTGCACCCCATTGTTTATAGCAGCAATATCCACAATAGCCAAACGGTGGAAAGAGCCAAGATGTCCATCGACAGATGAATGGATAAAGAAGAGGTGGTATATATATACACAATGGACTATTACGCAGCCATCAAAAGGAATGAGATGCTGCAATGGACAACGACGTGGATGGAACTGGAGGGTCCGACGATTAGTGAAATAAGTCAATCAGAGAAAGACATGTATCATATGACCCCACTGATATGAGGGATTCTTAATCTCAGGAACAGAGTGAGGCTTGCTGGAGTGGTCGGGGGTGGGAGGGATGGGGTGGCTGGGTGATAGACATTGGGGAGGGTATGAGCTACGGTGAGCGCTGTGAATTGTGTAAGACTGTTGAATCACAGATCTGTACTTCTGAAACAACGCAACATATTTTAAGAATAAAGGAAAAGAAGGAGACAGCAGGAGTGGAAGAATGAAGGGGAGTTAGTGAGAGGATGAGACGGACCAGGAGAGATGATGGGTTCTGAAAAAAAATCTGAGGTTTCTAGAGGGGAGTTGTGTCGGGGGATTGGTTAGCGTGGTGGTGGGTATTAAAGAGGGCACATTCTCCATGGATCACTGTGTGTTAGGAACAAACAATGAATCATGGGACACTACACCAAAACAAAGGATGTACTCCATGGTGATTAACAAAGCAATAAAAAACAAAGACTGTAATAAGAGATGAAGAAGGACACTATATCCTACTTAGTGTGTCTATCCAACAAGAAGATCTCACAATTGTAAATATCTATGCCCCGAAGATGGGAGCATCCAATTATATAAGGCAATTAAGAAGAAAATCAAAGAAACTCATTGACCACCATACAATCATAGTGGGGGACTTTAACACCCCCCTGACTGAAATGGCCAGATCATCTAAGCAAAAGATCAACAAGGAAATAAAGACTTTAAATGACACACTGGACCAAATGGACTTCACAGACATATTCAGAACGTTCCATCCCAATGCAACGGAATACACATTCTTCTCTAGTGCCCATGGAACATTCTCCAGAATGGATCACATCCTAGGTCACAAATCAGGTCTCAACCGGTACCCAAAGATTGGGATCATTCCCTGCACATTTTCAGACCACAATGTTTTGAAACTAGAACTCAATCACAAGAGGAGAGTCGGAAAGAACTCAAATACATGGAGGCTAAAGAGCATCCTACGAAAGAATGAATGGGTCAACCAGGAAATTAAAGAAGAATTTAAAAAGTTCATGGAAACCAATGAAAATGAAAACTCAACTGTCCAAAATCTTTGGGATACAGCCAAGGCAGTCCTGCGAGGAAAGTATATAGCAATACAAGCCTTTCTCAAGAAACAAGAAAGGTCTCAAATACACACCCAACCCTACACCTAAAGGAGCTGGAGAAAGAACGGCAAATAAAGCCTAAACCCAGCAGGAGAAGAGAAATCATGCAGTTCAGAGCAGAAATCAATGAAATAGAACCCAGAAGAACAGTAGAAGTGATCAACGGAACTAGGAGCTGGTACTTTGAAAGAATTCACAAGATTGATACACCCCTGTCCAGGCTGATCAAAAAGAAAAGAGAAATGACCCAAATCAACAAAATCATGAATGAAAGAGGAGAGATCACAAACAACACCAAAGAAATACAAACAATTATAAGAACGTAATCTGAGCAACCCTAGGGCAGCAAATTCCATAACCTGGAAGAAATGGGTGCATTCCTAGAGATGTGTCAACTAACAAAACTGACCCAGGAAGAAATAGAAAACATGAACAGTCCTATAACCACGAAGGCAATTGAAGTAGTCATCAAAAACCTCCCAAGAAACCAAAGCCCAGGGCCAGATGGTTTCCCAGGGGAATTCTATCAGACATTTAAAGAAGAATTAATACCTATTCTCCTGAAACTGTTCCAAACAATAGAAATGGAAGGAAAACTTCCAAACTCATTTATGAGGCCACCATTACCTTGATTCCAAAACCAGACAAAGATCCCATCAAAAAGGAGAATTAGAGACCAATATCCTTGATGAACATCGATGCAAAAATTCTCACCAAAATACTAGCCAAGAGGACCCAACAGTACATGAAAAGGAGTATTCACCATGACCAAGTGGGATTTATCCCTGGGCTGCAAGGCTGGTTCAACATCCGCAAATCAGGCAACGTGATCAAATACATTAACAAAAGAAAGAACGAGAATCATATGATCCTCCCAATAGATGCAGAAAAAGCATTGGACAAAGTACAGCACCCTTTCTGGATCAAAACTCTTCAGAGTATAGGGACAGCGGGTACATACCTCAATATCATAAAAGCCATCTACGAAAACGCTACAGCGAATATCATTCTCAATGGGGAAAAGCTGAGATCTTTTCCCCTAAAGTCAGCAACGCGGCAGGGATAGCCACTCTCACCACTGCTATTCAACATAGTATTAGAAGTCCTAGCCACAGCAATCAGACAACAAAAAGTAATCCAAGGCATCCAAATCGGCAGAGAGGAAGTCAAACTCTCACTCTTGGCAGATGATATGATACTTTATGTGGAAAACCCAAAAGACTCCACCCCAAAACTGCTAGAACTCACACAGCAATTCCGTCAAGTAGCAGGCTATAAAATCAATGCACAGGAATCAGTGGCATTCCTATACACCAACAACAAGACAGAAGAGAGACAAATCAAGGAGTCGATCCCATTCACAACTGCACCCAAAACCAGAAGAGACCTAGGAATATATTCATCCCAAGAGGCAAAGGATCTGTACTCAGAAAACTACAAAATACGCAGGAAAGAAATTGAAGAAGACACAAAGAAACGGAAAAACGTTCCATGCTCATGGATTGGGAGAACCAACATTGTGAAGAGGTCAATGCTACCTAGAGCAATCTACACATGCAATGCAATCCCCATCAAAATACCATCCACTTTTTTCCACGAAATGGAATAAATAATCCTAAAATTTGAATGGAACCTGAAGAGACCCCGAGTAGCCAGAGGAATATTGAGAAAGAAAAGCAAAGCTGGCGGCATCACAATTCTGGACTTCCAGCTCTATGACAAAGCTGTCATCATCAAGACAGTATGGTACTTGCACAAAAACAGACACATGGATCCATGGAACAGAATCGAGAGCCCAGAAATGGACCCTCAACTCTATGGTCAACTTATCTTTGACAGAGCAGGAAGGAATGTCCAATGGCAAAAAGAGAGTCTCTTCAACAACTGGTGTTGGGAGAATTGGACAGCCCCATGCAGAAGAATGACACTGGACCATTTCCTGACACCACACACAGAAGTAGACGCCAAATGGTTGAAAGACCTCAATGTGAGACAGGAGTCCATCAAAATCCTAAAGGAGAACACAGGTAGCAAGCTCTTCGACCTCAGCCGCAGCAACTTCTTCCTAGAAACATCACCAAAGGCACGGGAAGCCAGGGCAAAAATGAACTATTGGGATTTCATCAAGATAAAAAGCTTTGGCACAGCAAAAGAAACAGTCCACAAAACCAAAAGACAACCGACAGAATGGGAGAAATTATTTGCAAATGACATATCAGATAAAGGGCTACTATCCAATATGTATAAAAACTTATCAAACTCAACACCCAAAGAACAAATAATCCAATCAAGAAATAGGCAGAAGACATGAACAGACATTTTTCCAAAGAAGACATCCAAATGGCCCACAGGCACATGAAAAAGTGTTCAACACGGCTCGGCATCAGGGAAATCCAAATCCAAACCTCAATGAGATACCACCTCACACCCGTCAGAATGGCTCAAATGAACAAGTCAGGGAACGACAGAGGTTGGCGGGGATGTGGAGAAAGGGGAACCCTCCTACACTGGTGGTGGGAATGCAAGCTGGTGCAACCCCTCTGGAAAAGTGTATGGAGGTTCCTCAAACAGTTATAATTAGAGCTACCATTCGATCCAGCAATTGCACTCCTGGGTATTTACCCCAAAGATACAAATGTAGGGACCCGAAGCGGTACGTGCACCCCATTGTTTATAGCAGCAATATCCACAATAGCCAAACGGTGGAAAGAGCCAAGATGTCCATCGACAGATGAATGGATAAAGAAGAGGTGGTATATATATACACAATGGACTATTACGCAGCCATCAAAAGGAATGAGATGCTGCAATGGACAACGACGTGGATGGAACTGGAGGGTCCGACGATTAGTGAAATAAGTCAATCAGAGAAAGACATGTATCATATGACCCCACTGATATGAGGGATTCTTAATCTCAGGAACAGAGTGAGGCTTGCTGGAGTGGTCGGGGGTGGGAGGGATGGGGTGGCTGGGTGATAGACATTGGGGAGGGTATGAGCTACGGTGAGCGCTGTGAATTGTGTAAGACTGTTGAATCACAGATCTGTACTTCTGAAACAACGCAACATATTTTAAGAATAAAGGAAAAGAAGGAGACAGCAGGAGTGGAAGAATGAAGGGGAGTTAGTGAGAGGATGAGACGGACCAGGAGAGATGATGGGTTCTGAAAAAAAATCTGAGGTTTCTAGAGGGGAGTTGTGTCGGGGGATTGGTTAGCGTGGTGGTGGGTATTAAAGAGGGCACATTCTCCATGGATCACTGTGTGTTAGGAACAAACAATGAATCATGGGACACTACACCAAAACAAAGGATGTACTCCATGGTGATTAACAAAGCAATAAAAAACAAAGACTGTAATAAGAGATGAAGAAGGACACTATATCCTACTTAGTGTGTCTATCCAACAAGAAGATCTCACAATTGTAAATATCTATGCCCCGAAGATGGGAGCATCCAATTATATAAGGCAATTAAGAAGAAAATCAAAGAAACTCATTGACCACCATACAATCATAGTGGGGGACTTTAACACCCCCCTGACTGAAATGGCCAGATCATCTAAGCAAAAGATCAACAAGGAAATAAAGACTTTAAATGACACACTGGACCAAATGGACTTCACAGACATATTCAGAACGTTCCATCCCAATGCAACGGAATACACATTCTTCTCTAGTGCCCATGGAACATTCTCCAGAATGGATCACATCCTAGGTCACAAATCAGGTCTCAACCGGTACCCAAAGATTGGGATCATTCCCTGCACATTTTCAGACCACAATGTTTTGAAACTAGAACTCAATCACAAGAGGAGAGTCGGAAAGAACTCAAATACATGGAGGCTAAAGAGCATCCTACCAAAGAATGAATGGGTCAACCAGGAAATTAAAGAAGAATTTAAAAAGTTCATGGAAACCAATGAAAATGAAAACTCAACTGTCCAAAATCTTTGGGATACAGCCAAGGCAGTCCTGCGAGGAAAGTATATAGCAATACAAGCCTTTCTCAAGAAACAAGAAAGGTCTCAAATACACACCCAACCCTACACCTAAAGGAGCTGGAGAAAGAACGGCAAATAAAGCCTAAACCCAGCAGGAGAAGAGAAATCATGCAGTTCAGAGCAGAAATCAATGAAATAGAACCCAGAAGAACAGTAGAAGTGATCAACGGAACTAGGAGCTGGTACTTTGAAAGAATTCACAAGATTGATACACCCCTGTCCAGGCTGATCAAAAAGAAAAGAGAAATGACCCAAATCAACAAAATCATGAATGAAAGAGGAGAGATCACAAACAACACCAAAGAAATACAAACAATTATAAGAACGTAATCTGAGCAACCCTAGGGCAGCAAATTCCATAACCTGGAAGAAATGGGTGCATTCCTAGAGATGTGTCAACTAACAAAACTGACCCAGGAAGAAATAGAAAACATGAACAGTCCTATAACCACGAAGGCAATTGAAGTAGTCATCAAAAACCTCCCAAGAAACCAAAGCCCAGGGCCAGATGGTTTCCCAGGGGAATTCTATCAGACATTTAAAGAAGAATTAATACCTATTCTCCTGAAACTGTTCCAAACAATAGAAATGGAAGGAAAACTTCCAAACTCATTTATGAGGCCACCATTACCTTGATTCCAAAACCAGACAAAGATCCCATCAAAAAGGAGAATTAGAGACCAATATCCTTGATGAACATCGATGCAAAAATTCTCACCAAAATACTAGCCAAGAGGACCCAACAGTACATGAAAAGGAGTATTCACCATGACCAAGTGGGATTTATCCCTGGGCTGCAAGGCTGGTTCAACATCCGCAAATCAGGCAACGTGATCAAATACATTAACAAAAGAAAGAACGAGAATCATATGATCCTCCCAATAGATGCAGAAAAAGCATTGGACAAAGTACAGCACCCTTTCTGGATCAAAACTCTTCAGAGTATA
The DNA here is from genome assembly GCF_037043125.1 of Eumetopias jubatus. Classification (NCBI taxonomy): domain Eukaryota; kingdom Metazoa; phylum Chordata; class Mammalia; order Carnivora; family Otariidae; genus Eumetopias; species Eumetopias jubatus. The sequence goes on from NW_028274873.1 coordinate 361,126, forward strand.
GGGACAGCGGGTACATACCTCAATATCATAAAAGCCATCTACGAAAACGCTACAGCGAATATCATTCTCAATGGGGAAAAGCTGAGATCTTTTCCCCTAAAGTCAGCAACGCGGCAGGGATAGCCACTCTCACCACTGCTATTCAACATAGTATTAGAAGTCCTAGCCACAGCAATCAGACAACAAAAAGTAATCCAAGGCATCCAAATCGGCAGAGAGGAAGTCAAACTCTCACTCTTGGCAGATGATATGATACTTTATGTGGAAAACCCAAAAGACTCCACCCCAAAACTGCTAGAACTCACACAGCAATTCCGTCAAGTAGCAGGCTATAAAATCAATGCACAGGAATCAGTGGCATTCCTATACACCAACAACAAGACAGAAGAGAGACAAATCAAGGAGTCGATCCCATTCACAACTGCACCCAAAACCAGAAGAGACCTAGGAATATATTCATCCCAAGAGGCAAAGGATCTGTACTCAGAAAACTACAAAATACGCAGGAAAGAAATTGAAGAAGACACAAAGAAACGGAAAAACGTTCCATGCTCATGGATTGGGAGAACCAACATTGTGAAGAGGTCAATGCTACCTAGAGCAATCTACACATGCAATGCAATCCCCATCAAAATACCATCCACTTTTTTCCACGAAATGGAATAAATAATCCTAAAATTTGAATGGAACCTGAAGAGACCCCGAGTAGCCAGAGGAATATTGAGAAAGAAAAGCAAAGCTGGCGGCATCACAATTCTGGACTTCCAGCTCTATGACAAAGCTGTCATCATCAAGACAGTATGGTACTTGCACAAAAACAGACACATGGATCCATGGAACAGAATCGAGAGCCCAGAAATGGACCCTCAACTCTATGGTCAACTTATCTTTGACAGAGCAGGAAGGAATGTCCAATGGCAAAAAGAGAGTCTCTTCAACAACTGGTGTTGGGAGAATTGGACAGCCCCATGCAGAAGAATGACACTGGACCATTTCCTGACACCACACACAGAAGTAGACGCCAAATGGTTGAAAGACCTCAATGTGAGACAGGAGTCCATCAAAATCCTAAAGGAGAACACAGGTAGCAAGCTCTTCGACCTCAGCCGCAGCAACTTCTTCCTAGAAACATCACCAAAGGCACGGGAAGCCAGGGCAAAAATGAACTATTGGGATTTCATCAAGATAAAAAGCTTTGGCACAGCAAAAGAAACAGTCCACAAAACCAAAAGACAACCGACAGAATGGGAGAAATTATTTGCAAATGACATATCAGATAAAGGGCTACTATCCAATATGTATAAAAACTTATCAAACTCAACACCCAAAGAACAAATAATCCAATCAAGAAATAGGCAGAAGACATGAACAGACATTTTTCCAAAGAAGACATCCAAATGGCCCACAGGCACATGAAAAAGTGTTCAACACGGCTCGGCATCAGGGAAATCCAAATCCAAACCTCAATGAGATACCACCTCACACCCGTCAGAATGGCTCAAATGAACAAGTCAGGGAACGACAGAGGTTGGCGGGGATGTGGAGAAAGGGGAACCCTCCTACACTGGTGGTGGGAATGCAAGCTGGTGCAACCCCTCTGGAAAAGTGTATGGAGGTTCCTCAAACAGTTATAATTAGAGCTACCATTCGATCCAGCAATTGCACTCCTGGGTATTTACCCCAAAGATACAAATGTAGGGACCCGAAGCGGTACGTGCACCCCATTGTTTATAGCAGCAATATCCACAATAGCCAAACGGTGGAAAGAGCCAAGATGTCCATCGACAGATGAATGGATAAAGAAGAGGTGGTATATATATACACAATGGACTATTACGCAGCCATCAAAAGGAATGAGATGCTGCAATGGACAACGACGTGGATGGAACTGGAGGGTCCGACGATTAGTGAAATAAGTCAATCAGAGAAAGACATGTATCATATGACCCCACTGATATGAGGGATTCTTAATCTCAGGAACAGAGTGAGGCTTGCTGGAGTGGTCGGGGGTGGGAGGGATGGGGTGGCTGGGTGATAGACATTGGGGAGGGTATGAGCTACGGTGAGCGCTGTGAATTGTGTAAGACTGTTGAATCACAGATCTGTACTTCTGAAACAACGCAACATATTTTAAGAATAAAGGAAAAGAAGGAGACAGCAGGAGTGGAAGAATGAAGGGGAGTTAGTGAGAGGATGAGACGGACCAGGAGAGATGATGGGTTCTGAAAAAAAATCTGAGGTTTCTAGAGGGGAGTTGTGTCGGGGGATTGGTTAGCGTGGTGGTGGGTATTAAAGAGGGCACATTCTCCATGGATCACTGTGTGTTAGGAACAAACAATGAATCATGGGACACTACACCAAAACAAAGGATGTACTCCATGGTGATTAACAAAGCAATAAAAAACAAAGACTGTAATAAGAGATGAAGAAGGACACTATATCCTACTTAGTGTGTCTATCCAACAAGAAGATCTCACAATTGTAAATATCTATGCCCCGAAGATGGGAGCATCCAATTATATAAGGCAATTAAGAAGAAAATCAAAGAAACTCATTGACCACCATACAATCATAGTGGGGGACTTTAACACCCCCCTGACTGAAATGGCCAGATCATCTAAGCAAAAGATCAACAAGGAAATAAAGACTTTAAATGACACACTGGACCAAATGGACTTCACAGACATATTCAGAACGTTCCATCCCAATGCAACGGAATACACATTCTTCTCTAGTGCCCATGGAACATTCTCCAGAATGGATCACATCCTAGGTCACAAATCAGGTCTCAACCGGTACCCAAAGATTGGGATCATTCCCTGCACATTTTCAGACCACAATGTTTTGAAACTAGAACTCAATCACAAGAGGAGAGTCGGAAAGAACTCAAATACATGGAGGCTAAAGAGCATCCTACCAAAGAATGAATGGGTCAACCAGGAAATTAAAGAAGAATTTAAAAAGTTCATGGAAACCAATGAAAATGAAAACTCAACTGTCCAAAATCTTTGGGATACAGCCAAGGCAGTCCTGCGAGGAAAGTATATAGCAATACAAGCCTTTCTCAAGAAACAAGAAAGGTCTCAAATACACACCCAACCCTACACCTAAAGGAGCTGGAGAAAGAACGGCAAATAAAGCCTAAACCCAGCAGGAGAAGAGAAATCATGCAGTTCAGAGCAGAAATCAATGAAATAGAACCCAGAAGAACAGTAGAAGTGATCAACGGAACTAGGAGCTGGTACTTTGAAAGAATTCACAAGATTGATACACCCCTGTCCAGGCTGATCAAAAAGAAAAGAGAAATGACCCAAATCAACAAAATCATGAATGAAAGAGGAGAGATCACAAACAACACCAAAGAAATACAAACAATTATAAGAACGTAATCTGAGCAACCCTAGGGCAGCAAATTCCATAACCTGGAAGAAATGGGTGCATTCCTAGAGATGTGTCAACTAACAAAACTGACCCAGGAAGAAATAGAAAACATGAACAGTCCTATAACCACGAAGGCAATTGAAGTAGTCATCAAAAACCTCCCAAGAAACCAAAGCCCAGGGCCAGATGGTTTCCCAGGGGAATTCTATCAGACATTTAAAGAAGAATTAATACCTATTCTCCTGAAACTGTTCCAAACAATAGAAATGGAAGGAAAACTTCCAAACTCATTTATGAGGCCACCATTACCTTGATTCCAAAACCAGACAAAGATCCCATCAAAAAGGAGAATTAGAGACCAATATCCTTGATGAACATCGATGCAAAAATTCTCACCAAAATACTAGCCAAGAGGACCCAACAGTACATGAAAAGGAGTATTCACCATGACCAAGTGGGATTTATCCCTGGGCTGCAAGGCTGGTTCAACATCCGCAAATCAGTCAACGTGATCAAATACATTAACAAAAGAAAGAACGAGAATCATATGATCCTCCCAAGAGATGCAGAAAAAGCATTGGACAAAGTACAGCAACCTTTCTGGATCAAAACTCTTCAGAGTATAGGGACAGCGGGTACATACCTCAATATCATAAAAGCCATCTACGAAAACGCTACAGCGAATATCATTCTCAATGGGGAAAAGCTGAGATCTTTTCCCCCAAAGTCAGCAACGCGGCAGGGATAGCCACTCTCACCACTGCTATTCAACATAGTATTAGAAGTCCTAGCCACAGCAATCAGACAACAAAAAGTAATCCAAGGCATCCAAATCGACAGAGAGGAAGTCAAACTCTCACTCTTGGCAGATGATATCATACTTTATGTGGAAAACCCAAAAGACTCCACCCCAAAACTGCTAGAACTCACACAGCAATTCCGTCAAGTAGCAGGCTATAAAATCAATGCACAGGAATCAGTGGCATTCCTATACAACAACAACAAGACAGAAGAGAGACAAATCAAGGAGTCGATCCCATTCACAACTGCACCCAAAACCAGAAGAGACCTAGGAATATATTGAACCCAAGAGGCAAGGGATCTGTACTCAGAAAACTACAAAATACGCAGGAAAGAAATTGAAGAAGACACAAAGAAACGGAAAAACGTTCCATGCTCATGGATTGGGAGAACCAACATTGTGAAGAGGTCAATGCTACCTAGAGCAATCTACACATGCAATGCAATCCCCATCAAAATACCATCCACTTTTTTCCACGAAATGGAACAAATAATCCTAAAATTTGAATGGAACCTGAAGAGACCCCGAGTAGCCAGAGGAATATTGAGAAAGAAAAGCAAAGCTGGCGGCATCACAATTCTGGACTTCCAGCTCTATGACAAAGCTGTCATCATCAAGACAGTATGGTACTGGCACAAAAACAGACACATGGATCCATGGAACAGAATCGAGAGCCCAGAAATGGACCCTCAACTCTATGGTCAACTTATCTTTGACAGAGCAGGAAGGAATGTCCAATGGCAAAAAGAGAGTCTCTTCAACAACTGGTGTTGGGAGAATTGGACAGCCCCATGCAGAAGAATGACACTGGACCATTTCCTGACACCACACACAGAAGTAGACGCCAAATGGTTGAAAGACCTCAATGTGAGACAGGAGTCCATCAAAATCCTAAAGGAGGACACAGGTAGCAAGCTCTTCGACCTCAGCCGCAGCAACTTCTTCCTAGAAACATCACCAAAGGCACGGGAAGCCAGGGCAAAAATGAACTATTGGGATTTCATCAAGATAAAAAGCTTTGGCACAGCAAAAGAAACAGTCCACAAAACTAAAAGACAACCGACAGAATGGGAGAAATTATTTGCAAATGACATATCAGATAAAGGGCTACTATCCAATATGTATAAAAACTTATCAAACTCAACACCCAAAGAACAAATAATCCAATCAAGAAATAGGCAGAAGACATGAACAGACATTTTTCCAAAGAAGACATCCAAATGGCCCACAGGCACATGAAAAAGTGCTCAACACGGCTCGGCATCAGGGAAATCCAAATCAAAACCTCAATGAGATACCCCCTCACACCCGTCAGAATGGCTCAAATGAACAAGTCAGGGAACGACAGAGGTTGGCGGGGATGTGGAGAAAGGGGAACCCTCCTACACTGGTGGTGGGAATGCAAGCTGGTGCAACCCCTCTGGAAAAGTGTATGGACGTTCCTCAAACAGTTATAATTAGAGCTACCATTCGATCCAGCAATTGCACTCCTGGGTATTTACCCCAAAGATACAAATGTAGGGACCCGAAGCGGTACGTGCACCCCATTGTTTATAGCAGCAATATCCACAATAGCCAAACGGTGGAAAGAGCCAAGATGTCCATCGACAGATGAATGGATAAAGAAGAGGTGGTATATATATACACAATGGACTATTACGCAGCCATCAAAAGGAATGAGGTGTTGCCATGGACAACGACGTGGATGGAACTGGAGGGTCCGACGATTAGTGAAATAAGTCAATCAGAGAAAGACATGTATCATATGACCTCAATGATATGAGGGATTCTTAATCTCAGGAACAGAGTGAGGCTTGCTGGAGTGGTCGGGGGGGGGGATGGGGTGGCTGGGTGATAGACTTTGGGGAGGGTATGAGCTACGGTGAGCGCTGTGAATTGTGTAAGACTGTTGAATCACAGATCTGTACTTCTGAAACAAATAACGCAACATATTTTAAGAATAAAGGAAAACAAGGAGACAGCAGGAGAGGAAGAATGAAGGGGAGTTAGTGAGAGGGGGAGACGGACCAGGAGAGATGATGGATTCTGAAAAAAATTCCGAGGTTTCTAGAGGGGAGGTGGGTCGGTGGATTGGTTTGACTGGTGATGGTTATTAAAGAGGGCACATTCCGCATGGAGCACTGTGTGTTAGGAACAAACAATGAATCATGGGACAGTACACCAAAACAAATGATGTAGTACATGGTGATTAACAAAGCAGTAAAAAACAAAGACTGTAATAAGAGATGAAGAAGGACACTATATCCTACTTAAAGGGTCTATCCAACAAGAAGATCTCACAATTGTAAATATCTATGCCCCGAACATGGGAGCATCCAATTATATAAGGCAATTAAGAAGAAAAGCAAAGAAACACATTGACCACCATACAATCATAGTGGGGGACTTTAACAACCCCCTGACTGAAATGGCCAGATCATCTAAGCAAAAGATCAACAAGGAAATAAAGACTTAAATGACACACTGGACCAAATGGACTTCACAGACATATTCAGAACGTTCCATCCCAATGCAACGGAATACACTTTCTTCTCTAGTGCCCATGGAACATTCTCCAGAATGGATCACATCCTAGGTCACAAATCAGGTCTCAACCGGTACCCAAAGATTGGGATCATTCCCTGCACATTTTCAGACCACAATGCTTTGAAACTAGAATTCAATCACAAGAGGAAAGTGGGAAAGAACTCAAATACATGGAGGCTAAAGAGCATCCTACGAAAGAATGAATGGGTCAACCAGGAAATTAAAGAAGAATTTAAAAAGTTCATGGAAACCAATGAAAATGAAAACTCAACTGTCCAAAATCTTTGGGATACAGCCAAGGCAGTCCTGCGAGGAAAGTATATAGCAATACAAGCCTTTCTCAAGAAACAAGAAAGGTCTCAAATACACACCCAACCCTACACCTAAAGGAGCTGGAGAAAGAACGGCAAATAAAGCCTAAACCCAGCAGGAGAAGAGAAATCATGCAGTTCAGAGCAGAAATCAATGAAATAGAACCCAGAAGAACAGTAGAAGTGATCAACGGAACTAGGAGCTGGTACTTTGAAAGAATTCACAAGATTGATACACCCCTGTCCAGGCTGATCAAAAAGAAAAGAGAAATGACCCAAATCAACAAAATCATGAATGAAAGAGGAGAGATCACAAACAACACCAAAGAAATACAAACAATTATAAGAACGTAATCTGAGCAACCCTAGGGCAGCAAATTCCATAACCTGGAAGAAATGGGTGCATTCCTAGAGATGTGTCAACTAACAAAACTGACCCAGGAAGAAATAGAAAACATGAACAGTCCTATAACCACGAAGGCAATTGAAGTAGTCATCAAAAACCTCCCAAGAAACCAAAGCCCAGGGCCAGATGGTTTCCCAGGGGAATTCTATCAGACATTTAAAGAAGAATTAATACCTATTCTCCTGAAACTGTTCCAAACAATAGAAATGGAAGGAAAACTTCCAAACTCATTTATGAGGCCACCATTACCTTGATTCCAAAACCAGACAAAGATCCCATCAAAAAGGAGAATTAGAGACCAATATCCTTGATGAACATCGATGCAAAAATTCTCACCAAAATACTAGCCAAGAGGACCCAACAGTACATGAAAAGGAGTATTCACCATGACCAAGTGGGATTTATCCCTGGGCTGCAAGGCTGGTTCAACATCCGCAAATCAGTCAACGTGATCAAATACATTAACAAAAGAAAGAACGAGAATCATATGATCCTCCCAAGAGATGCAGAAAAAGCATTGGACAAAGTACAGCAACCTTTCTGGATCAAAACTCTTCAGAGTATAGGGACAGCGGGTACATACCTCAATATCATAAAAGCCATCTACGAAAACCCTACAACGAATATCATTCTCAATGGGGAAAAGCTGAGATCTTTTCCCCTAAAGTCAGCAACGCGGCAGGGATAGCCACTCTCACCACTGCTATTCAACATAGTATTAGAAGTCCTAGCCACAGCAATCAGACAACAAAAAGTAATCCAAGGCATCCAAATCGGCAGAGAGGAAGTCAAACTCTCACTCTTGGCAGATGATATGATACTTTATGTGGAAAACCCAAAAGACTCCACCCCAAAACTGCTAGAACTCACACAGCAATTCCGTCAAGTAGCAGGGTATAAAATCAATGCACAGGAATCAGTGGCATTCCTATACACCAACAACAAGACAGAAGAGAGACAAATCAAGGAGTCGATCCCATTCACAACTGCACCCAAAACCAGAAGAGACCTAGGAATATATTCATCCCAAGAGGCAAAGGATCTGTACTCAGAAAACTACAAAATACGCAGGAAAGAAATTGAAGAAGACACAAAGAAACGGAAAAACGTTCCATGCTCATGGATTGGGAGAACCAACATTGTGAAGAGGTCAATGCTACCTAGAGCAATCTACACATGCAATGCAATCCCCATCAAAATACCATCCACTTTTTTCCACGAAATGGAATAAATAATCCTAAAATTTGAATGGAACCTGAAGAGACCCCGAGTAGCCAGAGGAATATTGAGAAAGAAAAGCAAAGCTGGCGGCATCACAATTCTGGACTTCCAGCTCTATGACAAAGCTGTCATCATCAAGACAGTATGGTACTTGCACAAAAACAGACACATGGATCCATGGAACACAATCGAGAGCCCAGAAATGGACCCTCAACTCTATGGTCAACTTATCTTTGACAGAGCAGGAAGGAATGTCCAATGGCAAAAAGAGAGTCTCTTCAACAACTGGTGTTGGGAGAATTGGACAGCCCCATGCAGAAGAATGACACTGGACCATTTCCTGACACCACACACAGAAGTAGACGCCAAATGGTTGAAAGACCTCAATGTGAGACAGGAGTCCATCAAAATCCTAAAGGAGAACACAGGTAGCAAGCTCTTCGACCTCAGCCGCAGCAACTTCTTCCTAGAAACATCACCAAACGCACGGGAAGCCAGGGCAAAAATGAACTATTGGGATTTCATCAAGATAAAAAGCTTTGGCACAGCAAAAGAAACAGTCCACAAAACCAAAAGACAACCGACAGAATGGGAGAAATTATTTGCAAATGACATATCAGATAAAGGGCTACTATCCAATATGTATAAAAACTTATCAAACTCAACACCCAAAGAACAAATAATCCAATCAAGAAATAGGCAGAAGACATGAACAGACATTTTTCCAAAGAAGACATCCAAATGGCCCACAGGCACATGAAAAAGTGCTCAACACGGCTCGGCATCAGGGAAATCCAAATCAAAACCTCAATGAGATACCCCCTCACACCCGTCAGAATGGCTCAAATGAACAAGTCAGGGAACGACAGAGGTTGGCGGGGATGTGGAGAAAGGGGAACCCTCCTACACTGGTGGTGGGAATGCAAGCTGGTGCAACCCCTCTGGAAAAGTGTATGGAGGTTCCTCAAACAGTTATAATTAGAGCTACCATTCGATCCAGCAATTGCACTCCTGGGTATTTACCCCAAAGATACAAATGTAGGGACCCGAAGCGGTACGTGCACCCCATTGTTTATAGCAGCAATATCCACAATAGCCAAACGGTGGAAAGAGCCAAGATGTCCATCGACAGATGAATGGATAAAGAAGAGGTGGTATATATATACACAATGGACTATTACGCAGCCATCAAAAGGAATGAGGTGTTGCCATGGACAACGACGTGGATGGAACTGGAGGGTCCGACGATTAGTGAAATAAGTCAATCAGAGAAAGACATGTATCATATGACCTCACTGATATGAGGGATTCTTAATCTCAGGAACAGAGTGAGGCTTGCTGGAGTGGTCGGGGGGGGGGATGGGGTGGCTGGGTGATAGACTTTGGGGAGGGTATGAGCTACGGTGAGCGCTGTGAATTGTGTAAGACTGTTGAATCACAGATCTGTACTTCTGAAACAAATAACGCAACATATTTTAAGAATAAAGGAAAACAAGGAGACAGCAGGAGAGGAAGAATGAAGGGGAGTTAGTGAGAGGGGGAGACGGACCAGGAGAGATGATGGATTCTGAAAAAAAATCCGAGGTTTCTAGAGGGGAGGTGGGTCGGTGGATTGGTTTGACTGGTGATGGTTATTAAAGAGGGCACATTCTGCATGGAGCACTGTGTGTTAGGAACAAACAATGAATCATGGGACAGTACACCAAAACAAATGATGTACTCCATGGTGATTAACAAAGCAATAAAAAACAAAGACTGTAATAAGAGATGAAGAAGGACACTATATCCTACTTAAAGGGTCTATCCAACAAGAAGATCTCACAATTGTAAATATCTATGCCCCGAACATGGGAGCATCCAATTATATAAGGCAATTAAGAAGAAAAGCAAAGAAACACATTGACCACCATACAATCATAGTGGGGGACTTTAACACCCCCCCTGACTGAAATGGCCAGATCATCTAAGCAAATGATCAACAAGGAAATAAAGACTTTAAATGACACACTGGACCAAATGGACTTCACAGACATATTCAGAACGTTCCATCCCAATGCAACGGAATACACATTCTTCTCTAGTGCCCATGGAACATTCTCCAGAATGGATCACATCCTAGGTCACAAATCAGGTCTCAACCGGTACCCAAAGATTGGGATCATTCCCTGCACATTTTCAGACCACAATGTTTTGAAACTAGAACTCAATCACAAGAGGAGAGTCGGAAAGAACTCAAATACATGGAGGCTAAAGAGCATCCTACGAAAGAATGAATGGGTCAACCAGGAAATTAAAGAAGAATTTAAAAAGTTCATGGAAACCAATGAAAATGAAAACTCAACTGTCCAAAATCTTTGGGATACAGCCAAGGCAGTCCTGCGAGGAAAGTATATAGCAATACAAGCCTTTCTCAAGAAACAAGAAAGGTCTCAAATACACACCCAACCCTACACCTAAAGGAGCTGGAGAAAGAACGGCAAATAAAGCCTAAACCCAGCAGGAGAAGAGAAATCATGCAGTTCAGAGCAGAAATCAATGAAATAGAACCCAGAAGAACAGTAGAAGTGATCAACGGAACTAGGAGCTGGTTCTTTGAAAGAATTCACAAGATTGATACACCCCTGTCCAGGCTGATCAAAAAGAAAAGAGAAATGACCCAAATCAACAAAATCATGAATGAAAGAGGAGAGATCACAAACAACACCAAAGAAATACAAACAATTATAAGAACGTAATCTGAGCAACCCTAGGGCAGCAAATTCCATAACCTGGAAGAAATGGGTGCATTCTTGGAGATGTGTCAACTAACAAAACTGACCCAGGAAGAAATAGAAAACATGAACAGTCCTATAACCACGAAGGCAATTGAAGTAGTCATCAAAAACCTCCCAAGAAACCAAAGCCCAGGGCCAGATGGTTTCCCAGGGGAATTCTATCAGACATTTAAAGAAGAATTAATACCTATTCTCCTGAAACTGTTCCAAACAATAGAAATGGAAGGAAAACTTCCAAACTCATTTATGAGGCCACCATTACCTTGATTCCAAAACCAGACAAAGATCCCATCAAAAAGGAGAATTAGAGACCAATATCCTTGATGAACATCGATGCAAAATTTCTCACCAAAATACTAGCCAAGAGGACCCAACAGTACATGAAAAGGAGTATTCACCATGACCAAGTGGGATTTATCCCTGGGCTGCAAGGCTGGTTCAACATCCGCAAATCAGTCAACGTGATCAAATACATTAACAAAAGAAAGAACGAGAATCATATGATCCTCTCAATAGATGCAGAAAAAGCATTGGACAAAGTACAGCACACTTTCTGGATCAAAACTCTTCAGAGTATAGGGACAGCGGGTACATACCTCAATATCATAAAAGCCATCTACGAAAACGCTACAGCGAATATCATTCTCAATGGGGAAAAGCTGAGATCTTTTCCCCTAAGGTCAGGAACGCGGCAGGGATAGCCATTCTCACCACTGCTATTCAACATAGTATTAGAAGTCCTAGCCACAGCAATCAGACAACAAAATGTAATCCAAGGCATCCAAATCGGCAGAGAGGAAGTCAAACTCTCACTCTTTGCAGATGATATGATACTTTATGTGGAAAACCCAAAAGACTCCACCCCAAAACTGCTAGAACTCACACAGCAATTCCGTCAAGTAGCAGGCTATAAAATCAATGCACAGGAATCAGTGGCATTCCTATACACCAACAACAAGACAGAAGAGAGACAAATCAAGGAGTCGATCCCATTCACAACTGCACCCAAAACCAGAAGAGACCTAGGAATATATTCATCCCAAGAGGCAAAGGATCTGTACTCAGAAAACTACAAAATACGCAGGAAAGAAATTGAAGAAGACACAAAGAAACGGAAAAACGTTCCATGCTCATGGATTGGGAGAACCAACATTGTGAAGAGGTCAATGCTACCTAGAGCAATCTACACATGCAATGCAATCCCCATCAAAATACCATCCACTTTTTTCCAGGAAATGGAACAAATACTCCTAAAATTTGAATGGAACCAGAAGAGACCCCGAATAGCCAGAGGAATATTGAGAAAGAAAAGCAAAGCTGGCGGCATCACAATTCTGGACTTCCAGCTCTATGACAAAGCTGTCATCATCAAGACAGTATGGTACTGGCACAAAAACAGACACATGGATCCATGGAACAGAATCGAGAGCCCAGAAATGGACCCTCAACTCTATGGTCAACTTATCTTTGACAGAGCAGGAAGGAATGTCCAATGGCAAAAAGAGAGTCTCTTCAACAACTGGTGTTGGGAGAATTGGACAGCCCCATGCAGAAGAATGACAGTGGACCATTTCCTGACACCACACACAAAAGTAGACTCCAAATGGTTGAAAGACCTCAATGTGAGACAGGAGTCCATCAAAATCCTAAAGGAGAACACAGGTAGCAAGCACTTCGACCTCAGCCGCAGCAACTTCTTCCTAGAAACATCACCAAAGGCACGGGAAGCCAGGGCAAAAATGAACTATTGGGATTTCATCAAGATAAAAAGCTTTGGCACAGCAAAAGAAACAGTCCACAAAACCAAAAGACAACCGACAGAATGGGAGAAATTATTTGCAAATGACCTATCAGATAAAGGGCTACTACCCAATATGTATAAAAACTTATCAAACTCAACACCCAAAGAACAAATAATCCAATCAAGAAATAGGCAGAAGACATGAACAGACATTTTTCCAAAGAAGACATGCAAATGGCCCACAGGCACATGAAAAAGTGCTCAACACGGGTTGGCATCAGAGAAATCCAAATGAAAATCTCAATGAGATACCACCTCACACCCGTCAGAATGGCTCAAATGAACAAGTCAGGGAACGACAGAGTTTGGCGGGGATGTGGAGATAGGGGAACCCGCCGACACTGGTGGTGGGAATGCAAGCTGCTGCAACCCCTCTGGAAAACAGTATGGAGGTTCCTCACACAGTTGAAATTAGAGCTACCATTCGATCCAACATTTGCACTCCTGGGTATTTACCCCAAAGATACAAATGTAGGGACCCGAAGCGGTACGTGCACCCCATTGTTTATAGCAGCAATGTCCACAATAGCCAAACTGTGGAAACAGCCAAGATGTCCATCGACAGATGAATGGATAAAGAAGAGGTGGTATATATATACACAATGGACTATTACGCAGCCATCAAAAGGAATGAGATGTTGCCATGGACAACGACGTGGATGGAACTGGAGGTTCCGACGATTAGTGAAATAAGTCAATCAGAGAAAGACATGTATCATATGACCCCACTGATATGAGGGATTCTTAATCTCAGGAACAGAGTGAGGCTTGCTGGAGTGGTCGGGGGTGGGAGGGATGGGGTGGCTGGGTGATAGACATTGGGGAGGGTATGAGGTACGGTGAGCGCTGTGAATTGTTTAAGACTGTTGAATCACAGTTCTGTACTTCTGAAACAACGCAACATATTTTAAGAATAAAGGAAAAGAAGGAGACAGCAGGAGTGGAAGAATGAAGGGGAGTTAGTGAGAGGATGAGACGGACCAGGAGAGATGATGGGTTCTGAAAAAAAATCTGAGGTTTCTAGAGGGGAGGTGGGTCGGGGGATTGGTTAGCCTGGTGGTGGGTATTAAAGAGGGCACATTCTCCATGGAGCACTGTGTGTTAGGAACAAACAATGAATCATGGGACACTACACCAAAACAAAGGATGTACTCCATGGTGATTAACAAAGCAATAAAAAACAAAGACTGTAATAAGAGATGAAGAAGGACACTATATCCTACTTAATGGGTCTATCCAACAAGAAGATCTCACAATTGTAAATATCTATGCCCCGAACATGGGAGCATCCAATTATATAAGGCAATTAAGAAGAAAACAAAGAAACACATTGACCACCATACAATCATAGTGGGGGACTTTAACACAACCCTTGACTGAAATGGCCAGATCATCTAAGCAAAAGTTCAACAAGGAAATAAAGACTTTAAATGACACACTGGACCAAATGGACTTCACAGACATATTCAGAACGTTCCATCCCAATGCAACGGAATACACATTCTTCTCTAGTGCCCATGGAACATTCTCCAGAATGGATCACATCCTAGGTCACAAATCAGGTCTCAACCGGTACCCAAAGATTGGGATCATTCCCTGCACATTTTCAGACCACAATGTTTTGAAACTAGAACTCAATCACAAGAGGAGAGTCGGAAAGAACTCAAATACATGGAGGCTAAAGAGCATCCTACGAAAGAATGAATGGGTCAACCAGGAAATTAAAGAAGAATTTAAAAAGTTCATGGAAACCAATGAAAATGAAAACTCAACTGTCCAAAATCTTTGGGATACAGCCAAGGCAGTCCTGCGAGGAAAGTATATAGCAATACAAGCCTTTCTCAAGAAACAAGAAAGGTCTCAAATACACACCCAACCCTACACCTAAAGGAGCTGGAGAAAGAACGGCAAATAAAGCCTAAACCCAGCAGGAGAAGAGAAATCATGCAGTTCAGAGCAGAAATCAATGAAATAGAACCCAGAAGAACAGTAGAAGTGATCAACGGAACTAGGAGCTGGTACTTTGAAAGAATTCACAAGATTGATACACCCCTGTCCAGGCTGATCAAAAAGAAAAGAGAAATGACCCAAATCAACAAAATCATGAATGAAAGAGGAGAGATCACAAACAACACCAAAGAAATACAAACAATTATAAGAACGTAATCTGAGCAACCCTAGGGCAGCAAATTCCATAACCTGGAAGAAATGGGTGCATTCCTAGAGATGTGTCAACTAACAAAACTGACCCAGGAAGAAATAGAAAACATGAACAGTCCTATAACCACGAAGGCAATTGAAGTAGTCATCAAAAACCTCCCAAGAAACCAAAGCCCAGGGCCAGATGGTTTCCCAGGGGAATTCTATCAGACATTTAAAGAAGAATTAATACCTATTCTCCTGAAACTGTTCCAAACAATAGAAATGGAAGGAAAACTTCCAAACTCATTTATGAGGCCACCATTACCTTGATTCCAAAACCAGACAAAGATCCCATCAAAAAGGAGAATTAGAGACCAATATCCTTGATGAACATCGATGCAAAAATTCTCACCAAAATACTAGCCAAGAGGACCCAACAGTACATGAAAAGGAGTATTCACCATGACCAAGTGGGATTTATCCCTGGGCTGCAAGGCTGGTTCAACATCCGCAAATCAGGCAACGTGATCAAATACATTAACAAAAGAAAGAACGAGAATCATATGATCCTCCCAATAGATGCAGAAAAAGCATTGGACAAAGTACAGCACCCTTTCTGGATCAAAACTCTTCAGAGTATAGGGACAGCGGGTACATACCTCAATATCATAAAAGCCATCTACGAAAACGCTACAGCGAATATCATTCTCAATGGGGAAAAGCTGAGATCTTTTCCCCTAAAGTCAGCAACGCGGCAGGGATAGCCACTCTCACCACTGCTATTCAACATAGTATTAGAAGTCCTAGCCACAGCAATCAGACAACAAAAAGTAATCCAAGGCATCCAAATCGGCAGAGAGGAAGTCAAACTCTCACTCTTGGCAGATGATATGATACTTTATGTGGAAAACCCAAAAGACTCCACCCCAAAACTGCTAGAACTCACACAGCAATTCCGTCAAGTAGCAGGCTATAAAATCAATGCACAGGAATCAGTGGCATTCCTATACACCAACAACAAGACAGAAGAGAGACAAATCAAGGAGTCGATCCCATTCACAACTGCACCCAAAACCAGAAGAGACCTAGGAATATATTCATCCCAAGAGGCAAAGGATCTGTACTCAGAAAACTACAAAATACGCAGGAAAGAAATTGAAGAAGACACAAAGAAACGGAAAAACGTTCCATGCTCATGGATTGGGAGAACCAACATTGTGAAGAGGTCAATGCTACCTAGAGCAATCTACACATGCAATGCAATCCCCATCAAAATACCATCCACTTTTTTCCACGAAATGGAATAAATAATCCTAAAATTTGAATGGAACCTGAAGAGACCCCGAGTAGCCAGAGGAATATTGAGAAAGAAAAGCAAAGCTGGCGGCATCACAATTCTGGACTTCCAGCTCTATGACAAAGCTGTCATCATCAAGACAGTATGGTACTTGCACAAAAACAGACACATGGATCCATGGAACAGAATCGAGAGCCCAGAAATGGACCCTCAACTCTATGGTCAACTTATCTTTGACAGACCAGGAAGGAATGTCCAATGGCAAAAAGAGAGTCTCTTCAACAACTGGTGTTGGGAGAATTGGACAGCCCCATGCAGAAGAATGACACTGGACCATTTCCTGACACCACACACAGAAGTAGACGCCAAATGGTTGAAAGACCTCAATGTGAGACAGGAGTCCATCAAAATCCTAAAGGAGAACACAGGTAGCAAGCTCTTCGACCTCAGCCGCAGCAACTTCTTCCTAGAAACATCACCAAAGGCACGGGAAGCCAGGGCAAAAATGAACTATTGGGATTTCATCAAGATAAAAAGCTTTGGCACAGCAAAAGAAACAGTCCACAAAACCAAAAGACAACCGACAGAATGGGAGAAATTATTTGCAAATGACATATCAGATAAAGGGCTACTATCCAATATGTATAAAAACTTATCAAACTCAACACCCAAAGAACAAATAATCCAATCAAGAAATAGGCAGAAGACATGAACAGACATTTTTCCAAAGAAGACATCCAAATGGCCCACAGGCACATGAAAAAGTGTTCAACACGGCTCGGCATCAGGGAAATCCAAATCCAAACCTCAATGAGATACCACCTCACACCCGTCAGAATGGCTCAAATGAACAAGTCAGGGAACGACAGAGGTTGGCGGGGATGTGGAGAAAGGGGAACCCTCCTACACTGGTGGTGGGAATGCAAGCTGGTGCAACCCCTCTGGAAAAGTGTATGGAGGTTCCTCAAACAGTTATAATTAGAGCTACCATTCGATCCAGCAATTGCACTCCTGGGTATTTACCCCAAAGATACAAATGTAGGGACCTGAAGCGGTACGTGCACCTCATTGTTTATAGCAGCAATGTCCACAATAGCCAAACTGTGGAAACAGCCAAGATGTCCATCGACAGATGAATGGATAAAGAAGAGGTGGTATATATATACACAATGGACTATTACGCAGCCATCAAAAGGAATGAGATGCTGCCATGGACAACGACGTGGATGGAACTGGAGGGTCCGACGATTAGTGAAATAAGTCAATCAGAGAAAGACATGTATCATATGACCCCACTGATATGAGGGATTCTTAATCTCAGGAACAGAGTGAGGCTTGCTGGAGTGGTCGGGGGTGGGAGGGATGGGGTGGCTGGGTGATAGACATTGGGGAGGGTATGAGCTACGGTGAGCGCTGTGAATTGTGTAAGACTGTTGAATCACAGATCTGTACTTCTGAAACAACGCAACATATTTTAAGAATAAAGGAAAAGAAGGAGACAGCAGGAGTGGAAGAATGAAGGGGAGTTAGTGAGAGGATGAGACGGACCAGGAGAGATGATGGGTTCTGAAAAAAAATCTGAGGTTTCTAGAGGGGAGTTGTGTCGGGGGATTGGTTAGCGTGGTGGTGGGTATTAAAGAGGGCACATTCTCCATGGATCACTGTGTGTTAGGAACAAACAATGAATCATGGGACACTACACCAAAACAAATGATGTACTCCATGGTGATTAACAAAGCAATAAAAAACAAAGACTGTAATAAGAGATGAAGAAGGACACTATATCCTACTTAGTGTGTCTATCCAACAAGAAGATCTCACAATTGTAAATATCTATGCCCCGAAGATGGGAGCATCCAATTATATAAGGCAATTAAGAAGAAAATCAAAGAAACTCATTGACCACCATACAATCATAGTGGGGGACTTTAACACCCCCCTGACTGAAATGGCCAGATCATCTAAGCAAAAGATCAACAAGGAAATAAAGACTTTAAATGACACACTGGACCAAATGGACTTCACAGACATATTCAGAACGTTCCATCCCAATGCAACGGAATACACATTCTTCTCTAGTGCCCATGGAACATTCTCCAGAATGGATCACATCCTAGGTCACAAATCAGGTCTCAACCGGTACCCAAAGATTGGGATCATTCCCTGCACATTTTCAGACCACAATGTTTTGAAACTAGAACTCAATCACAAGAGGAGAGTCGGAAAGAACTCAAATACATGGAGGCTAAAGAGCATCCTACGAAAGAATGAATGGGTCAACCAGGAAATTAAAGAAGAATTTAAAAAGTTCATGGAAACCAATGAAAATGAAAACTCAACTGTCCAAAATCTTTGGGATACAGCCAAGGCAGTCCTGCGAGGAAAGTATATAGCAATACAAGCCTTTCTCAAGAAACAAGAAAGGTCTCAAATACACACCCAACCCTACACCTAAAGGAGCTGGAGAAAGAACGGCAAATAAAGCCTAAACCCAGCAGGAGAAGAGAAATCATGCAGTTCAGAGCAGAAATCAATGAAATAGAACCCAGAAGAACAGTAGAAGTGATCAACGGAACTAGGAGCTGGTACTTTGAAAGAATTCACAAGATTGATACACCCCTGTCCAGGCTGATCAAAAAGAAAAGAGAAATGACCCAAATCAACAAAATCATGAATGAAAGAGGAGAGATCACAAACAACATCAAAGAAATACAAACAATTATAAGAACGTAATCTGAGCAACCCTAGGGCAGCAAATTCCATAACCTGGAAGAAATGGGTGCATTCCTAGAGATGTGTCAACTAACAAAACTGACCCAGGAAGAAATAGAAAACATGAACAGTCCTATAACCACGAAGGCAATTGAAGTAGTCATCAAAAACCTCCCAAGAAACCAAAGCCCAGGGCCAGATGGTTTCCCAGGGGAATTCTATCAGACATTTAAAGAAGAATTAATACCTATTCTCCTGAAACTGTTCCAAACAATAGAAATGGAAGGAAAACTTCCAAACTCATTTATGAGGCCACCATTACCTTGATTCCAAAACCAGACAAAGATCCCATCAAAAAGGAGAATTAGAGACCAATATCCTTGATGAACATCGATGCAAAAATTCTCACCAAAATACTAGCCAAGAGGACCCAACAGTACATGAAAAGGAGTATTCACCATGACCAAGTGGGATTTATCCCTGGGCTGCAAGGCTGGTTCAACATCCGCAAATCAGTCAACGTGATCAAATACATTAACAAAAGAAAGAACGAGAATCATATGATCCTCCCAAGAGATGCAGAAAAAGCATTGGACAAAGTACAGCAACCTTTCTGGATCAAAACTCTTCAGAGTATAGGGACAGCGGGTACATACCTCAATATCATAAAAGCCATCTACGAAAACGCTACAGCGAATATCATTCTCAATGGGGAAAAGCTGAGATCTTTTCCCCCAAAGTCAGCAACGCGGCAGGGATAGCCACTCTCACCACTGCTATTCAACATAGTATTAGAAGTCCTAGCCACAGCAATCAGACAACAAAAAGTAATCCAAGGCATCCAAATCGGCAGAGAGGAAGTCAAACTCTCACTCTTGGCAGATGATATGATACTTTATGTGGAAAACCCAAAAGACTCCACCCCAAAACTGCTAGAACTCACACAGCAATTCCGTCAAGTAGCAGGCTATAAAATCAATGCACAGGAATCAGTGGCATTCCTATACAACAACAACAAGACAGAAGAGAGACAAATCAAGGAGTCGATCCCATTCACAACTGCACCCAAAACCAGAAGAGACCTAGGAATATATTGAACCCAAGAGGCAAGGGATCTGTACTCAGAAAACTACAAAATACGCAGGAAAGAAATTGAAGAAGACACAAAGAAACGGAAAAACGTTCCATGCTCATGGATTGGGAGAACCAACATTGTGAAGAGGTCAATGCTACCTAGAGCAATCTACACATGCAATGCAATCCCCATCAAAATACCATCCACTTTTTTCCACGAAATGGAACAAATAATCCTAAAATTTGAATGGAACCTGAAGAGACCCCGAGTAGCCAGAGGAATATTGAGAAAGAAAAGCAAAGCTGGCGGCATCACAATTCTGGACTTCCAGCTCTATGACAAAGCTGTCATCATCAAGACAGTATGGTACTGGCACAAAAACAGACACATGGATCCATGGAACAGAATCGAGAGCCCAGAAATGGACCCTCAACTCTATGGTCAACTTATCTTTGACAGAGCAGGAAGGAATGTCCAATGGCAAAAAGAGAGTCTCTTCAACAACTGGTGTTGGGAGAATTGGACAGCCCCATGCAGAAGAATGACACTGGACCATTTCCTGACACCACACACAGAAGTAGACGCCAAATGGTTGAAAGACCTCAATGTGAGACAGGAGTCCATCAAAATCCTAAAGGAGGACACAGGTAGCAAGCTCTTCGACCTCACCCGCAGCAACTTCTTCCTAGAAACATCACCAAAGGCACGGGAAGCCAGGGCAAAAATGAACTATTGGGATTTCATCAAGATAAAAAGCTTTGGCACAGCAAAAGAAACAGTCCACAAAACTAAAAGACAACCGACAGAATGGGAGAAATTATTTGCAAATGACATATCAGATAAAGGGCTACTATCCAATATGTATAAAAACTTATCAAACTCAACACCCAAAGAACAAATAATCCAATCAAGAAATAGGCAGAAGACATGAACAGACATTTTTCCAAAGAAGACATCCAAATGGCCCACAGGCACATGAAAAAGTGCTCAACACGGCTCGGCATCAGGGAAATCCAAATCAAAACCTCAATGAGATACCCCCTCACACCCGTCAGAATGGCTCAAATGAACAAGTCAGGGAACGACAGAGGTTGGCGGGGATGTGGAGAAAGGGGAACCCTCCTACACTGGTGGTGGGAATGCAAGCTGGTGCAACCCCTCTGGAAAAGTGTATGGACGTTCCTCAAACAGTTATAATTAGAGCTACCATTCGATCCAGCAATTGCACTCCTGGGTATTTACCCCAAAGATACAAATGTAGGGACCCGAAGCGGTACGTGCACCCCATTGTTTATAGCAGCAATATCCACAATAGCCAAACGGTGGAAAGAGCCAAGATGTCCATCGACAGATGAATGGATAAAGAAGAGGTGGTATATATATACACAATGGACTATTACGCAGCCATCAAAAGGAATGAGGTGTTGCCATGGACAACGACGTGGATGGAACTGGAGGGTCCGACGATTAGTGAAATAAGTCAATCAGAGAAAGACATGTATCATATCACCTCACTGATATGAGGGATTCTTAATCTCAGGAACAGAGTGAGGCTTGCTGGAGTGGTCGGGGGGGGGGATGGGGTGGCTGGGTGATAGACTTTGGGGAGGGTATGAGCTACGGTGAGCGCTGTGAATTGTGTAAGACTGTTGAATCACAGATCTGTACTTCTGAAACAAATAACGCAACATATTTTAAGAATAAAGGAAAACAAGGAGACAGCAGGAGAGGAAGAATGAAGGGGAGTTAGTGAGAGGGGGAGACGGACCAGGAGAGATGATGGATTCTGAAAAAAATTCCGAGGTTTCTAGAGGGGAGGTGGGTCGGTGGATTGGTTTGACTGGTGATGGTTATTAAAGAGGGCACATTCCGCATGGAGCACTGTGTGTTAGGAACAAACAATGAATCATGGGACAGTACACCAAAACAAATGATGTAGTACATGGTGATTAACAAAGCAGTAAAAAACAAAGACTGTAATAAGAGATGAAGAAGGACACTATATCCTACTTAAAGGGTCTATCCAACAAGAAGATCTCACAATTGTAAATATCTATGCCCCGAACATGGGAGCATCCAATTATATAAGGCAATTAAGAAGAAAAGCAAAGAAACACATTGACCACCATACAATCATAGTGGGGGACTTTAACACCCCCCTGACTGAAATGGCCAGATCATCTAAGCAAAAGATCAACAAGGAAATAAAGACTTAAATGACACACTGGACCAAATGGACTTCACAGACATATTCAGAACGTTCCATCCCAATGCAACGGAATACACTTTCTTCTCTAGTGCCCATGGAACATTCTCCAGAATGGATCACATCCTAGGTCACAAATCAGGTCTCAACCGGTACCCAAAGATTGGGATCATTCCCTGCACATTTTCAGACCACAATGCTTTGAAACTAGAATTCAATCACAAGAGGAAAGTGGGAAAGAACTCAAATACATGGAGGCTAAAGAGCATCCTACGAAAGAATGAATGGGTCAACCAGGAAATTAAAGAAGAATTTAAAAAGTTCATGGAAACCAATGAAAATGAAAACTCAACTGTCCAAAATCTTTGGGATACAGCCAAGGCAGTCCTGCGAGGAAAGTATATAGCAATACAAGCCTTTCTCAAGAAACAAGAAAGGTCTCAAATACACACCCAACCCTACACCTAAAGGAGCTGGAGAAAGAACGGCAAATAAAGCCTAAACCCAGCAGGAGAAGAGAAATCATGCAGTTCAGAGCAGAAATCAATGAAATAGAACCCAGAAGAACAGTAGAAGTGATCAACGGAACTAGGAGCTGGTACTTTGAAAGAATTCACAAGATTGATACACCCCTGTCCAGGCTGATCAAAAAGAAAAGAGAAATGACCCAAATCAACAAAATCATGAATGAAAGAGGAGAGATCACAAACAACACCAAAGAAATACAAACAATTATAAGAACGTAATCTGAGCAACACTAGGGCAGCAAATTCCATAACCTGGAAGAAATGGGTGCATTCCTAGAGATGTGTCAACTAACAAAACTGACCCAGGAAGAAATAGAAAACATGAACAGTCCTATAACCACGAAGGCAATTGAAGTAGTCATCAAAAACCTCCCAAGAAACCAAAGCCCAGGGCCAGATGGTTTCCCAGGGGAATTCTATCAGACATTTAAAGAAGAATTAATACCTATTCTCCTGAAACTGTTCCAAACAATAGAAATGGAAGGAAAACTTCCAAACTCATTTATGAGGCCACCATTACCTTGATTCCAAAACCAGACAAAGATCCCATCAAAAAGGAGAATTAGAGACCAATATCCTTGATGAACATCGATGCAAAAATTCTCACCAAAATACTAGCCAAGAGGACCCAACAGTACATGAAAAGGAGTATTCACCATGACCAAGTGGGATTTATCCCTGGGCTGCAAGGCTGGTTCAACATCCGCAAATCAGTCAACGTGATCAAATACATTAACAAAAGAAAGAACGAGAATCATATGATCCTCCCAAGAGATGCAGAAAAAGCATTGGACAAAGTACAGCAACCTTTCTGGATCAAAACTCTTCAGAGTATAGGGACAGCGGGTACATACCTCAATATCATAAAAGCCATCTACGAAAACCCTACAACGAATATCATTCTCAATGGGGAAATGCTGAGATCTTTTCCCCTAAAGTCAGCAACGCGGCAGGGATAGCCACTCTCACCACTGCTATTCAACATAGTATTAGAAGTCCTAGCCACAGCAATCAGACAACAAAAAGTAATCCAAGGCATCCAAATCGGCAGAGAGGAAGTCAAACTCTCACTCTTGGCAGATGATATGATACTTTATGTGGAAAACCCAAAAGACTCCACCCCAAAACTGCTAGAACTCACACAGCAATTCCGTCAAGTAGCAGGGTATAAAATCAATGCACAGGAATCAGTGGCATTCCTATACACCAACAACAAGACAGAAGAGAGACAAATCAAGGAGTCGATCCCATTCACAACTGCACCCAAAACCAGAAGAGACCTAGGAATATATTCATCCCAAGAGGCAAAGGATCTGTACTCAGAAAACTACAAAATACGCAGGAAAGAAATTGAAGAAGACACAAAGAAACGGAAAAACGTTCCATGCTCATGGATTGGGAGAACCAACATTGTGAAGAGGTCAATGCTACCTAGAGCAATCTACACATGCAATGCAATCCCCATCAAAATACCATCCACTTTTTTCCACGAAATGGAATAAATAATCCTAAAATTTGAATGGAACCTGAAGAGACCCCGAGTAGCCAGAGGAATATTGAGAAAGAAAAGCAAAGCTGGCGGCATCACAATTCTGGACTTCCAGCTCTATGACAAAGCTGTCATCATCAAGACAGTATGGTACTTGCACAAAAACAGACACATGGATCCATGGAACACAATCGAGAGCCCAGAAATGGACCCTCAACTCTATGGTCAACTTATCTTTGACAGAGCAGGAAGGAATGTCCAATGGCAAAAAGAGAGTCTCTTCAACAACTGGTGTTGGGAGAATTGGACAGCCCCATGCAGAAGAATGACACTGGACCATTTCCTGACACCACACACAGAAGTAGACGCCAAATGGTTGAAAGACCTCAATGTGAGACAGGAGTCCATCAAAATCCTAAAGGAGAACACAGGTAGCAAGCTCTTCGACCTCAGCCGCAGCAACTTCTTCCTAGAAACATCACCAAAGGCACGGGAAGCCAGGGCAAAAATGAACTATTGGGATTTCATCAAGATAAAAAGCTTTGGCACAGCAAAAGAAACAGTCCACAAAACCAAAAGACAACCGACAGAATGGGAGAAATTATTTGCAAATGACATATCAGATAAAGGGCTACTATCCAATATGTATAAAAACTTATCAAACTCAACACCCAAAGAACAAATAATCCAATCAAGAAATAGGCAGAAGACATGAACAGACATTTTTCCAAAGAAGACATCCAAATGGCCCACAGGCACATGAAAAAGTGCTCAACACGGCTCGGCATCAGGGAAATCCAAATCAAAACCTCAATGAGATAACCCCTCACACCCGTCAGAATGGCTCAAATGAACAAGTCAGGGAACGACAGAGGTTGGCGGGGATGTGGAGAAAGGGGAACCCTCCTACACTGGTGGTGGGAATGCAAGCTGGTGCAACCCCTCTGGAAAAGTGTATGGAGGTTCCTCAAACAGTTATAATTAGAGCTACCATTCGATCCAGCAATTGCACTCCTGGGTATTTACCCCAAAGATACAAATGTAGGGACCCGAAGCGGTACGTGCACCCCATTGTTTATAGCAGCAATATCCACAATAGCCAAACGGTGGAAAGAGCCAAGATGTCCATCGACAGATGAATGGATAAAGAAGAGGTGGTATATATATACACAATGGACTATTACGCAGCCATCAAAAGGAATGAGGTGTTGCCATGGACAACGACGTGGATGGAACTGGAGGGTCCGACGATTAGTGAAATAAGTCAATCAGAGAAAGACATGTATCATATGACCTCACTGATATGAGGGATTCTTAATCTCAGGAACAGAGTGAGGCTTGCTGGAGTGGTCGGGGGGGGGGATGGGGTGGCTGGGTGATAGACTTTGGGGAGGGTATGAGCTACGGTGAGCGCTGTGAATTGTGTAAGACTGTTGAATCACAGATCTGTACTTCTGAAACAAATAACGCAACATATTTTAAGAATAAAGGAAAACAAGGAGACAGCAGGAGAGGAAGAATGAAGGGGAGTTAGTGAGAGGGGGAGACGGACCAGGAGAGATGATGGATTCTGAAAAAAAATCCGAGGTTTCTAGAGGGGAGGTGGGTCGGTGGATTGGTTTGACTGGTGATGGTTATTAAAGAGGGCACATTCTGCATGGAGCACTGTGTGTTAGGAACAAACAATGAATCATGGGACAGTACACCAAAACAAATGATGTAGTACATGGTGATTAACAAAGCAATAAAAAACAAAGACTGTAATAAGAGATGAAGAAGGACACTATATCCTACTTAAAGGGTCTATCCAACAAGAAGATCTCACAATTGTAAATATCTATGCCCCGAACATGGGAGCATCCAATTATATAAGGCAATTAAGAAGAAATGCAAAGAAACACATTGACCACCATACAATCATAGTGGGGGACTTTAACACCCCCCTGACTGAAATGGCCAGATCATCTAAGCAAAAGATCAACAAGGAAATAAAGACTTTAAATGACACACTGGACCAAATGGACTTCACAGACATATTCAGAACGTTCCATCCCAATGCAACGGAATACACATTCTTCTCTAGTGCCCATGGAACATTCTCCAGAATGGATCACATCCTAGGTCACAAATCAGGTCTCAACCGGTACCCAAAGATTGGGATCATTCCCTGCACATTTTCAGACCACAATGTTTTGAAACTAGAACTCAATCACAAGAGGAGAGTCGGAAAGAACTCAAATACATGGAGGCTAAAGAGCATCCTACGAAAGAATGAATGGGTCAACCAGGAAATTAAAGAAGAATTTAAAAAGTTCATGGAAACCAATGAAAATGAAAACTCAACTGTCCAAAATCTTTGGGATACAGCCAAGGCAGTCCTGCGAGGAAAGTATATAGCAATACAAGCCTTTCTCAAGAAACAAGAAAGGTCTCAAATACACACCCAACCCTACACCTAAAGGAGCTGGAGAAAGAACGGCAAATAAAGCCTAAACCCAGCAGGAGAAGAGAAATCATGCAGTTCAGAGCAGAAATCAATGAAATAGAACCCAGAAGAACAGTAGAAGTGATCAACGGAACTAGGAGCTGGTACTTTGAAAGAATTCACAAGATTGATACACCCCTGTCCAGGCTGATCAAAAAGAAAAGAGAAATGACCCAAATCAACAAAATCATGAATGAAAGAGGAGAGATCACAAACAACACCAAAGAAATACAAACAATTATAAGAACGTAATCTGAGCAACCCTAGGGCAGCAAATTCCATAACCTGGAAGAAATGGGTGCATTCCTAGAGATGTGTCAACTAACAAAACTGACCCAGGAAGAAATAGAAAACATGAACAGTCCTATAACCACGAAGGCAATTGAAGTAGTCATCAAAAACCTCCCAAGAAACCAAAGCCCAGGGCCAGATGGTTTCCCAGGGGAATTCTATCAGACATTTAAAGAAGAATTAATACCTATTCTCCTGAAACTGTTCCAAACAATAGAAATGGAAGGAAAACTTCCAAACTCATTTATGAGGCCACCATTACCTTGATTCCAAAACCAGACAAAGATCCCATCAAAAAGGAGAATTAGAGACCAATATCCTTGATGAACATCGATGCAAAAATTCTCACCAAAATACTAGCCAAGAGGACCCAACAGTACATGAAAAGGAGTATTCACCATGACCAAGTGGGATTTATCCCTGGGCTGCAAGGCTGGTTCAACATCCGCAAATCAGTCAACGTGATCAAATACATTAACAAAAGAAAGAACGAGAATCATATGATCCTCTCAATAGATGCAGAAAAAGCACTGGACAAAGTACAGCACCCTTTCTGGATCAAAACTCTTCAGAGTATAGGGACAGCGGGTACATACCTCAATATCATAAAAGCCATCTACGAAAACCCTACAGCGAATATCATTCTCAATGGGGAAAAGCTGAGATCTTTTCCCCTAAGGTCAGGAACGCGGCAGGGATAGCCATTCTCACCACTGCTATTCAACATAGTATTAGAAGTCCTAGCCACAGCAATCAGACAACAAAAAGTAATCCAAGGCATCCAAATCGGCAGAGAGGAAGTCAAACTCTCACTCTTTGCAGATGATATGATACTTTATGTGGAAAACCCAAAAGACTCCACCCCAAAACTGCTAGAACTCACACAGCAATTCCGTCAAGTAGCAGGCTATAAAATCAATGCACAGGAATCAGTGGCATTCCTATACACCAACAACAAGACAGAAGAGAGACAAATCAAGGAGTCGATCCCATTCACAACTGCACCCAAAACCAGAAGAGACCTAGGAATATATTCATCCCAAGAGGCAAAGGATCTGTACTCAGAAAACTACAAAATACGCAGGAAAGAAATTGAAGAAGACACAAAGAAACGGAAAAACGTTCCATGCTCATGGATTGGGAGAACCAACATTGTGAAGAGGTCAATGCTACCTAGAGCAATCTACACATGCAATGCAATCCCCATCAAAATACCATCCACTTTTTTCCAGGAAATGGAACAAATACTCCTAAAATTTGAATGGAACCAGAAGAGACCCCGAATAGCCAGAGGAATATTGAGAAAGAAAAGCAAAGCTGGCGGCATCACAATTCTGGACTTCCAGCTCTATGACAAAGCTCTCATCAACAAGACAGTATGGTACTGGCACAAAAACAGACACATGGATCCATGGAACAGAATCGAGAGCCCAGAAATGGACCCTCAACTCTATGGTCAACTTATCTTTGACAGAGCAGGAAGGAATGTCCAATGGCAAAAAGAGAGTCTCTTCAACAACTGGTGTTGGGAGAATTGGACAGCCCCATGCAGAAGAATGACAGTGGACCATTTCCTGACACCACACACAAAAGTAGACTCCAAATGGTTGAAAGAGCTCAATGTGAGACAGGAGTCCATCAAAATCCTAAAGGAGAACACAGGTAGCAAGCACTTCGACCTCAGCCGCAGCAACTTCTTCCTAGAAACATCACCAAAGGCACGGGAAGCCAGGGCAAAAATGAACTATTGGGATTTCATCAAGATAAAAAGCTTTGGCACAGCAAAAGAAACAGTCCACAAAACCAAAAGACAACCGACAGAATGGGAGAAATTATTTGCAAATGACCTATCAGATAAAGGGCTACTACCCAATATGTATAAAAACTTATCAAACTCAACACCCAAAGAACAAATAATCCAATCAAGAAATAGGCAGAAGACATGAACAGACATTTTTCCAAAGAAGACATCCAAATGGCCCACAGGCACATGAAAAAGTGCTCAACACGGCTTGGCATCAGAGAAATCCAAATGAAAACCTCAATGAGATACCACCTCACACCCGTCAGAATGGCTCAAATGAACAAGTCAGGGAACGACAGAGTTTGGCGGGGATGTGGAGATAGGGGAACCCGCCGACACTGGTGGTGGGAATGCAAGCTGCTGCAACCCCTCTGGAAAACAGTATGGAGGTTCCTCACACAGTTGAAATTAGAGCTACCATTCGATCCAACATTTGCACTCCTGGGTATTTACCCCAAAGATACAAATGTAGGGACCCGAAGCGGTACGTGCACCCCATTGTTTATAGCAGCAATGTCCACAATAGCCAAACTGTGGAAACAGCCAAGATGTCCATCGACAGATGAATGGATAAAGAAGAGGTGGTATATATATACACAATGGACTATTACGCAGCCATCAAAAGGAATGAGATGTTGCCATGGACAACGACGTGGATGGAACTGGAGGGTCCGACAATTAGTGAAATAAGTCAATCAGAGAAAGACATGTATCATATGACCCCACTGATATGAGGGATTCTTAATCTCAGGAACAGAGTGAGGCTTGCTGGAGTGGTCGGGGGTGGGAGGGATGGGGTGGCTGGGTGATAGACATTGGGAAGGGTATGAGCTACGGTGAGCGCTGTGAATTGTGTAAGACTGTTGAATCACAGATCTGTACTTCTGAAACAACGCAACATATTTTAAGAATAAAGGAAAAGAAGGAGACAGCAGGAGTGGAAGAATGAAGGGGAGTTAGTGAGAGGATGAGACGGACCAGGAGATATGATGGGTTCTGAAAAAAAATCTGAGGTTTCTAGAGGGGAGGTGGGTCGGGGGATTGGTTAGCCTGGTGGTGGGTATTAAAGAGGGCACATTCTCCATGGAGCACTGTGTGTTAGGAACAAACAATGAATCATGGGACACTACACCAAAACAAATGATGTACTCCATGGTGATTAACAAAGCAATAAAAAACAAAGACTGTAATAAGAGATGAAGAAGGACACTATATCCTACTTAAAGGGTCTATCCAACAAGAAGATCTCACAATTGTAAATATCTATGCCCCGAACATGGGAGCATCCAATTATATAAGGCAATTAAGAAGAAAAGCAAAGAAACACATTGACCACCATACAATCATAGTGGGGGACTTTAACACCCCCCCTGACTGAAATGGCCAGATCATCTAAGCAAAAGATCAACAAGGAAATAAAGACTTTAAATGACACACTGGACCAAATGGACTTCACAGACATATTCAGAACGTTCCATCCCAATGCAACGGAATACACATTCTTCTCTAGTGCCCATGGAACATTCTCCAGAATGGATCACATCCTAGGTCACAAATCAGGTCTCAACCGGTACCCAAAGATTGGGATCATTCCCTGCACATTTTCAGACCACAATGTTTTGAAACTAGAACTCAATCACAAGAGGAGAGTCGGAAAGAACTCAAATACATGGAGGCTAAAGAGCATCCTACGAAAGAATGAATGGGTCAACCAGGAAATTAAAGAAGAATTTAAAAAGTTCATGGAAACCAATGAAAATGAAAACTCAACTGTCCAAAATCTTTGGGATACAGCCAAGGCAGTCCTGCGAGGAAAGTATATAGCAATACAAGCCTTTCTCAAGAAACAAGAAAGGTCTCAAATACACACCCAACCCTACACCTAAAGGAGCTGGAGAAAGAACGGCAAATAAAGCCTAAACCCAGCAGGAGAAGAGAAATCATGCAGTTCAGAGCAGAAATCAATGAAATAGAACCCAGAAGAACAGTAGAAGTGATCAACGGAACTAGGAGCTGGTTCTTTGAAAGAATTCACAAGATTGATACACCCCTGTCCAGGCTGATCAAAAAGAAAAGAGAAATGACCCAAATCAACAAAATCATGAATGAAAGAGGAGAGATCACAAACAACACCAAAGAAATACAAACAATTATAAGAACGTAATCTGAGCAACCCTAGGGCAGCAAATTCCATAACCTGGAAGAAATGGGTGCATTCTTGGAGATGTGTCAACTAACAAAACTGACCCAGGAAGAAATAGAAAACATGAACAGTCCTATAACCACGAAGGCAATTGAAGTAGTCATCAAAAACCTCCCAAGAAACCAAAGCCCAGGGCCAGATGGTTTCCCAGGGGAATTCTATCAGACATTTAAAGAAGAATTAATACCTATTCTCCTGAAACTGTTCCAAACAATAGAAATGGAAGGAAAACTTCCAAACTGATTTATGAGGCCACCATTACCTTGATTCCAAAACCAGACAAAGATCCCATCAAAAAGGAGAATTAGAGACCAATATCCTTGATGAACATCGATGCAAAATTTCTCACCAAAATACTAGCCAAGAGGACCCAACAGTACATGAAAAGGAGTATTCACCATGACCAAGTGGGATTTATCCCTGGGCTGCAAGGCTGGTTCAACATCCGCAAATCAGTCAACGTGATCAAATACATTAACAAAAGAAAGAACGAGAATCATATGATCCTCTCAATAGATGCAGAAAAAGCATTGGACAAAGTACAGCACACTTTCTGGATCAAAACTCTTCAGAGTATAGGGACAGCGGGTACATACCTCAATATCATAAAAGCCATCTACGAAAACCCTACAGCGAATATCATTCTCAATGGGGAAAAGCTGAGATCTTTTCCCCTAAGGTCAGGAACGCGGCAGGGATAGCCATTCTCACCACTGCTATTCAACATAGTATTAGAAGTCCTAGCCACAGCAATCAGACAACAAAATGTAATCCAAGGCATCCAAATCGGCAGAGAGGAAGTCAAACTCTCACTCTTTGCAGATGATATGATACTTTATGTGGAAAACCCAAAAGACTCCACCCCAAAACTGCTAGAACTCACACAGCAATTCCGTCAAGTAGCAGGCTATAAAATCAATGCACAGGAATCAGTGGCATTCCTATACACCAACAACAAGACAGAAGAGAGACAAATCAAGGAGTCGATCCCATTCACAACTGCACCCAAAACCAGAAGAGACCTAGGAATATATTCATCCCAAGAGGCAAAGGATCTGTACTCAGAAAACTACAAAATACGCAGGAAAGAAATTGAAGAAGACACAAAGAAACGGAAAAACGTTCCATGCTCATGGATTGGGAGAACCAACATTGTGAAGAGGTCAATGCTACCTAGAGCAATCTACACATGCAATGCAATCCCCATCAAAATACCATCCACTTTTTTCCAGGAAATGGAACAAATACTCCTAAAATTTGAATGGAACCAGAAGAGACCCCGAATAGCCAGAGGAATATTGAGAAAGAAAAGCAAAGCTGGCGGCATCACAATTCTGGACTTCCAGCTCTATGACAAAGCTGTCATCATCAAGACAGTATGGTACTGGCACAAAAACAGACACATGGATCCATGGAACAGAATCGAGAGCCCAGAAATGGACCCTCAACTCTATGGTCAACTTATCTTTGACAGAGCAGGAAGGAATGTCCAATGGCAAAAAGAGAGTCTCTTCAACAACTGGTGTTGGGAGAATTGGACAGCCCCATGCAGAAGAATGACAGTGGACCATTTCCTGACACCACACACAAAAGTAGACTCCAAATGGTTGAAAGACCTCAATGTGAGACAGGAGTCCATCAAAATCCTAAAGGAGAACACAGGTAGCAAGCACTTCGACCTCAGCCGCAGCAACTTCTTCCTAGAAACATCACCAAAGGCACGGGAAGCCAGGGCAAAAATGAACTATTGGGATTTCATCAAGATAAAAAGCTTTGGCACAGCAAAAGAAACAGTCCACAAAACCAAAAGACAACCGACAGAATGGGAGAAATTATTTGCAAATGACCTATCAGATAAAGGGCTACTACCCAATATGTATAAAAACTTATCAAACTCAACACCCAAAGAACAAATAATCCAATCAAGAAATAGGCAGAAGACATGAACAGACATTTTTCCAAAGAAGACATGCAAATGGCCCACAGGCACATGAAAAAGTGCTCAACACGGGTTGGCATCAGAGAAATCCAAATGAAAATCTCAATGAGATACCACCTCACACCCGTCAGAATGGCTCAAATGAACAAGTCAGGGAACGACAGAGTTTGGCGGGGATGTGGAGATAGGGGAACCCGCCGACACTGGTGGTGGGAATGCAAGCTGCTGCAACCCCTCTGGAAAACAGTATGGAGGTTCCTCACACAGTTGAAATTAGAGCTACCATTCGATCCAACATTTGCACTCCTGGGTATTTACCCCAAAGATACAAATGTAGGGACCCGAAGCGGTACGTGCACCCCATTGTTTATAGCAGCAATGTCCACAATAGCCAAACTGTGGAAACAGCCAAGATGTCCATCGACAGATGAATGGATAAAGAAGAGGTGGTATATATATACACAATGGACTATTACGCAGCCATCAAAAGGAATGAGATGTTGCCATGGACAACGACGTGGATGGAACTGGAGGTTCCGACGATTAGTGAAATAAGTCAATCAGAGAAAGACATGTATCATATGACCCCACTGATATGAGGGATTCTTAATCTCAGGAACAGAGTGAGGCTTGCTGGAGTGGTCGGGGGTGGGAGGGATGGGGTGGCTGGGTGATAGACATTGGGGAGGGTATGAGGTACGGTGAGCGCTGTGAATTGTTTAAGACTGTTGAATCACAGTTCTGTACTTCTGAAACAACGCAACATATTTTAAGAATAAAGGAAAAGAAGGAGACAGCAGGAGTGGAAGAATGAAGGGGAGTTAGTGAGAGGATGAGACGGACCAGGAGAGATGATGGGTTCTGAAAAAAAATCTGAGGTTTCTAGAGGGGAGGTGGGTCGGGGGATTGGTTAGCCTGGTGGTGGGTATTAAAGAGGGCACATTCTCCATGGAGCACTGTGTGTTAGGAACAAACAATGAATCATGGGACACTACACCAAAACAAAGGATGTACTCCATGGTGATTAACAAAGCAATAAAAAACAAAGACTGTAATAAGAGATGAAGAAGGACACTATATCCTACTTAATGGGTCTATCCAACAAGAAGATCTCACAATTGTAAATATCTATGCCCCGAACATGGGAGCATCCAATTATATAAGGCAATTAAGAAGAAAAGCAAAGAAACACATTGACCACCATACAATCATAGTGGGGGACTTTAACACCCCCCCTGACTGAAATGGCCAGATCATCTAAGCAAAAGATCAACAAGGAAATAAAGACTTTAAATGACACACTGGACCAAATGGACTTCACAGACATATTCAGAACGTTCCATCCCAATGCAACGGAATACACATTCTTCTCTAGTGCCCATGGAATATTCTCCAGAATGGATCACATCCTAGGTCACAAATCAGGTCTCAACCGGTACCCAAAGATTGGGATCATTCCCTGCACATTTTCAGACCACAATGTTTTGAAACTAGAACTCAATCACAAGAGGAGAGTCGGAAAGAACTCAAATACATGGAGGCTAAAGAGCATCCTACGAAAGAATGAATGGGTCAACCAGGAAATTAAAGAAGAATTTAAAAAGTTCATGGAAACCAATGAAAATGAAAACTCAACTGTCCAAAATCTTTGGGATACAGCCAAGGCAGTCCTGCGAGGAAAGTATATAGCAATACAAGCCTTTCTCAAGAAACAAGAAAGGTCTCAAATACACACCCAACCCTACACCTAAAGGAGCTGGAGAAAGAACGGCAAATAAAGCCTAAACCCAGCAGGAGAAGAGAAATCATGCAGTTCAGAGCAGAGATCAATGAAATAGAACCCAGAAGAACAGTAGAAGTGATCAACGGAACTAGGAGCTGGTACTTTGAAAGAATTCACAAGATTGATACACCCCTGTCCAGGCTGATCAAAAAGAAAAGAGAAATGACCCAAATCAACAAAATCATGAATGAAAGAGGAGAGATCACAAACAACACCAAAGAAATACAAACAATTATAAGAACGTAATCTGAGCAACCCTAGGGCAGCAAATTCCATAACCTGGAAGAAATGGGTGCATTCCTAGAGATGTGTCAACTAACAAAACTGACCCAGGAAGAAATAGAAAACATGAACAGTCCTATAACCACGAAGGCAATTGAAGTAGTCATCAAAAACCTCCCAAGAAACCAAAGCCCAGGGCCAGATGGTTTCCCAGGGGAATTCTATCAGACATTTAAAGAAGAATTAATACCTATTCTCCTGAAACTGTTCCAAACAATAGAAATGGAAGGAAAACTTCCAAACTCATTTATGAGGCCACCATTACCTTGATTCCAAAACCAGACAAAGATCCCATCAAAAAGGAGAATTAGAGACCAATATCCTTGATGAACATCGATGCAAAAATTCTCACCAAAATACTAGCCAAGAGCACCCAACAGTACATGAAAAGGAGTATTCACCATGACCAAGTGGGATTTATCCCTGGGCTGCAAGGCTGGTTCAACATCCGCAAATCAGTCAACGTGATCAAATACATTAACAAAAGAAAGAACGAGAATCATATGATCCTCTCAATAGATGCAGAAAAAGCATTGGACAAAGTACAGCACCCTTTCTGGATCAAAACTCTTCAGAGTATAGGGACAGCGGGTACATACCTCAATATCATAAAAGCCATCTACGAAAACGCTACAGCGAATATCATTCTCAATGGGGAAAAGCTGAGATCTTTTCCCCTAAAGTCAGCAACGCGGCAGGGATAGCCACTCTCACCACTGCTATTCAACATAGTATTAGAAGTCCTAGCCACAGCAATCAGACAACAAAAAGTAATCCAAGGCATCCAAATCGGCAGAGAGGAAGTCAAACTCTCACTCTTGGCAGATGATATGATACTTTATGTGGAAAACCCAAAAGACTCCACCCCAAAACTGCTAGAACTCACACAGCAATTCCGTCATGTAGCAGGCTATAAAATCAATGCACAGGAATCAGTGGCATTCCTATACAACAACAACAAGACAGAAGAGAGACAAATCAAGGAGTCGATCCCATTCACAACTGCACCCAAAACCAGAAGAGACCTAGGAATATATTGAACCCAAGAGGCAAGGGATCTGTACTCAGAAAACTACAAAATACGCAGGAAAGAAATTGAAGAAGACACAAAGAAACGGAAAAACGTTCCATGCTCATGGATTGGGAGAACCAACATTGTGAAGAGGTCAATGCTACCTAGAGCAATCTACACATGCAATGCAATCCCCATCAAAATAGCATCCACTTTTTTCCACGAAATGGAACAAAGAATCCTAAAATTTGAATGGAACCTGAAGAGACCCCGAGTAGCCAGAGGAATATTGAGAAAGAAAAGCAAAGCTGGCGACATCACAATTCTGGACTTCCAGCTCTATGACAAAGCTGTCATCATCAAGACAGTATGGTACTGGCACAAAAACAGACACATGGATCCATGGAACAGAATCGAGAGCCCAGAAATGGACCCTCAACTCTATGGTCAACTTATCTTTGACAGAGCAGGAAGGAATGTCCAATGGCAAAAAGAGAGTCTCTTCAACAATTGGTGTTGGGAGAATTGGACAGCCCCATGCAGAAGAATGACACTGGACCATTTCCTGACACCACACACAGAAGTAGACGCCAAATGGTTGAAAGACCTCAATGTGAGACAGGAGTCCATCAAAATCCTAAAGGAGAACACAGGTAGCAAGCTCTTCGACCTCAGCCGCAGCAACTTCTTCCTAGAAACATCACCAAAGGCACGGGAAGCCAGGGCAAAAATGAACTATTGGGATTTCATCAAGATAAAAAGCTTTGGCACAGCAAAAGAAACAGTCCACAAAACCAAAAGACAACCGACAGAATGGGAGAAATTATTAGCAAATGACCTATCAGATAAAGGGCTACTACCCAATATGTATAAAAACTTATCAAACTCAACACCCAAAGAACAAATAATCCAATCAAGAAATAGGCAGAAGACATGAACAGACATTTTTCCAAAGAAGACATCCAAATGGCCCACAGGCACATGAAAAAGTGCTCAACACGGCTCGGCATCAGGGAAATCCAAATCAAAACCTCAATGAGATACCACCTCACACCCGTCAGAATGGCTCAAATGAACAAGTCAGGGAACGACAGAGGTTGGCGGGGATGTGGAGAAAGGGGAACCCTCCTACACTGGTGGTGGGAATGCAAGCTGGTGCAACCCCTCTGGAAAAGTGTATGGAGGTTCCACAAACAGTTATAATTAGAGCTACCATTCGATCCAGCAATTGCACTCCTGGGTATTTACACCAAAGATACAAATGTAGGGACCCGAAGCGGTACGTGCACCCCATTGTTTATAGCAGCAATATCCACAATAGCCAAACGGTGGAAAGAGCCAAGATGTCCATCGACAGATGAATGGATAAAAAGAGGTGGTATATATATACACAATGGACTATTACGCAGCCATCAAAAGGAATGAGGTGTTGCCATGGACAACGACGTGGATGGAACTGGAGGGTCCGACGATTAGTGAAATGAGTCAATCAGAGAAAGACATGTATCATATGACCTCACTGATATGAGGGATTCTTAATCTCAGGAACAGAGTGAGGCTTGCTGGAGTGGTCGGGGGGGGGATGGGGTGGCTGGGTGATAGACTTTGGGGAGGGTATGAGCTACGGTGAGCGCTGTGAATTGTGTAAGACTGTTGAATCACAGATCTGTACTTCTGAAACAAATAACGCAACATATTTTAAGAATAAAGGAAAACAAGGAGACAGCAGGAGAGGAAGAATGAAGGGGAGTTAGTGAGAGGGGGAGACGGACCAGGAGAGATGATGGATTCTGAAAAAAAATCCGAGGTTTCTAGAGGGGAGGTGCGTCGGTGGATTGGTTTGACTGGTGATGGTTATTAAAGAGGGCACATTCTGCATGGAGCACTGTGTGTTAGGAACAAACAATGAATCATGGGACAGTACACCAAAACAAATGATGTACTCCATGGTGATTAACAAAGCAATAAAAAAGAAAGACTGTAATAAGAGATGAAGAAGGACACTATATCCTACTTAAAGGGTCTATCCAACAAGAAGATCTCACAATTGTAAATATCTATGCCCCGAACATGGGAGCATCCAATTATATAAGGCAATTAAGAAGAAAAGCAAAGAAACACATTGACCACCATACAATCATAGTGGGGGACTTTAACACCCCCCTGACTGAAATGGCCAGATCATCTAAGCAAAAGATCAACAAGGAAATAAAGACTTTAAATGACACACTGGACCAAATGGACTTCACAGACATATTCAGAACGTTCCATCCCAATGCAACGGAATACACATTCTTCTCTAGTGCCCATGGAACATTCTCCAGAATGGATCACATCCTAGGTCACAAATCAGGTCTCAACCGGTACCCAAAGATTGGGATCATTCCCTGCACATTTTCAGACCACAATGCTTTGAAACTAGAACTCAATCACAAGAGGAAAGTGGGAAAGAACTCAAATACATGGAGGCTAAAGAGCATCCTACGAAAGAATGAATGGGTCAACCAGGAAATTAAAGAAGAATTTAAAAAGTTCATGGAAACCAATGAAAATGAAAACTCAACTGTCCAAAATCTTTGGGATACAGCCAAGGCAGTCCTGCGAGGAAAGTATATAGCAATACAAGCCTTTCTCAAGAAACAAGAAAGGTCTCAAATACACACCCAACCCTACACCTAAAGGAGCTGGAGAAAGAACGGCAAATAAAGCCTAAACCCAGCAGGAGAAGAGAAATCATGCAGTTCAGAGCAGAAATCATTGAAATAGAACCCAGAAGAACAGTAGAAGTGATCAAC
The DNA here is from genome assembly GCF_037043125.1 of Eumetopias jubatus. Lineage (NCBI taxonomy): Eukaryota > Metazoa > Chordata > Mammalia > Carnivora > Otariidae > Eumetopias > Eumetopias jubatus. Next base: position 400,411 of record NW_028274873.1, read on the forward strand.
GGAACTAGGAGCTGGTACTTTGAAAGAATTCACAAGATTGATACACCCCTGTCCAGGCTGATCAAAAAGAAAAGAGAAATGACCCAAATCAACAAAATCATGAATGAAAGAGGAGAGATCACAAACAACACCAAAGAAATACAAACAATTATAAGAACGTAATCTGAGCAACCCTAGGGCAGCAAATTCCATAACCTGGAAGAAATGGGTGCATTCCTAGAGATGTGTCAACTAACAAAACTGACCCAGGAAGAAATAGAAAACATGAACAGTCCTATAACCACGAAGGCAATTGAAGTAGTCATCAAAAACCTCCCAAGAAACCAAAGCCCAGGGCCAGATGGTTTCCCAGGGGAATTCTATCAGACATTTAAAGAAGAATTAATACCTATTCTCCTGAAACTGTTCCAAACAATAGAAATGGAAGGAAAACTTCCAAACTCATTTATGAGGCCACCATTACCTTGATTCCAAAACCAGACAAAGATCCCATCAAAAAGGAGAATTAGAGACCAATATCCTTGATGAACATCGATGCAAAAATTCTCACCAAAATACTAGCCAAGAGGACCCAACAGTACATGAAAAGGAGTATTCACCATGACCAAGTGGGATTTATCCCTGGGCTGCAAGGCTGGTTCAACATCCGCAAATCAGTCAACGTGATCAAATCCATTAACAAAAGAAAGAACGAGAATCATATGATCCTCCCAAGAGATGCAGAAAAAGCATTGGACAAAGTACAGCAAACTTTCTGGATCAAACCTATTCAGAGTATAGGGACAGCGGGTACATACCTCAATATCATAAAAGCCATCTACGAAAACCCTACAGCGAATATCATTCTCAATGGGGAAAAGCTGAGATCTTTTCCCCTAAGGTCAGCAAGGCGGCAGGGATAGCCACTCTCACCACTGCTATTCAACATAGTATTAGAAGTCCTAGCCACAGCAATCAGACAACAAAAAGTAATCCAAGGCATCCAAATCGGCAGAGAGGAAGTCAAACTCTCACTCTTTGCAGATGATATGATACTTTATGTGGAAAACCCAAAAGACTCCACCCCAAAACTGCTAGAACTCACACAGCAATTCCGTCAAGTAGCAGGCTATAAAATCAATGCACAGGAATCAGTGGCAGTCCTATACACCAACAACAAGACAGAAGAGAGACAAATCAAGGAGTCGATCCCATTCACAACTGCACCCAAAACCAGAAGAGACCTAGGAATATATTGAACCCAAGAGGCAAAGGATCTGTACTCAGAAAACTGCAAAATACGCAGGAAAGAAATTGAAGAAGACACAAAGAAACGGAAAAACGTTCCATGCTCATGGTTTGGGAGAACCAACATTGTGAAGAGGTCAATGCTACCTAGAGCAATCTACACACGCAATGCAATCCCCATCAAAATAGCATCCACTTTTTCCACGAAATGGAACAAATAATCCTAAAATTTGAATGGAACGTGAAGAGACCCCGAGTAGCCAGAGGAATATTGAGAAAGAAAAGCAAAGCTGGCGGCATCACAATTCTGGACTTCCAGCTCTATGACAAAGCTGTCATCATCAAGACAGTATGGTACTGACACAAAAACAGACACATGGATCCATGGAACAGAATCGAGAGCCCAGAAATGGACCCTCAACTCTATGATCAACTTATCTTTGACAGAGCAGGAAGGAATGTCCAATGGCAAAAAGAGAGTCTCTTCAACAACTGGTGTTGGGAGAATTGGACAGCCCCGTGCAGAAGAATGACACTGGACCATTTCCTGACACCACACACAGAAGTAGACGCCAAATGGTTGAAAGACCTCAATGTGAGACAGGAGTCCATCAAAATCCTAAAGGAGAACACAGGTAGCAAGCTCTTCGACCTCAGCCGCAGCAACTTCTTCCTAGAAACATCACCAAAGGCACGGGAAGCCAGGGCAAAAATGAACTATTGGGATTTCATCAAGATAAAAAGCTTTGGCGCAGCAAAAGAAACAGTCCACAAAACCAAAAGACAACCGACAGAATGGGAGAAATTATTTGCAAATGACATATCAGATAAAGGGCTACTATCCAATATGTATAAAAACTTATCAAACTCAACACCCAAAGAACAAATAATCCAATCAAGAAATAGGCAGAAGACATGAACAGACATTTTTCCAAAGAAGACATCCAAATGGCCCACAGGCACATGAAAAAGTGCTCAACACGGCTCGGCATCAGGGAAATCCAAATCCAAACCTCAATGAGATACCACCTCACACCCGTCAGAATGGCTCAAATGAACAAGTCAGGGAACGACAGAGGTTGGCGGGGATGTGGAGAAAGGGGAACCCTCCTACACTGGTGGTGGGAATGCAAGCTGGTGCAACCCCTCTGGAAAAGTGTATGGAGGTTCCTCCTACAGTTATAATTAGAGCTACCATTCGATCCAGCAATTGCACTCCTGGGTATTTACCCCAAAGATACAAATGTAGTGACCCGAAGCGGTACGTGCACCCCATTGTTTATAGCAGCAATGTCCACAATAGCCAAACGGTGGAAAGAGCCAAGATGTCCATCGACAGATGAATGGATAAAGAAGAGGTGGTATATATATACACAATGGACTATTACGCAGCCATCAAAAGGAATGAGGTGTTGCCATGGACAACGACGTGGATGGAACTGGAGGGTCCGACGATTAGTGAAATGAGTCAATCAGAGAAAGACATGTATCATATGACCTCACTGATATGAGGGATTCTTAATCTCAGGAACAGAGTGAGGCTTGCTGGAGTGGTCGGGGGGGGGGATGGGGTGGCTGGGTGATAGACTTTGGGGAGGGTATGAGCTACGGTGAGCGCTGTGAATTGTGTAAGACTGTTGAATCACAGATCTGTACTTCTGAAACAACGCAACATATTTTAAGAATAAAGGAAAAGAAGGAGACAGCAGGAGTGGAAGAATGAAGGGGAGTTAGTGAGAGGATGAGACGGACCAGGAGAGATGATGGGTTCTGAAAAAATATCTGAGGTTTCTAGAGGGGAGGTGGGTCGGGGGATTGGTTAGCCTGGTGGTGGGTATTAAAGAGGGCACATTCTCCATGGAGCACTGTGTGTTAGGAACAAACAATGAATCATGGGACACTACACCAAAACAAATGATGTACTCCATGGTGATTAACAAAGCAATAAAAAACAAAGACTGTAATAAGAGATGAAGAAGGACACTATATCCTACTTAAAGGGTCTATCCAACAAGAAGATCTCACAATTGTAAATATCTATGCCCCGAACATGGGAGCATCCAATTATATAAGGCAATTAAGAAGAAAACAAAGAAACACATTGACCACCATACAATCATAGTGGCGGACTTTAACACCCCCCCTGACTGAAATGGCCAGATCATCTAAGCAAAAGATCAACAAGGAAATAAAGACTTTAAATGACACACTGGACCAAATGGACTTCACAGACATATTCAGAACGTTCCATCCCAATGCAACGGAATACACATTCTTCTCTAGTGCCCATGGAACATTCTCCAGAATGGATCACATCCTAGGTCACAAATCAGGTCTCAACCGGGACCCAAAGATTGGGATCATTCCCTGCACATTTTCAGACCACAATGTTTTGAAACTAGAACTCAATCACAAGAGGAGAGTCGGAAAGAACTCAAATACATGGAGGCTAAAGAGCATCCTACGAAAGAATGAATGGGTCAACCAGGAAATTAAAGAAGAATTTAAAAAGTTCATGGAAACCAATGAAAATGAAATCTCAACTGTCCAAAATCTTTGGGATACAGCCAAGGCAGTCCTGCGAGGAAAGTATATAGCAATACAAGCCTTTCTCAAGAAACAAGAAAGGTCTCAAATACACACCCAACCCTACACCTAAAGGAGCTGGAGAAAGAACGGCAAATAAAGCCTAAACCCAGCAGGAGAAGAGAAATCATGCAGTTCAGAGCAGAAATCAATGAAATAGAACCCAGAAGAACAGTAGAAGTGATCAACGGAACTAGGAGCTGGTACTTTGAAAGAATTCACAAGATTGATACACCCCTGTCCAGGCTGATCAAAAAGAAAAGAGAAATGACCCAAATCAACAAAATCATGAATGAAAGAGGAGAGATCACAAACAACACCAAAGAAATACAAACAATTATAAGAACGTAATCTGAGCAACCCTAGGGCAGCAAATTCCATAACCTGGAAGAAATGGGTGCATTCCTAGAGATGTGTCAACTAACAAAACTGACCCAGGAAGAAATAGAAAACATGAACAGTCCTATAACCACGAAGGCAATTGAAGTAGTCATCAAAAACCTCCCAAGAAACCAAAGCCCAGGGCCAGATGGTTTCCCAGGGGAATTCTATCAGACATTTAAAGAAGAATTAATACCTATTCTCCTGAAACTGTTCCAAACAATAGAAATGGAAGGAAAACTTCCAAACTCATTTATGAGGCCACCATTACCTTGATTCCAAAACCAGACAAAGATCCCATCAAAAAGGAGAATTAGAGACCAATATCCTTGATGAACATCGATGCAAAAATTCTCACCAAAATACTAGCCAAGAGGACCCAACAGTACATGAAAAGGAGTATTCACCATGACCAAGTGGGATTTATCCCTGGGCTGCAAGGCTGGTTCAACATCCGCAAATCAGTCAACGTGATCAAATACATTAACAAAAGAAAGAACGAGAATCATAGGATCCTCTCAATAGATGAAGAAAAAGCATTGGACAAACTACAGCACCCTTTCTGGATCAAAACTCTTCAGAGTATAGGGACAGCGGGTACACACCTCAATATCATAAGAGCCATCTACGAAAACCCTACAGCGAATATCATTCTCAATGGTGAAAAGCTGAGATCTTTTCCCCTAAGGTCAGGAACGCGGCAGGGATAGCCATTCTCACCACTGCTATTCAACATAGTATTAGAAGTCCTAGCCACAGCAATCAGACAACAAAATGTAATCCAAGGCATCCAAATCGGCAGAGAGGAAGTCAAACTCTCACTCTTTGCAGATGATATGATACTTTATGTGGAAAACCCAAAAGACTCCACCCCAAAACTGCTAGAACTCACACAGCAATTCCGTCAAGTAGCAGGCTATAAAATCAATGCACAGGAATCAGTGGCATTCCTATACACCAACAACAAGACAGAAGAGAGACAAATCAAGGAGTCGATCCCATTCACAACTGCACCCAAAACCAGAAGAGACCTAGGAATATATTCATCCCAAGAGGCAAAGGATCTGTACTCAGAAAACTACAAAATACGCAGGAAAGAAATTGAAGAAGACACAAAGAAACGGAAAAACGTTCCATGCTCATGGATTGGGAGAACCAACATTGTGAAGAGGTCAATGCTACCTAGAGCAATCTACACATGCAATGCAATCCCCATCAAAATACCATCCACTTTTTTCCAGGAAATGGAACAAATACTCCTAAAATTTGAATGGAACCAGAAGAGACCCCGAATAGCCAGAGGAATATTGAGAAAGAAAAGCAAAGCTGGCGGCATCACAATTCTGGACTTCCTGCTCTATGACAAAGCTGTCATCATCAAGACAGTATGGTACTGGCACAAAAACAGACACATGGATCCATGGAACAGAATCGAGAGCCCAGAAATGGACCCTCAACTCTATGGTCAACTTATCTTTGACAGAGCAGGAAGGAATGTCCAATGGCAAAAAGAGAGTCTCTTCAACAACTGGTGTTGGGAGAATTGGACAGCCCCATGCAGAAGAATGACAGTGGACCATTTCCTGACACCACACACAAAAGTAGACTCCAAATGGTTGAAAGACCTCAATGTGAGACAGGAGTCCATCAAAATCCTAAAGGAGAACACAGGTAGCAAGCACTTCGACCTCAGCCGCAGCAACTTCTTCCTAGAAACATCACCAAAGGCACGGGAAGCCAGGGCAAAAATGAACTATTGGGATTTCATCAAGATAAAAAGCTTTGGCACAGCAAAAGAAACAGTCCACAAAACCAAAAGACAACCGACAGATTGGGAGAAATTATTTGCAAATGACCTATCAGATAAAGGGCTACTACCCAATATGTATAAAAACTTATCAAACTCAACACCCAAAGAACAAATAATCCAATCAAGAAATAGGCAGAAGACATGAACAGACATTTTTCCAAAGAAGACATCCAAATGGCCCACAGGCACATGAAAAAGTGCTCAACACGGCTTGGCATCAGAGAAATCCAAATGAAAACCTCAATGAGATACCACCTCACACCCGTCAGAATGGCTCAAATGAACAAGTCAGGGAACGACAGAGTTTGGCGGGGATGTGGAGATAGGGGAACCCGCCGACACTGGTGGTGGGAATGCAAGCTGCTGCAACCCCTCTGGAAAACAGTATGGAGGTTCCTCACACAGTTGAAATTAGAGCTACCATTCGATCCAACATTTGCACTCCTGGGTATTTACCCCAAAGATACAAATGTAGGGACCCGAAGCGGTACGTGCACCCCATTGTTTATAGCAGCAATGTCCACAATAGCCAAACTGTGGAAACAGCCAAGATGTCCATCGACAGATGAATGGATAAAGAAGAGGTGGTATATATATACACAATGGACTATTACGCAGCCATCAAAAGGAATGAGATGTTGCCATGGACAACGACGTGGATGGAACTGGAGGGTCCGACGATTAGTGAAATAAGTCAATCAGAGAAAGACATGTATCATATGACCCCACTGATATGAGGGATTCTTAATCTCAGGAACAGAGTGAGGCTTGCTGGAGTGGTCGGGGGTGGGAGGGATGGGGTGGCTGGGTGATAGACATTGGGGAGGGTATGAGCTACGGTGAGCGCTGTGAATTGTGTAAGACTGTTGAATCACAGATCTGTACTTCTGAAACAACGCAACATATTTTAAGAATAAAGGAAAAGAAGGAGACAGCAGGAGTGGAAGAATGAAGGGGAGTTAGTGAGAGGATGAGACGGACCAGGAGAGATGATGGGTTCTGAAAAAAAATCTGAGGTTTCTAGAGGGGAGGTGGGTCGGGGGATTGGTTAGCCTGGTGGTGGGTATTAAAGAGGGCACATTCTCCATGGAGCACTGTGTGTTAGGAACAAACAATGAATCATGGGACACTACACCAAAACAAAGGATGTACTCCATGGTGATTAACAAAGCAATAAAAAACAAAGACTGTAATAAGAGATGAAGAAGGACACTATATCCTACTTAATGGGTCTATCCAACAAGAAGATCTCACAATTGTAAATATCTATGCCCCGAACATGGGAGCATCCAATTATATAAGGCAATTAAGAAGAAAAGCAAAGAAACACATTGACCACCATACAATCATAGTGGGGGACTTTAACACCCCCCCTGACTGAAATGGCCAGATCATCTAAGCAAAAGATCAACAAGGAAATAAAGACTTTAAATGACACACTGGACCAAATGGACTTCACAGACATATTCAGAACGTTCCATCCCAATGCAACGGAATACACATTCTTCTCTAGTGCCCATGGAACATTCTCCAGAATGGATCACATCCTAGGTCACAAATCAGGTCTCAACCGGTACCCAAAGATTGGGATCATTCCCTGCACATTTTCAGACCACAATGTTTTGAAACTAGAACTCAATCACAAGAGGAGAGTCGGAAAGAACTCAAATACATGGAGGCTAAAGAGCATCCTACGAAAGAATGAATGGGTCAACCAGGAAATTAAAGAAGAATTTAAAAAGTTCATGGAAACCAATGAAAATGAAAACTCAACTGTCCAAAATCTTTGGGATACAGCCAAGGCAGTCCTGCGAGGAAAGTATATAGCAATACAAGCCTTTCTCAAGAAACAAGAAAGGTCTCAAATACACACCCAACCCTACACCTAAAGGAGCTGGAGAAAGAACGGCAAATAAAGCCTAAACCCAGCAGGAGAAGAGAAATCATGCAGTTCAGAGCAGAAATCAATGAAATAGAACCCAGAAGAACAGTAGAAGTGATCAACGGAACTAGGAGCTGGTACTTTGAAAGAATTCACAAGATTGATACACCCCTGTCCAGGCTGATCAAAAAGAAAAGAGAAATGACCCAAATCAACAAAATCATGAATGAAAGAGGAGAGATCACAAACAACACCAAAGAAATACAAACAATTATAAGAACGTAATCTGAGCAACCCTAGGGCAGCAAATTCCATAACCTGGAAGAAATGGGTGCATTCCTAGAGATGTGTCAACTAACAAAACTGACCCAGGAAGAAATAGAAAACATGAACAGTCCTATAACCACGAAGGCAATTGAAGTAGTCATCAAAAACCTCCCAAGAAACCAAAGCCCAGGGCCAGATGGTTTCCCAGGGGAATTCTATCAGACATTTAAAGAAGAATTAATACCTATTCTCCTGAAACTGTTCCAAACAATAGAAATGGAAGGAAAACTTCCAAACTCATTTATGAGGCCACCATTACCTTGATTCCAAAACCAGACAAAGATCCCATCAAAAAGGAGAATTAGAGACCAATATCCTTGATGAACATCGATGCAAAAATTCTCACCAAAATACTAGCCAAGAGGACCCAACAGTACATGAAAAGGAGTATTCACCATGACCAAGTGGGATTTATCCCTGGGCTGCAAGGCTGGTTCAACATCCGCAAATCAGTCAACGTGATCAAATACATTAACAAAAGAAAGAACGAGAATCATATGATCCTCCCAAGAGATGCAGAAAAAGCATTGGACAAAGTACAGCACCCTTTCTGGATCAAAACTCTTCAGAGTATAGGGACAGCGGGTACATACCTCAATATCATAAAAGCCATCTACGAAAACCCTACAGCGAATATCATTCTCAATGGGGAAAAGCTGAGATCTTTTCCCCTAAGGTCAGGAACGCGGCAGGGATAGCCATTCTCACCACTGCTATTCAACATAGTATTAGAAGTCCTAGCCACAGCAATCAGACAACAAAATGTAATCCAAGGCATCCAAATCGGCAGAGAGGAAGTCAAACTCTCACTCTTTGCAGATGATATGATACTTTATGTGGAAAACCCAAAAGACTCCACCCCAAAACTGCTAGAACTCACACAGCAATTCCGTCAAGTAGCAGGCTATAAAATCAATGCACAGGAATCAGTGGCATTCCTATACACCAACAACAAGACAGAAGAGAGACAAATCAAGGAGTCGATCCCATTCACAACTGCACCCAAAACCAGAAGAGACCTAGGAATATATTCATCCCAAGAGGCAAAGGATCTGTACTCAGAAAACTACAAAATACGCAGGAAAGAAATTGAAGAAGACACAAAGAAACGGAAAAACGTTCCATGCTCATGGATTGGGAGAACCAACATTGTGAAGAGGTCAATGCTACCTAGAGCAATCTACACATGCAATGCAATCCCCATCAAAATACCATCCACTTTTTTCCAGGAAATGGAACAAATACTCCTAAAATTTGAATGGAACCAGAAGAGACCCCGAATAGCCAGAGGAATATTGAGAAAGAAAAGCAAAGCTGGCGGCATCACAATTCTGGACTTCCTGCTCTATGACAAAGCTGTCATCATCAAGACAGTATGGTACTGGCACAAAAACAGACACATGGATCCATGGAACAGAATCGAGAGCCCAGAAATGGACCCTCAACTCTATGGTCAACTTATCTTTGACAGAGCAGGAAGGAATGTCCAATGGCAAAAAGAGAGTCTCTTCAACAACTGGTGTTGGGAGAATTGGACAGCCCCATGCAGAAGAATGACAGTGGACCATTTCCTGACACCACACACAAAAGTAGACTCCAAATGGTTGAAAGACCTCAATGTGAGACAGGAGTCCATCAAAATCCTAAAGGAGAACACAGGTAGCAAGCACTTCGACCTCAGCCGCAGCAACTTCTTCCTAGAAACATCACCAAAGGCACGGGAAGCCAGGGCAAAAATGAACTATTGGGATTTCATCAAGATAAAAAGCTTTGGCACAGCAAAAGAAACAGTCCACAAAACCAAAAGACAACCGACAGATTGGGAGAAATTATTTGCAAATGACCTATCAGATAAAGGGCTACTACCCAATATGTATAAAAACTTATCAAACTCAACACCCAAAGAACAAATAATCCAATCAAGAAATAGGCAGAAGACATGAACAGACATTTTTCCAAAGAAGACATCCAAATGGCCCACAGGCACATGAAAAAGTGCTCAACACGGCTTGGCATCAGAGAAATCCAAATGAAAACCTCAATGAGATACCACCTCACACCCGTCAGAATGGCTCAAATGAACAAGTCAGGGAACGACAGAGTTTGGCGGGGATGTGGAGATAGGGGAACCCGCCGACACTGGTGGTGGGAATGCAAGCTGCTGCAACCCCTCTGGAAAACAGTATGGAGGTTCCTCACACAGTTGAAATTAGAGCTACCATTCGATCCAACATTTGCACTCCTGGGTATTTACCCCAAAGATACAAATGTAGGGACCCGAAGGGGTACGTGCACCCCATTGTTTATAGCAGCAATGTCCACAATAGCCAAACTGTGGAAACAGCCAAGATGTCCATCGACAGATGAATGGATAAAGAAGAGGTGGTATATATATACACAATGGACTATTACGCAGCCATCAAAAGGAATGAGATGTTGCCATGGACAACGACGTGGATGGAACTGGAGGGTCCGACGATTAGTGAAATAAGTCAATCAGAGAAAGACATGTATCATATGACCCCACTGATATGAGGGATTCTTAATCTCAGGAACAGAGTGAGGCTTGCTGGAGTGGTCGGGGGTGGGAGGGATGGGGTGGCTGGGTGATAGACATTGGGGAGGGTATGAGCTACGGTGAGCGCTGTGAATTGTGTAAGACTGTTGAATCACAGATCTGTACTTCTGAAACAACGCAACATATTTTAAGAATAAAGGAAAAGAAGGAGACAGCAGGAGTGGAAGAATGAAGGGGAGTTAGTGAGAGGATGAGACGGACCAGGAGAGATGATGGGTTCTGAAAAAATATCTGAGGTTTCTAGAGGGGAGGTGGGTCGGGGGATTGGTTAGCCTGGTGGTGGGTATTAAAGAGGGCACATTCTCCATGGAGCACTGTGTGTTAGGAACAAACAATGAATCATGGGACACTACACCAAAACAAAGGATGTACTCCATGGTGATTAACAAAGCAATAAAAAACAAAGACTGTAATAAGAGATGAAGAAGGACACTATATCCTACTTAATGGGTCTATCCAACAAGAAGATCTCACAATTGTAAATATCTATGCCCCGAACATGGGAGCATCCAATTATATAAGGCAATTAAGAAGAAAAGCAAAGAAACACATTGACCACCATACAATCATAGTGGGGGACTTTAACACCCCCCCTGACTGAAATGGCCAGATCATCTAAGCAAAAGATCAACAAGGAAATAAAGACTTTAAATGACACACTGGACCAAATGGACTTCACAGACATATTCAGAACGTTCCATCCCAATGCAACGGAATACACATTCTTCTCTAGTGCCCATGGAACATTCTCCAGAATGGATCACATCCTAGGTCACAAATCAGGTCTCAACCGGTACCCAAAGATTGGGATCATTCCCTGCACATTTTCAGACCACAATGTTTTGAAACTAGAACTCAATCACAAGAGGAGAGTCGGAAAGAACTCAAATACATGGAGGCTAAAGAGCATCCTACGAAAGAATGAATGGGTCAACCAGGAAATTAAAGAAGAATTTAAAAAGTTCATGGAAACCAATGAAAATGAAAACTCAACTGTCCAAAATCTTTGGGATACAGCCAAGGCAGTCCTGCGAGGAAAGTATATAGCAATACAAGCCTTTCTCAAGAAACAAGAAAGGTCTCAAATACACACCCAACCCTACACCTAAAGGAGCTGGAGAAAGAACGGCAAATAAAGCCTAAACCCAGCAGGAGAAGAGAAATCATGCAGTTCAGAGCAGAAATCAATGAAATAGAACCCAGAAGAACAGTAGAAGTGATCAACGGAACTAGGAGCTGGTACTTTGAAAGAATTCACAAGATTGATACACCCCTGTCCAGGCTGATCAAAAAGAAAAGAGAAATGACCCAAATCAACAAAATCATGAATGAAAGAGGAGAGATCACAAACAACACCAAAGAAATACAAACAATTATAAGAACGTAATCTGAGCAACCCTAGGGCAGCAAATTCCATAACCTGGAAGAAATGGGTGCATTCCTAGAGATGTGTCAACTAACAAAACTGACCCAGGAAGAAATAGAAAACATGAACAGTCCTATAACCACGAAGGCAATTGAAGTAGTCATCAAAAACCTCCCAAGAAACCAAAGCCCAGGGCCAGATGGTTTCCCAGGGGAATTCTATCAGACATTTAAAGAAGAATTAATACCTATTCTCCTGAAACTGTTCCAAACAATAGAAATGGAAGGAAAACTTCCAAACTCATTTATGAGGCCACCATTACCTTGATTCCAAAACCAGACAAAGATCCCATCAAAAAGGAGAATTAGAGACCAATATCCTTGATGAACATCGATGCAAAAATTCTCACCAAAATACTAGCCAAGAGGACCCAACAGTACATGAAAAGGAGTATTCACCATGACCAAGTGGGATTTATCCCTGGGCTGCAAGGCTGGTTCAACATCCGCAAATCAGTCAACGTGATCAAATACATTAACAAAAGAAAGAACGAGAATCATATGATCCTCCCAAGAGATGCAGAAAAAGCATTGGACAAAGTACAGCACCCTTTCTGGATCAAAACTCTTCAGAGTATAGGGACAGCGGGTACATACCTCAATATCATAAAAGCCATCTACGAAAACCCTACAGCGAATATCATTCTCAATGGGGAAAAGCTGAGATCTTTTCCCCTAAGGTCAGGAACGCGGCAGGGATAGCCATTCTCACCACTGCTATTCAACATAGTATTAGAAGTCCTAGCCACAGCAATCAGACAACAAAATGTAATCCAAGGCATCCAAATCGGCAGAGAGGAAGTCAAACTCTCACTCTTTGCAGATGATATGATACTTTATGTGGAAAACCCAAAAGACTCCACCCCAAAACTGCTAGAACTCACACAGCAATTCCGTCAAGTAGCAGGCTATAAAATCAATGCACAGGAATCAGTGGCATTCCTATACACCAACAACAAGACAGAAGAGAGACAAATCAAGGAGTCGATCCCATTCACAACTGCACCCAAAACCAGAAGAGACCTAGGAATATATTCATCCCAAGAGGCAAAGGATCTGTACTCAGAAAACTACAAAATACGCAGGAAAGAAATTGAAGAAGACACAAAGAAACGGAAAAACGTTCCATGCTCATGGATTGGGAGAACCAACATTGTGAAGAGGTCAATGCTACCTAGAGCAATCTACACATGCAATGCAATCCCCATCAAAATACCATCCACTTTTTTCCAGGAAATGGAACAAATACTCCTAAAATTTGAATGGAACCAGAAGAGACCCCGAATAGCCAGAGGAATATTGAGAAAGAAAAGCAAAGCTGGCGGCATCACAATTCTGGACTTCCTGCTCTATGACAAAGCTGTCATCATCAAGACAGTATGGTACTGGCACAAAAACAGACACATGGATCCATGGAACAGAATCGAGAGCCCAGAAATGGACCCTCAACTCTATGGTCAACTTATCTTTGACAGAGCAGGAAGGAATGTCCAATGGCAAAAAGAGAGTCTCTTCAACAACTGGTGTTGGGAGAATTGGACAGCCCCATGCAGAAGAATGACAGTGGACCATTTCCTGACACCACACACAAAAGTAGACTCCAAATGGTTGAAAGACCTCAATGTGAGACAGGAGTCCATCAAAATCCTAAAGGAGAACACAGGTAGCAAGCACTTCGACCTCAGCCGCAGCAACTTCTTCCTAGAAACATCACCAAAGGCACGGGAAGCCAGGGCAAAAATGAACTATTGGGATTTCATCAAGATAAAAAGCTTTGGCACAGCAAAAGAAACAGTCCACAAAACCAAAAGACAACCGACAGATTGGGAGAAATTATTTGCAAATGACCTATCAGATAAAGGGCTACTACCCAATATGTATAAAAACTTATCAAACTCAACACCCAAAGAACAAATAATCCAATCAAGAAATAGGCAGAAGACATGAACAGACATTTTTCCAAAGAAGACATCCAAATGGCCCACAGGCACATGAAAAAGTGCTCAACACGGCTTGGCATCAGAGAAATCCAAATGAAAACCTCAATGAGATACCACCTCACACCCGTCAGAATGGCTCAAATGAACAAGTCAGGGAACGACAGAGTTTGGCGGGGATGTGGAGATAGGGGAACCCGCCGACACTGGTGGTGGGAATGCAAGCTGCTGCAACCCCTCTGGAAAACAGTATGGAGGTTCCTCACACAGTTGAAATTAGAGCTACCATTCGATCCAACATTTGCACTCCTGGGTATTTACCCCAAAGATACAAATGTAGGGACCCGAAGGGGTACGTGCACCCCATTGTTTATAGCAGCAATGTCCACAATAGCCAAACTGTGGAAACAGCCAAGATGTCCATCGACAGATGAATGGATAAAGAAGAGGTGGTATATATATACACAATGGACTATTACGCAGCCATCAAAAGGAATGAGATGTTGCCATGGACAACGACGTGGATGGAACTGGAGGGTCCGACGATTAGTGAAATAAGTCAATCAGAGAAAGACATGTATCATATGACCCCACTGATATGAGGGATTCTTAATCTCAGGAACAGAGTGAGGCTTGCTGGAGTGGTCGGGGGTGGGAGGGATGGGGTGGCTGGGTGATAGACATTGGGGAGGGTATGAGCTACGGTGAGCGCTGTGAATTGTGTAAGACTGTTGAATCACAGATCTGTACTTCTGAAACAACGCAACATATTTTAAGAATAAAGGAAAAGAAGGAGACAGCAGGAGTGGAAGAATGAAGGGGAGTTAGTGAGAGGATGAGACGGACCAGGAGAGATGATGGGTTCTGAAAAAAAATCTGAGGTTTCTAGAGGGGAGGTGGGTCGGGGGATTGGTTAGCCTGGTGGTGGGTATTAAAGAGGGCACATTCTCCATGGAGCACTGTGTGTTAGGAACAAACAATGAATCATGGGACACTACACCAAAACAAAGGATGTACTCCATGGTGATTAACAAAGCAATAAAAAACAAAGACTGTAATAAGAGATGAAGAAGGACACTATATCCTACTTAAAGGGTCTATCCAACAAGAAGATCTCACAATTGTAAATATCTATGCCCCGAACATGGGAGCATCCAATTATATAAGGCAATTAAGAAGAAAAGCAAAGAAACACATTGACCACCATACAATCATAGTGGGGGACTTTAACACCCCCCCTGACTGAAATGGCCAGATCATCTAAGCAAAAGATCAACAAGGAAATAAAGACTTTAAATGACACACTGGACCAAATGGACTTCACAGACATATTCAGAACGTTCCATCCCAATGCAACGGAATACACATTCTTCTCTAGTGCCCATGGAACATTCTCCAGAATGGATCACATCCTAGGTCACAAATCAGGTCTCAACCGGTACCCAAAGATTGGGATCATTCCCTGCACATTTTCAGACCACAATGTTTTGAAACTAGAACTCAATCACAAGAGGAGAGTCGGAAAGAACTCAAATACATGGAGGCTAAAGAGCATCCTACGAAAGAATGAATGGGTCAACCAGGAAATTAAAGAAGAATTTAAAAAGTTCATGGAAACCAATGAAAATGAAAACTCAACTGTCCAAAATCTTTGGGATACAGCCAAGGCAGTCCTGCGAGGAAAGTATATAGCAATACAAGCCTTTCTCAAGAAACAAGAAAGGTCTCAAATACACACCCAACCCTACACCTAAAGGAGCTGGAGAAAGAACGGCAAATAAAGCCTAAACCCAGCAGGAGAAGAGAAATCATGCAGTTCAGAGCAGAAATCAATGAAATAGAACCCAGAAGAACAGTAGAAGTGATCAACGGAACTAGGAGCTGGTACTTTGAAAGAATTCACAAGATTGATACACCCCTGTCCAGGCTGATCAAAAAGAAAAGAGAAATGACCCAAATCAACAAAATCATGAATGAAAGAGGAGAGATCACAAACAACACCAAAGAAATACAAACAATTATAAGAACGTAATCTGAGCAACCCTAGGGCAGCAAATTCCATAACCTGGAAGAAATGGGTGCATTCCTAGAGATGTGTCAACTAACAAAACTGACCCAGGAAGAAATAGAAAACATGAACAGTCCTATAACCACGAAGGCAATTGAAGTAGTCATCAAAAACCTCCCAAGAAACCAAAGCCCAGGGCCAGATGGTTTCCCAGGGGAATTCTATCAGACATTTAAAGAAGAATTAATACCTATTCTCCTGAAACTGTTCCAAACAATAGAAATGGAAGGAAAACTTCCAAACTCATTTATGAGGCCACCATTACCTTGATTCCAAAACCAGACAAAGATCCCATCAAAAAGGAGAATTAGAGACCAATATCCTTGATGAACATCGATGCAAAAATTCTCACCAAAATACTAGCCAAGAGGACCCAACAGTACATGAAAAGGAGTATTCACCATGACCAAGTGGGATTTATCCCTGGGCTGCAAGGCTGGTTCAACATCCGCAAATCAGTCAACGTGATCAAATACATTAACAAAAGAAAGAACGAGAATCATATGATCCTCCCAAGAGATGCAGAAAAAGCATTGGACAAAGTACAGCACCCTTTCTGGATCAAAACTCTTCAGAGTATAGGGACAGCGGGTACATACCTCAATATCATAAAAGCCATCTACGAAAACCCTACAGCGAATATCATTCTCAATGGGGAAAAGCTGAGATCTTTTCCCCTAAGGTCAGGAACGCGGCAGGGATAGCCATTCTCACCACTGCTATTCAACATAGTATTAGAAGTCCTAGCCACAGCAATCAGACAACAAAATGTAATCCAAGGCATCCAAATCGGCAGAGAGGAAGTCAAACTCTCACTCTTTGCAGATGATATGATACTTTATGTGGAAAACCCAAAAGACTCCACCCCAAAACTGCTAGAACTCACACAGCAATTCCGTCAAGTAGCAGGCTATAAAATCAATGCACAGGAATCAGTGGCATTCCTATACACCAACAACAAGACAGAAGAGAGACAAATCAAGGAGTCGATCCCATTCACAACTGCACCCAAAACCAGAAGAGACCTAGGAATATATTCATCCCAAGAGGCAAAGGATCTGTACTCAGAAAACTACAAAATACGCAGGAAAGAAATTGAAGAAGACACAAAGAAACGGAAAAACGTTCCATGCTCATGGATTGGGAGAACCAACATTGTGAAGAGGTCAATGCTACCTAGAGCAATCTACACATGCAATGCAATCCCCATCAAAATACCATCCACTTTTTTCCAGGAAATGGAACAAATACTCCTAAAATTTGAATGGAACCAGAAGAGACCCCGAATAGCCAGAGGAATATTGAGAAAGAAAAGCAAAGCTGGCGGCATCACAATTCTGGACTTCCTGCTCTATGACAAAGCTGTCATCATCAAGACAGTATGGTACTGGCACAAAAACAGACACATGGATCCATGGAACAGAATCGAGAGCCCAGAAATGGACCCTCAACTCTATGGTCAACTTATCTTTGACAGAGCAGGAAGGAATGTCCAATGGCAAAAAGAGAGTCTCTTCAACAACTGGTGTTGGGAGAATTGGACAGCCCCATGCAGAAGAATGACAGTGGACCATTTCCTGACACCACACACAAAAGTAGACTCCAAATGGTTGAAAGACCTCAATGTGAGACAGGAGTCCATCAAAATCCTAAAGGAGAACACAGGTAGCAAGCACTTCGACCTCAGCCGCAGCAACTTCTTCCTAGAAACATCACCAAAGGCACGGGAAGCCAGGGCAAAAATGAACTATTGGGATTTCATCAAGATAAAAAGCTTTGGCACAGCAAAAGAAACAGTCCACAAAACCAAAAGACAACCGACAGATTGGGAGAAATTATTTGCAAATGACCTATCAGATAAAGGGCTACTACCCAATATGTATAAAAACTTATCAAACTCAACACCCAAAGAACAAATAATCCAATCAAGAAATAGGCAGAAGACATGAACAGACATTTTTCCAAAGAAGACATCCAAATGGCCCACAGGCACATGAAAAAGTGCTCAACACGGCTTGGCATCAGAGAAATCCAAATGAAAACCTCAATGAGATACCACCTCACACCCGTCAGAATGGCTCAAATGAACAAGTCAGGGAACGACAGAGTTTGGCGGGGATGTGGAGATAGGGGAACCCGCCGACACTGGTGGTGGGAATGCAAGCTGCTGCAACCCCTCTGGAAAACAGTATGGAGGTTCCTCACACAGTTGAAATTAGAGCTACCATTCGATCCAACATTTGCACTCCTGGGTATTTACCCCAAAGATACAAATGTAGGGACCCGAAGGGGTACGTGCACCCCATTGTTTATAGCAGCAATGTCCACAATAGCCAAACTGTGGAAACAGCCAAGATGTCCATCGACAGATGAATGGATAAAGAAGAGGTGGTATATATATACACAATGGACTATTACGCAGCCATCAAAAGGAATGAGATGTTGCCATGGACAACGACGTGGATGGAACTGGAGGGTCCGACGATTAGTGAAATAAGTCAATCAGAGAAAGACATGTATCATATGACCCCACTGATATGAGGGATTCTTAATCTCAGGAACAGAGTGAGGCTTGCTGGAGTGGTCGGGGGTGGGAGGGATGGGGTGGCTGGGTGATAGACATTGGGGAGGGTATGAGCTACGGTGAGCGCTGTGAATTGTGTAAGACTGTTGAATCACAGATCTGTACTTCTGAAACAACGCAACATATTTTAAGAATAAAGGAAAAGAAGGAGACAGCAGGAGTGGAAGAATGAAGGGGAGTTAGTGAGAGGATGAGACGGACCAGGAGAGATGATGGGTTCTGAAAAAAAATCTGAGGTTTCTAGAGGGGAGGTGGGTCGGGGGATTGGTTAGCCTGGTGGTGGGTATTAAAGAGGGCACATTCTCCATGGAGCACTGTGTGTTAGGAACAAACAATGAATCATGGGACACTACACCAAAACAAAGGATGTACTCCATGGTGATTAACAAAGCAATAAAAAACAAAGACTGTAATAAGAGATGAAGAAGGACACTATATCCTACTTAAAGGGTCTATCCAACAAGAAGATCTCACAATTGTAAATATCTATGCCCCGAACATGGGAGCATCCAATTATATAAGGCAATTAAGAAGAAAAGCAAAGAAACACATTGACCACCATACAATCATAGTGGGGGACTTTAACACCCCCCCTGACTGAAATGGCCAGATCATCTAAGCAAAAGATCAACAAGGAAATAAAGACTTTAAATGACACACTGGACCAAATGGACTTCACAGACATATTCAGAACGTTCCATCCCAATGCAACGGAATACACATTCTTCTCTAGTGCCCATGGAACATTCTCCAGAATGGATCACATCCTAGGTCACAAATCAGGTCTCAACCGGTACCCAAAGATTGGGATCATTCCCTGCACATTTTCAGACCACAATGTTTTGAAACTAGAACTCAATCACAAGAGGAGAGTCGGAAAGAACTCAAATACATGGAGGCTAAAGAGCATCCTACGAAAGAATGAATGGGTCAACCAGGAAATTAAAGAAGAATTTAAAAAGTTCATGGAAACCAATGAAAATGAAAACTCAACTGTCCAAAATCTTTGGGATACAGCCAAGGCAGTCCTGCGAGGAAAGTATATAGCAATACAAGCCTTTCTCAAGAAACAAGAAAGGTCTCAAATACACACCCAACCCTACACCTAAAGGAGCTGGAGAAAGAACGGCAAATAAAGCCTAAACCCAGCAGGAGAAGAGAAATCATGCAGTTCAGAGCAGAAATCAATGAAATAGAACCCAGAAGAACAGTAGAAGTGATCAACGGAACTAGGAGCTGGTACTTTGAAAGAATTCACAAGATTGATACACCCCTGTCCAGGCTGATCAAAAAGAAAAGAGAAATGACCCAAATCAACAAAATCATGAATGAAAGAGGAGAGATCACAAACAACACCAAAGAAATACAA
Source organism: Eumetopias jubatus (assembly GCF_037043125.1). Classification (NCBI taxonomy): domain Eukaryota; kingdom Metazoa; phylum Chordata; class Mammalia; order Carnivora; family Otariidae; genus Eumetopias; species Eumetopias jubatus. The sequence continues at coordinate 420,585 of NW_028274873.1, forward strand.
ACAATTATAAGAACGTAATCTGAGCAACCCTAGGGCAGCAAATTCCATAACCTGGAAGAAATGGGTGCATTCCTAGAGATGTGTCAACTAACAAAACTGACCCAGGAAGAAATAGAAAACATGAACAGTCCTATAACCACGAAGGCAATTGAAGTAGTCATCAAAAACCTCCCAAGAAACCAAAGCCCAGGGCCAGATGGTTTCCCAGGGGAATTCTATCAGACATTTAAAGAAGAATTAATACCTATTCTCCTGAAACTGTTCCAAACAATAGAAATGGAAGGAAAACTTCCAAACTCATTTATGAGGCCACCATTACCTTGATTCCAAAACCAGACAAAGATCCCATCAAAAAGGAGAATTAGAGACCAATATCCTTGATGAACATCGATGCAAAAATTCTCACCAAAATACTAGCCAAGAGGACCCAACAGTACATGAAAAGGAGTATTCACCATGACCAAGTGGGATTTATCCCTGGGCTGCAAGGCTGGTTCAACATCCGCAAATCAGTCAACGTGATCAAATACATTAACAAAAGAAAGAACGAGAATCATATGATCCTCCCAAGAGATGCAGAAAAAGCATTGGACAAAGTACAGCACCCTTTCTGGATCAAAACTCTTCAGAGTATAGGGACAGCGGGTACATACCTCAATATCATAAAAGCCATCTACGAAAACCCTACAGCGAATATCATTCTCAATGGGGAAAAGCTGAGATCTTTTCCCCTAAGGTCAGGAACGCGGCAGGGATAGCCATTCTCACCACTGCTATTCAACATAGTATTAGAAGTCCTAGCCACAGCAATCAGACAACAAAATGTAATCCAAGGCATCCAAATCGGCAGAGAGGAAGTCAAACTCTCACTCTTTGCAGATGATATGATACTTTATGTGGAAAACCCAAAAGACTCCACCCCAAAACTGCTAGAACTCACACAGCAATTCCGTCAAGTAGCAGGCTATAAAATCAATGCACAGGAATCAGTGGCATTCCTATACACCAACAACAAGACAGAAGAGAGACAAATCAAGGAGTCGATCCCATTCACAACTGCACCCAAAACCAGAAGAGACCTAGGAATATATTCATCCCAAGAGGCAAAGGATCTGTACTCAGAAAACTACAAAATACGCAGGAAAGAAATTGAAGAAGACACAAAGAAACGGAAAAACGTTCCATGCTCATGGATTGGGAGAACCAACATTGTGAAGAGGTCAATGCTACCTAGAGCAATCTACACATGCAATGCAATCCCCATCAAAATACCATCCACTTTTTTCCAGGAAATGGAACAAATACTCCTAAAATTTGAATGGAACCAGAAGAGACCCCGAATAGCCAGAGGAATATTGAGAAAGAAAAGCAAAGCTGGCGGCATCACAATTCTGGACTTCCTGCTCTATGACAAAGCTGTCATCATCAAGACAGTATGGTACTGGCACAAAAACAGACACATGGATCCATGGAACAGAATCGAGAGCCCAGAAATGGACCCTCAACTCTATGGTCAACTTATCTTTGACAGAGCAGGAAGGAATGTCCAATGGCAAAAAGAGAGTCTCTTCAACAACTGGTGTTGGGAGAATTGGACAGCCCCATGCAGAAGAATGACAGTGGACCATTTCCTGACACCACACACAAAAGTAGACTCCAAATGGTTGAAAGACCTCAATGTGAGACAGGAGTCCATCAAAATCCTAAAGGAGAACACAGGTAGCAAGCACTTCGACCTCAGCCGCAGCAACTTCTTCCTAGAAACATCACCAAAGGCACGGGAAGCCAGGGCAAAAATGAACTATTGGGATTTCATCAAGATAAAAAGCTTTGGCACAGCAAAAGAAACAGTCCACAAAACCAAAAGACAACCGACAGATTGGGAGAAATTATTTGCAAATGACCTATCAGATAAAGGGCTACTACCCAATATGTATAAAAACTTATCAAACTCAACACCCAAAGAACAAATAATCCAATCAAGAAATAGGCAGAAGACATGAACAGACATTTTTCCAAAGAAGACATCCAAATGGCCCACAGGCACATGAAAAAGTGCTCAACACGGCTTGGCATCAGAGAAATCCAAATGAAAACCTCAATGAGATACCACCTCACACCCGTCAGAATGGCTCAAATGAACAAGTCAGGGAACGACAGAGTTTGGCGGGGATGTGGAGATAGGGGAACCCGCCGACACTGGTGGTGGGAATGCAAGCTGCTGCAACCCCTCTGGAAAACAGTATGGAGGTTCCTCACACAGTTGAAATTAGAGCTACCATTCGATCCAACATTTGCACTCCTGGGTATTTACCCCAAAGATACAAATGTAGGGACCCGAAGGGGTACGTGCACCCCATTGTTTATAGCAGCAATGTCCACAATAGCCAAACTGTGGAAACAGCCAAGATGTCCATCGACAGATGAATGGATAAAGAAGAGGTGGTATATATATACACAATGGACTATTACGCAGCCATCAAAAGGAATGAGATGTTGCCATGGACAACGACGTGGATGGAACTGGAGGGTCCGACGATTAGTGAAATAAGTCAATCAGAGAAAGACATGTATCATATGACCCCACTGATATGAGGGATTCTTAATCTCAGGAACAGAGTGAGGCTTGCTGGAGTGGTCGGGGGTGGGAGGGATGGGGTGGCTGGGTGATAGACATTGGGGAGGGTATGAGCTACGGTGAGCGCTGTGAATTGTGTAAGACTGTTGAATCACAGATCTGTACTTCTGAAACAACGCAACATATTTTAAGAATAAAGGAAAAGAAGGAGACAGCAGGAGTGGAAGAATGAAGGGGAGTTAGTGAGAGGATGAGACGGACCAGGAGAGATGATGGGTTCTGAAAAAAAATCTGAGGTTTCTAGAGGGGAGGTGGGTCGGGGGATTGGTTAGCCTGGTGGTGGGTATTAAAGAGGGCACATTCTCCATGGAGCACTGTGTGTTAGGAACAAACAATGAATCATGGGACACTACACCAAAACAAAGGATGTACTCCATGGTGATTAACAAAGCAATAAAAAACAAAGACTGTAATAAGAGATGAAGAAGGACACTATATCCTACTTAAAGGGTCTATCCAACAAGAAGATCTCACAATTGTAAATATCTATGCCCCGAACATGGGAGCATCCAATTATATAAGGCAATTAAGAAGAAAAGCAAAGAAACACATTGACCACCATACAATCATAGTGGGGGACTTTAACACCCCCCCTGACTGAAATGGCCAGATCATCTAAGCAAAAGATCAACAAGGAAATAAAGACTTTAAATGACACACTGGACCAAATGGACTTCACAGACATATTCAGAACGTTCCATCCCAATGCAACGGAATACACATTCTTCTCTAGTGCCCATGGAACATTCTCCAGAATGGATCACATCCTAGGTCACAAATCAGGTCTCAACCGGTACCCAAAGATTGGGATCATTCCCTGCACATTTTCAGACCACAATGTTTTGAAACTAGAACTCAATCACAAGAGGAGAGTCGGAAAGAACTCAAATACATGGAGGCTAAAGAGCATCCTACGAAAGAATGAATGGGTCAACCAGGAAATTAAAGAAGAATTTAAAAAGTTCATGGAAACCAATGAAAATGAAAACTCAACTGTCCAAAATCTTTGGGATACAGCCAAGGCAGTCCTGCGAGGAAAGTATATAGCAATACAAGCCTTTCTCAAGAAACAAGAAAGGTCTCAAATACACACCCAACCCTACACCTAAAGGAGCTGGAGAAAGAACGGCAAATAAAGCCTAAACCCAGCAGGAGAAGAGAAATCATGCAGTTCAGAGCAGAAATCAATGAAATAGAACCCAGAAGAACAGTAGAAGTGATCAACGGAACTAGGAGCTGGTACTTTGAAAGAATTCACAAGATTGATACACCCCTGTCCAGGCTGATCAAAAAGAAAAGAGAAATGACCCAAATCAACAAAATCATGAATGAAAGAGGAGAGATCACAAACAACACCAAAGAAATACAAACAATTATAAGAACGTAATCTGAGCAACCCTAGGGCAGCAAATTCCATAACCTGGAAGAAATGGGTGCATTCCTAGAGATGTGTCAACTAACAAAACTGACCCAGGAAGAAATAGAAAACATGAACAGTCCTATAACCACGAAGGCAATTGAAGTAGTCATCAAAAACCTCCCAAGAAACCAAAGCCCAGGGCCAGATGGTTTCCCAGGGGAATTCTATCAGACATTTAAAGAAGAATTAATACCTATTCTCCTGAAACTGTTCCAAACAATAGAAATGGAAGGAAAACTTCCAAACTCATTTATGAGGCCACCATTACCTTGATTCCAAAACCAGACAAAGATCCCATCAAAAAGGAGAATTAGAGACCAATATCCTTGATGAACATCGATGCAAAAATTCTCACCAAAATACTAGCCAAGAGGACCCAACAGTACATGAAAAGGAGTATTCACCATGACCAAGTGGGATTTATCCCTGGGCTGCAAGGCTGGTTCAACATCCGCAAATCAGTCAACGTGATCAAATACATTAACAAAAGAAAGAACGAGAATCATATGATCCTCCCAAGAGATGCAGAAAAAGCATTGGACAAAGTACAGCACCCTTTCTGGATCAAAACTCTTCAGAGTATAGGGACAGCGGGTACATACCTCAATATCATAAAAGCCATCTACGAAAACCCTACAGCGAATATCATTCTCAATGGGGAAAAGCTGAGATCTTTTCCCCTAAGGTCAGGAACGCGGCAGGGATAGCCATTCTCACCACTGCTATTCAACATAGTATTAGAAGTCCTAGCCACAGCAATCAGACAACAAAATGTAATCCAAGGCATCCAAATCGGCAGAGAGGAAGTCAAACTCTCACTCTTTGCAGATGATATGATACTTTATGTGGAAAACCCAAAAGACTCCACCCCAAAACTGCTAGAACTCACACAGCAATTCCGTCAAGTAGCAGGCTATAAAATCAATGCACAGGAATCAGTGGCATTCCTATACACCAACAACAAGACAGAAGAGAGACAAATCAAGGAGTCGATCCCATTCACAACTGCACCCAAAACCAGAAGAGACCTAGGAATATATTCATCCCAAGAGGCAAAGGATCTGTACTCAGAAAACTACAAAATACGCAGGAAAGAAATTGAAGAAGACACAAAGAAACGGAAAAACGTTCCATGCTCATGGATTGGGAGAACCAACATTGTGAAGAGGTCAATGCTACCTAGAGCAATCTACACATGCAATGCAATCCCCATCAAAATACCATCCACTTTTTTCCAGGAAATGGAACAAATACTCCTAAAATTTGAATGGAACCAGAAGAGACCCCGAATAGCCAGAGGAATATTGAGAAAGAAAAGCAAAGCTGGCGGCATCACAATTCTGGACTTCCTGCTCTATGACAAAGCTGTCATCATCAAGACAGTATGGTACTGGCACAAAAACAGACACATGGATCCATGGAACAGAATCGAGAGCCCAGAAATGGACCCTCAACTCTATGGTCAACTTATCTTTGACAGAGCAGGAAGGAATGTCCAATGGCAAAAAGAGAGTCTCTTCAACAACTGGTGTTGGGAGAATTGGACAGCCCCATGCAGAAGAATGACAGTGGACCATTTCCTGACACCACACACAAAAGTAGACTCCAAATGGTTGAAAGACCTCAATGTGAGACAGGAGTCCATCAAAATCCTAAAGGAGAACACAGGTAGCAAGCACTTCGACCTCAGCCGCAGCAACTTCTTCCTAGAAACATCACCAAAGGCACGGGAAGCCAGGGCAAAAATGAACTATTGGGATTTCATCAAGATAAAAAGCTTTGGCACAGCAAAAGAAACAGTCCACAAAACCAAAAGACAACCGACAGATTGGGAGAAATTATTTGCAAATGACCTATCAGATAAAGGGCTACTACCCAATATGTATAAAAACTTATCAAACTCAACACCCAAAGAACAAATAATCCAATCAAGAAATAGGCAGAAGACATGAACAGACATTTTTCCAAAGAAGACATCCAAATGGCCCACAGGCACATGAAAAAGTGCTCAACACGGCTTGGCATCAGAGAAATCCAAATGAAAACCTCAATGAGATACCACCTCACACCCGTCAGAATGGCTCAAATGAACAAGTCAGGGAACGACAGAGTTTGGCGGGGATGTGGAGATAGGGGAACCCGCCGACACTGGTGGTGGGAATGCAAGCTGCTGCAACCCCTCTGGAAAACAGTATGGAGGTTCCTCACACAGTTGAAATTAGAGCTACCATTCGATCCAACATTTGCACTCCTGGGTATTTACCCCAAAGATACAAATGTAGGGACCCGAAGGGGTACGTGCACCCCATTGTTTATAGCAGCAATGTCCACAATAGCCAAACTGTGGAAACAGCCAAGATGTCCATCGACAGATGAATGGATAAAGAAGAGGTGGTATATATATACACAATGGACTATTACGCAGCCATCAAAAGGAATGAGATGTTGCCATGGACAACGACGTGGATGGAACTGGAGGGTCCGACGATTAGTGAAATAAGTCAATCAGAGAAAGACATGTATCATATGACCCCACTGATATGAGGGATTCTTAATCTCAGGAACAGAGTGAGGCTTGCTGGAGTGGTCGGGGGTGGGAGGGATGGGGTGGCTGGGTGATAGACATTGGGGAGGGTATGAGCTACGGTGAGCGCTGTGAATTGTGTAAGACTGTTGAATCACAGATCTGTACTTCTGAAACAACGCAACATATTTTAAGAATAAAGGAAAAGAAGGAGACAGCAGGAGTGGAAGAATGAAGGGGAGTTAGTGAGAGGATGAGACGGACCAGGAGAGATGATGGGTTCTGAAAAAAAATCTGAGGTTTCTAGAGGGGAGGTGGGTCGGGGGATTGGTTAGCCTGGTGGTGGGTATTAAAGAGGGCACATTCTCCATGGAGCACTGTGTGTTAGGAACAAACAATGAATCATGGGACACTACACCAAAACAAAGGATGTACTCCATGGTGATTAACAAAGCAATAAAAAACAAAGACTGTAATAAGAGATGAAGAAGGACACTATATCCTACTTAAAGGGTCTATCCAACAAGAAGATCTCACAATTGTAAATATCTATGCCCCGAACATGGGAGCATCCAATTATATAAGGCAATTAAGAAGAAAAGCAAAGAAACACATTGACCACCATACAATCATAGTGGGGGACTTTAACACCCCCCCTGACTGAAATGGCCAGATCATCTAAGCAAAAGATCAACAAGGAAATAAAGACTTTAAATGACACACTGGACCAAATGGACTTCACAGACATATTCAGAACGTTCCATCCCAATGCAACGGAATACACATTCTTCTCTAGTGCCCATGGAACATTCTCCAGAATGGATCACATCCTAGGTCACAAATCAGGTCTCAACCGGTACCCAAAGATTGGGATCATTCCCTGCACATTTTCAGACCACAATGTTTTGAAACTAGAACTCAATCACAAGAGGAGAGTCGGAAAGAACTCAAATACATGGAGGCTAAAGAGCATCCTACGAAAGAATGAATGGGTCAACCAGGAAATTAAAGAAGAATTTAAAAAGTTCATGGAAACCAATGAAAATGAAAACTCAACTGTCCAAAATCTTTGGGATACAGCCAAGGCAGTCCTGCGAGGAAAGTATATAGCAATACAAGCCTTTCTCAAGAAACAAGAAAGGTCTCAAATACACACCCAACCCTACACCTAAAGGAGCTGGAGAAAGAACGGCAAATAAAGCCTAAACCCAGCAGGAGAAGAGAAATCATGCAGTTCAGAGCAGAAATCAATGAAATAGAACCCAGAAGAACAGTAGAAGTGATCAACGGAACTAGGAGCTGGTACTTTGAAAGAATTCACAAGATTGATACACCCCTGTCCAGGCTGATCAAAAAGAAAAGAGAAATGACCCAAATCAACAAAATCATGAATGAAAGAGGAGAGATCACAAACAACACCAAAGAAATACAAACAATTATAAGAACGTAATCTGAGCAACCCTAGGGCAGCAAATTCCATAACCTGGAAGAAATGGGTGCATTCCTAGAGATGTGTCAACTAACAAAACTGACCCAGGAAGAAATAGAAAACATGAACAGTCCTATAACCACGAAGGCAATTGAAGTAGTCATCAAAAACCTCCCAAGAAACCAAAGCCCAGGGCCAGATGGTTTCCCAGGGGAATTCTATCAGACATTTAAAGAAGAATTAATACCTATTCTCCTGAAACTGTTCCAAACAATAGAAATGGAAGGAAAACTTCCAAACTCATTTATGAGGCCACCATTACCTTGATTCCAAAACCAGACAAAGATCCCATCAAAAAGGAGAATTAGAGACCAATATCCTTGAGGAACATCGATGCAAAAATTCTCACCAAAATACTAGCCAAGAGGACCCAACAGTACATGAAAAGGAGTATTCACCATGACCAAGTGGGATTTATCCCTGGGCTGCAAGGCAGGTTCAACATCCGCAAATCAGTCAACGTGATCAAATACATTAACAAAAGAAAGAACGAGAATCAGATGATCCTCTCAATAGATGCAGAAAAAGCATTGGACAAAGTACAGCACCCTTTCTGGATCAAAACTCTTCAGAGTATAGGGACAGCGGGTACATACCTCAATATCATAAAAGCCATCTACGAAAACCCTACAGCGAATATCATTCTCAATGGGGAAAAGCTGAGATCTTTTCCCCTAAGGTCAGGAACGCGGCAGGGATAGCCATTCTCACCACTGCTATTCAACATAGTATTAGAAGTCCTAGCCACAGCAATCAGACAACAAAATGTAATCCAAGGCATCCAAATCGGCAGAGAGGAAGTCAAACTCTCACTCTTTGCAGATGATATGATACTTTATGTGGAAAACCCAAAAGACTCCACCCCAAAACTGCTAGAACTCACACAGCAATTCCGTCAAGTAGCAGGCTATAAAATCAATGCACAGGAATCAGTGGCATTCCTATACACCAACAACAAGACAGAAGAGAGGCAAATCAAGGAGTCGATCCCATTCACAACTGCACCCAAAACCAGAAGAGACCTAGGAATATATTCATCCCAAGAGGCAAAGGATCTGTACTCAGAAAACTACAAAATACGCAGGAAAGAAATTGAAGAAGACACAAAGAAACGGAAAAACGTTCCATGCTCATGGATTGGGAGAACCAACATTGTGAGGAGGTCAATGCTACCTAGAGCAATCTACACATGCAATGCAATCCCCATCAAAATACCATCCACTTTTTTCCAGGAAATGGAACAAATACTCCTAAAATTTGAATGGAACCAGAAGAGACCCCGAATAGCCAGAGGAATATTGAGAAAGAAAAGCAAAGCTGGCGGCATCACAATTCTGGACTTCCTGCTCTATGACAAAGCTGTCATCATCAAGACAGTATGGTACTGGCACAAAAACAGACACATGGATCCATGGAACAGAATCGAGAGCCCAGAAATGGACCCTCAACTCTATGGTCAACTTATCTTTGACAGAGCAGGAAGGAATGTCCAATGGCAAAAAGAGAGTCTCTTCAACAACTGGTGTTGGGAGAATTGGACAGCCCCATGCAGAAGAATGACAGTGGACCATTTCCTGACACCACACACAAAAGTAGACTCCAAATGGTTGAAAGACCTCAATGTGAGACAGGAGTCCATCAAAATCCTAAAGGAGAACACAGGTAGCAAGCACTTCGACCTCAGCCGCAGCAACTTCTTCCTAGAAACATCACCAAAGGCACGGGAAGCCAGGGCAAAAATGAACTATTGGGATTTCATCAAGATAAAAAGCTTTGGCACAGCAAAAGAAACAGTCCACAAAACCAAAAGACAACCGACAGATTGGGAGAAATTATTTGCAAATGACCTATCAGATAAAGGGCTACTACCCAATATGTATAAAAACTTATCAAACTCAACACCCAAAGAACAAATAATCCAATCAAGAAATAGGCAGAAGACATGAACAGACATTTTTCCAAAGAAGACATCCAAATGGCCCACAGGCACATGAAAAAGTGCTCAACACGGCTTGGCATCAGAGAAATCCAAATGAAAACCTCAATGAGATACCACCTCACACCCGTCAGAATGGCTCAAATGAACAAGTCAGGGAACGACAGAGTTTGGCGGGGATGTGGAGATAGGGGAACCCGCCGACACTGGTGGTGGGAATGCAAGCTGCTGCAACCCCTCTGGAAAACAGTATGGAGGTTCCTCACACAGTTGAAATTAGAGCTACCATTCGATCCAACATTTGCACTCCTGGGTATTTACCCCAAAGATACAAATGTAGGGACCCGAAGCGGTACGTGCACCCCATTGTTTATAGCAGCAATGTCCACAATAGCCAAACTGTGGAAACAGCCAAGATGTCCATCGACAGATGAATGGATAAAGAAGAGGTGGTATATATATACACAATGGACTATTACGCAGCCATCAAAAGGAATGAGATGTTGCCATGGACAACGACGTGGATGGAACTGGAGGGTCCGACGATTAGTGAAATAAGTCAATCAGAGAAAGACATGTATCATATGACCCCACTGATATGAGGGATTCTTAATCTCAGGAACAGAGTGAGGCTTGCTGGAGTGGTCGGGGGTGGGAGGGATGGGGTGGCTGGGTGATAGACATTGGGGAGGGTATGAGCTACGGTGAGCGCTGTGAATTGTGTAAGACTGTTGAATCACAGATCTGTACTTCTGAAACAACGCAACATATTTTAAGAATAAAGGAAAAGAAGGAGACAGCAGGAGTGGAAGAATGAAGGGGAGTTAGTGAGAGGATGAGACGGACCAGGAGAGATGATGGGTTCTGAAAAAAAATCTGAGGTTTCTAGAGGGGAGGTGGGTCGGGGGATTGGTTAGCCTGGTGGTGGGTATTAAAGAGGGCACATTCTCCATGGAGCACTGTGTGTTAGGAACAAACAATGAATCATGGGACACTACACCAAAACAAAGGATGTACTCCATGGTGATTAACAAAGCAATAAAAAACAAAGACTGTAATAAGAGATGAAGAAGGACACTATATCCTACTTAATGGGTCTATCCAACAAGAAGATCTCACAATTGTAAATATCTATGCCCCGAACATGGGAGCATCCAATTATATAAGGCAATTAAGAAGAAAAGCAAAGAAACACATTGACCACCATACAATCATAGTGGGGGACTTTAACACCCCCCCTGACTGAAATGGCCAGATCATCTAAGCAAAAGATCAACAAGGAAATAAAGACTTTAAATGACACACTGGACCAAATGGACTTCACAGACATATTCAGAACGTTCCATCCCAATGCAACGGAATACACATTCTTCTCTAGTGCCCATGGAACATTCTCCAGAATGGATCACATCCTAGGTCACAAATCAGGTCTCAACCGGTACCCAAAGATTGGGATCATTCCCTGCACATTTTCAGACCACAATGTTTTGAAACTAGAACTCAATCACAAGAGGAGAGTCGGAAAGAACTCAAATACATGGAGGCTAAAGAGCATCCTACGAAAGAATGAATGGGTCAACCAGGAAATTAAAGAAGAATTTAAAAAGTTCATGGAAACCAATGAAAATGAAAACTCAACTGTCCAAAATCTTTGGGATACAGCCAAGGCAGTCCTGCGAGGAAAGTATATAGCAATACAAGCCTTTCTCAAGAAACAAGAAAGGTCTCAAATACACACCCAACCCTACACCTAAAGGAGCTGGAGAAAGAACGGCAAATAAAGCCTAAACCCAGCAGGAGAAGAGAAATCATGCAGTTCAGAGCAGAAATCAATGAAATAGAACCCAGAAGAACAGTAGAAGTGATCAACGGAACTAGGAGCTGGTACTTTGAAAGAATTCACAAGATTGATACACCCCTGTCCAGGCTGATCAAAAAGAAAAGAGAAATGACCCAAATCAACAAAATCATGAATGAAAGAGGAGAGATCACAAACAACACCAAAGAAATACAAACAATTATAAGAACGTAATCTGAGCAACCCTAGGGCAGCAAATTCCATAACCTGGAAGAAATGGGTGCATTCCTAGAGATGTGTCAACTAACAAAACTGACCCAGGAAGAAATAGAAAACATGAACAGTCCTATAACCACGAAGGCAATTGAAGTAGTCATCAAAAACCTCCCAAGAAACCAAAGCCCAGGGCCAGATGGTTTCCCAGGGGAATTCTATCAGACATTTAAAGAAGAATTAATACCTATTCTCCTGAAACTGTTCCAAACAATAGAAATGGAAGGAAAACTTCCAAACTCATTTATGAGGCCACCATTACCTTGATTCCAAAACCAGACAAAGATCCCATCAAAAAGGAGAATTAGAGACCAATATCCTTGAGGAACATCGATGCAAAAATTCTCACCAAAATACTAGCCAAGAGGACCCAACAGTACATGAAAAGGAGTATTCACCATGACCAAGTGGGATTTATCCCTGGGCTGCAAGGCTGGTTCAACATCCGCAAATCAGTCAACGTGATCAAATACATTAACAAAAGAAAGAACGAGAATCATATGATCCTCCCAAGAGATGCAGAAAAAGCATTGGACAAAGTACAGCACCCTTTCTGGATCAAAACTCTTCAGAGTATAGGGACAGCGGGTACATACCTCAATATCATAAAAGCCATCTACGAAAACCCTACAGCGAATATCATTCTCAATGGGGAAAAGCTGAGATCTTTTCCCCTAAGGTCAGGAACGCGGCAGGGATAGCCATTCTCACCACTGCTATTCAACATAGTATTAGAAGTCCTAGCCACAGCAATCAGACAACAAAATGTAATCCAAGGCATCCAAATCGGCAGAGAGGAAGTCAAACTCTCACTCTTTGCAGATGATATGATACTTTATGTGGAAAACCCAAAAGACTCCACCCCAAAACTGCTAGAACTCACACAGCAATTCCGTCAAGTAGCAGGCTATAAAATCAATGCACAGGAATCAGTGGCATTCCTATACACCAACAACAAGACAGAAGAGAGACAAATCAAGGAGTCGATCCCATTCACAACTGCACCCAAAACCAGAAGAGACCTAGGAATATATTCATCCCAAGAGGCAAAGGATCTGTACTCAGAAAACTACAAAATACGCAGGAAAGAAATTGAAGAAGACACAAAGAAACGGAAAAACGTTCCATGCTCATGGATTGGGAGAACCAACATTGTGAAGAGGTCAATGCTACCTAGAGCAATCTACACATGCAATGCAATCCCCATCAAAATACCATCCACTTTTTTCCAGGAAATGGAACAAATACTCCTAAAATTTGAATGGAACCAGAAGAGACCCCGAATAGCCAGAGGAATATTGAGAAAGAAAAGCAAAGCTGGCGGCATCACAATTCTGGACTTCCTGCTCTATGACAAAGCTGTCATCATCAAGACAGTATGGTACTGGCACAAAAACAGACACATGGATCCATGGAACAGAATCGAGAGCCCAGAAATGGACCCTCAACTCTATGGTCAACTTATCTTTGACAGAGCAGGAAGGAATGTCCAATGGCAAAAAGAGAGTCTCTTCAACAACTGGTGTTGGGAGAATTGGACAGCCCCATGCAGAAGAATGACAGTGGACCATTTCCTGACACCACACACAAAAGTAGACTCCAAATGGTTGAAAGACCTCAATGTGAGACAGGAGTCCATCAAAATCCTAAAGGAGAACACAGGTAGCAAGCACTTCGACCTCAGCCGCAGCAACTTCTTCCTAGAAACATCACCAAAGGCACGGGAAGCCAGGGCAAAAATGAACTATTGGGATTTCATCAAGATAAAAAGCTTTGGCACAGCAAAAGAAACAGTCCACAAAACCAAAAGACAACCGACAGATTGGGAGAAATTATTTGCAAATGACCTATCAGATAAAGGGCTACTACCCAATATGTATAAAAACTTATCAAACTCAACACCCAAAGAACAAATAATCCAATCAAGAAATAGGCAGAAGACATGAACAGACATTTTTCCAAAGAAGACATCCAAATGGCCCACAGGCACATGAAAAAGTGCTCAACACGGCTTGGCATCAGAGAAATCCAAATGAAAACCTCAATGAGATACCACCTCACACCCGTCAGAATGGCTCAAATGAACAAGTCAGGGAACGACAGAGTTTGGCGGGGATGTGGAGATAGGGGAACCCGCCGACACTGGTGGTGGGAATGCAAGCTGCTGCAACCCCTCTGGAAAACAGTATGGAGGTTCCTCACACAGTTGAAATTAGAGCTACCATTCGATCCAACATTTGCACTCCTGGGTATTTACCCCAAAGATACAAATGTAGGGACCCGAAGCGGTACGTGCACCCCATTGTTTATAGCAGCAATGTCCACAATAGCCAAACTGTGGAAACAGCCAAGATGTCCATCGACAGATGAATGGATAAAGAAGAGGTGGTATATATATACACAATGGACTATTACGCAGCCATCAAAAGGAATGAGATGTTGCCATGGACAACGACGTGGATGGAACTGGAGGGTCCGACGATTAGTGAAATAAGTCAATCAGAGAAAGACATGTATCATATGACCCCACTGATATGAGGGATTCTTAATCTCAGGAACAGAGTGAGGCTTGCTGGAGTGGTCGGGGGTGGGAGGGATGGGGTGGCTGGGTGATAGACATTGGGGAGGGTATGAGCTACGGTGAGCGCTGTGAATTGTGTAAGACTGTTGAATCACAGATCTGTACTTCTGAAACAACGCAACATATGTTAAGAATAAAGGAAAAGAAGGAGACAGCAGGAGTGGAAGAATGAAGGGGAGTTAGTGAGAGGATGAGACGGACCAGGAGAGATGATGGGTTCTGAAAAAAAATCTGAGGTTTCTAGAGGGGAGGTGGGTCGGGGGATTGGTTAGCCTGGTGGTGGGTATTAAAGAGGGCACATTCTCCATGGAGCACTGTGTGTTAGGAACAAACAATGAATCATGGGACACTACACCAAAACAAAGGATGTACTCCATGGTGATTAACAAAGCAATAAAAAACAAAGACTGTAATAAGAGATGAAGAAGGACACTATATCCTACTTAATGGGTCTATCCAACAAGAAGATCTCACAATTGTAAATATCTATGCCCCGAACATGGGAGCATCCAATTATATAAGGCAATTAAGAAGAAAAGCAAAGAAACACATTGACCACCATACAATCATAGTGGGGGACTTTAACACCCCCCCTGACTGAAATGGCCAGATCATCTAAGCAAAAGATCAACAAGGAAATAAAGACTTTAAATGACACACTGGACCAAATGGACTTCACAGACATATTCAGAACGTTCCATCCCAATGCAACGGAATACACATTCTTCTCTAGTGCCCATGGAACATTCTCCAGAATGGATCACATCCTAGGTCACAAATCAGGTCTCAACCGGTACCCAAAGATTGGGATCATTCCCTGCACATTTTCAGACCACAATGTTTTGAAACTAGAACTCAATCACAAGAGGAGAGTCGGAAAGAACTCAAATACATGGAGGCTAAAGAGCATCCTACGAAAGAATGAATGGGTCAACCAGGAAATTAAAGAAGAATTTAAAAAGTTCATGGAAACCAATGAAAATGAAAACTCAACTGTCCAAAATCTTTGGGATACAGCCAAGGCAGTCCTGCGAGGAAAGTATATAGCAATACAAGCCTTTCTCAAGAAACAAGAAAGGTCTCAAATACACACCCAACCCTACACCTAAAGGAGCTGGAGAAAGAACGGCAAATAAAGCCTAAACCCAGCAGGAGAAGAGAAATCATGCAGTTCAGAGCAGAAATCAATGAAATAGAACCCAGAAGAACAGTAGAAGTGATCAACGGAACTAGGAGCTGGTACTTTGAAAG
The DNA here is from genome assembly GCF_037043125.1 of Eumetopias jubatus. Classification (NCBI taxonomy): domain Eukaryota; kingdom Metazoa; phylum Chordata; class Mammalia; order Carnivora; family Otariidae; genus Eumetopias; species Eumetopias jubatus. The sequence goes on from NW_028274873.1 coordinate 436,495, forward strand.
AATTCACAAGATTGATACACCCCTGTCCAGGCTGATCAAAAAGAAAAGAGAAATGACCCAAATCAACAAAATCATGAATGAAAGAGGAGAGATCACAAACAACACCAAAGAAATACAAACAATTATAAGAACGTAATCTGAGCAACCCTAGGGCAGCAAATTCCATAACCTGGAAGAAATGGGTGCATTCCTAGAGATGTGTCAACTAACAAAACTGACCCAGGAAGAAATAGAAAACATGAACAGTCCTATAACCACGAAGGCAATTGAAGTAGTCATCAAAAACCTCCCAAGAAACCAAAGCCCAGGGCCAGATGGTTTCCCAGGGGAATTCTATCAGACATTTAAAGAAGAATTAATACCTATTCTCCTGAAACTGTTCCAAACAATAGAAATGGAAGGAAAACTTCCAAACTCATTTATGAGGCCACCATTACCTTGATTCCAAAACCAGACAAAGATCCCATCAAAAAGGAGAATTAGAGACCAATATCCTTGAGGAACATCGATGCAAAAATTCTCACCAAAATACTAGCCAAGAGGACCCAACAGTACATGAAAAGGAGTATTCACCATGACCAAGTGGGATTTATCCCTGGGCTGCAAGGCTGGTTCAACATCCGCAAATCAGTCAACGTGATCAAATACATTAACAAAAGAAAGAACGAGAATCATATGATCCTCCCAAGAGATGCAGAAAAAGCATTGGACAAAGTACAGCACCCTTTCTGGATCAAAACTCTTCAGAGTATAGGGACAGCGGGTACATACCTCAATATCATAAAAGCCATCTACGAAAACCCTACAGCGAATATCATTCTCAATGGGGAAAAGCTGAGATCTTTTCCCCTAAGGTCAGGAACGCGGCAGGGATAGCCATTCTCACCACTGCTATTCAACATAGTATTAGAAGTCCTAGCCACAGCAATCAGACAACAAAATGTAATCCAAGGCATCCAAATCGGCAGAGAGGAAGTCAAACTCTCACTCTTTGCAGATGATATGATACTTTATGTGGAAAACCCAAAAGACTCCACCCCAAAACTGCTAGAACTCACACAGCAATTCCGTCAAGTAGCAGGCTATAAAATCAATGCACAGGAATCAGTGGCATTCCTATACACCAACAACAAGACAGAAGAGAGACAAATCAAGGAGTCGATCCCATTCACAACTGCACCCAAAACCAGAAGAGACCTAGGAATATATTCATCCCAAGAGGCAAAGGATCTGTACTCAGAAAACTACAAAATACGCAGGAAAGAAATTGAAGAAGACACAAAGAAACGGAAAAACGTTCCATGCTCATGGATTGGGAGAACCAACATTGTGAAGAGGTCAATGCTACCTAGAGCAATCTACACATGCAATGCAATCCCCATCAAAATACCATCCACTTTTTTCCAGGAAATGGAACAAATACTCCTAAAATTTGAATGGAACCAGAAGAGACCCCGAATAGCCAGAGGAATATTGAGAAAGAAAAGCAAAGCTGGCGGCATCACAATTCTGGACTTCCTGCTCTATGACAAAGCTGTCATCATCAAGACAGTATGGTACTGGCACAAAAACAGACACATGGATCCATGGAACAGAATCGAGAGCCCAGAAATGGACCCTCAACTCTATGGTCAACTTATCTTTGACAGAGCAGGAAGGAATGTCCAATGGCAAAAAGAGAGTCTCTTCAACAACTGGTGTTGGGAGAATTGGACAGCCCCATGCAGAAGAATGACAGTGGACCATTTCCTGACACCACACACAAAAGTAGACTCCAAATGGTTGAAAGACCTCAATGTGAGACAGGAGTCCATCAAAATCCTAAAGGAGAACACAGGTAGCAAGCACTTCGACCTCAGCCGCAGCAACTTCTTCCTAGAAACATCACCAAAGGCACGGGAAGCCAGGGCAAAAATGAACTATTGGGATTTCATCAAGATAAAAAGCTTTGGCACAGCAAAAGAAACAGTCCACAAAACCAAAAGACAACCGACAGATTGGGAGAAATTATTTGCAAATGACCTATCAGATAAAGGGCTACTACCCAATATGTATAAAAACTTATCAAACTCAACACCCAAAGAACAAATAATCCAATCAAGAAATAGGCAGAAGACATGAACAGACATTTTTCCAAAGAAGACATCCAAATGGCCCACAGGCACATGAAAAAGTGCTCAACACGGCTTGGCATCAGAGAAATCCAAATGAAAACCTCAATGAGATACCACCTCACACCCGTCAGAATGGCTCAAATGAACAAGTCAGGGAACGACAGAGTTTGGCGGGGATGTGGAGATAGGGGAACCCGCCGACACTGGTGGTGGGAATGCAAGCTGCTGCAACCCCTCTGGAAAACAGTATGGAGGTTCCTCACACAGTTGAAATTAGAGCTACCATTCGATCCAACATTTGCACTCCTGGGTATTTACCCCAAAGATACAAATGTAGGGACCCGAAGCGGTACGTGCACCCCATTGTTTATAGCAGCAATGTCCACAATAGCCAAACTGTGGAAACAGCCAAGATGTCCATCGACAGATGAATGGATAAAGAAGAGGTGGTATATATATACACAATGGACTATTACGCAGCCATCAAAAGGAATGAGATGTTGCCATGGACAACGACGTGGATGGAACTGGAGGGTCCGACGATTAGTGAAATAAGTCAATCAGAGAAAGACATGTATCATATGACCCCACTGATATGAGGGATTCTTAATCTCAGGAACAGAGTGAGGCTTGCTGGAGTGGTCGGGGGTGGGAGGGATGGGGTGGCTGGGTGATAGACATTGGGGAGGGTATGAGCTACGGTGAGCGCTGTGAATTGTGTAAGACTGTTGAATCACAGATCTGTACTTCTGAAACAACGCAACATATGTTAAGAATAAAGGAAAAGAAGGAGACAGCAGGAGTGGAAGAATGAAGGGGAGTTAGTGAGAGGATGAGACGGACCAGGAGAGATGATGGGTTCTGAAAAAAAATCTGAGGTTTCTAGAGGGGAGGTGGGTCGGGGGATTGGTTAGCCTGGTGGTGGGTATTAAAGAGGGCACATTCTCCATGGATCACTGTGTGTTAGGAACAAACAATGAATCATGGGACACTACACCAAAACAAAGGATGTACTCCATGGTGATTAACAAAGCAATAAAAAACAAAGACTGTAATAAGAGATGAAGAAGGACACTATATCCTACTTAAAGGGTCTATCCAACAAGAAGATCTCACAATTGTAAATATCTATGCCCCGAACATGGGAGCATCCAATTATATAAGGCAATTAAGAAGAAAAGCAAAGAAACACATTGACCACCATACAATCATAGTGGGGGACTTTAACACCCCCCCTGACTGAAATGGCCAGATCATCTAAGCAAAAGATCAACAAGGAAATAAAGACTTTAAATGACACACTGGACCAAATGGACTTCACAGACATATTCAGAACGTTCCATCCCAATGCAACGGAATACACATTCTTCTCTAGTGCCCATGGAACATTCTCCAGAATGGATCACATCCTAGGTCACAAATCAGGTCTCAACCGGTACCCAAAGATTGGGATCATTCCCTGCACATTTTCAGACCACAATGTTTTGAAACTAGAACTCAATCACAAGAGGAGAGTCGGAAAGAACTCAAATACATGGAGGCTAAAGAGCATCCTACGAAAGAATGAATGGGTCAACCAGGAAATTAAAGAAGAATTTAAAAAGTTCATGGAAACCAATGAAAATGAAAACTCAACTGTCCAAAATCTTTGGGATACAGCCAAGGCAGTCCTGCGAGGAAAGTATATAGCAATACAAGCCTTTCTCAAGAAACAAGAAAGGTCTCAAATACACACCCAACCCTACACCTAAAGGAGCTGGAGAAAGAACGGCAAATAAAGCCTAAACCCAGCAGGAGAAGAGAAATCATGCAGTTCAGAGCAGAAATCAATGAAATAGAACCCAGAAGAACAGTAGAAGTGATCAACGGAACTAGGAGCTGGTACTTTGAAAGAATTCACAAGATTGATACACCCCTGTCCAGGCTGATCAAAAAGAAAAGAGAAATGACCCAAATCAACAAAATCATGAATGAAAGAGGAGAGATCACAAACAACACCAAAGAAATACAAACAATTATAAGAACGTAATCTGAGCAACCCTAGGGCAGCAAATTCCATAACCTGGAAGAAATGGGTGCATTCCTAGAGATGTGTCAACTAACAAAACTGACCCAGGAAGAAATAGAAAACATGAACAGTCCTATAACCACGAAGGCAATTGAAGTAGTCATCAAAAACCTCCCAAGAAACCAAAGCCCAGGGCCAGATGGTTTCCCAGGGGAATTCTATCAGACATTTAAAGAAGAATTAATACCTATTCTCCTGAAACTGTTCCAAACAATAGAAATGGAAGGAAAACTTCCAAACTCATTTATGAGGCCACCATTACCTTGATTCCAAAACCAGACAAAGATCCCATCAAAAAGGAGAATTAGAGACCAATATCCTTGAGGAACATCGATGCAAAAATTCTCACCAAAATACTAGCCAAGAGGACCCAACAGTACATGAAAAGGAGTATTCACCATGACCAAGTGGGATTTATCCCTGGGCTGCAAGGCTGGTTCAACATCCGCAAATCAGTCAACGTGATCAAATACATTAACAAAAGAAAGAACGAGAATCATATGATCCTCCCAAGAGATGCAGAAAAAGCATTGGACAAAGTACAGCACCCTTTCTGGATCAAAACTCTTCAGAGTATAGGGACAGCGGGTACATACCTCAATATCATAAAAGCCATCTACGAAAACCCTACAGCGAATATCATTCTCAATGGGGAAAAGCTGAGATCTTTTCCCCTAAGGTCAGGAACGCGGCAGGGATAGCCATTCTCACCACTGCTATTCAACATAGTATTAGAAGTCCTAGCCACAGCAATCAGACAACAAAATGTAATCCAAGGCATCCAAATCGGCAGAGAGGAAGTCAAACTCTCACTCTTTGCAGATGATATGATACTTTATGTGGAAAACCCAAAAGACTCCACCCCAAAACTGCTAGAACTCACACAGCAATTCCGTCAAGTAGCAGGCTATAAAATCAATGCACAGGAATCAGTGGCATTCCTATACACCAACAACAAGACAGAAGAGAGACAAATCAAGGAGTCGATCCCATTCACAACTGCACCCAAAACCAGAAGAGACCTAGGAATATATTCATCCCAAGAGGCAAAGGATCTGTACTCAGAAAACTACAAAATACGCAGGAAAGAAATTGAAGAAGACACAAAGAAACGGAAAAACGTTCCATGCTCATGGATTGGGAGAACCAACATTGTGAAGAGGTCAATGCTACCTAGAGCAATCTACACATGCAATGCAATCCCCATCAAAATACCATCCACTTTTTTCCAGGAAATGGAACAAATACTCCTAAAATTTGAATGGAACCAGAAGAGACCCCGAATAGCCAGAGGAATATTGAGAAAGAAAAGCAAAGCTGGCGGCATCACAATTCTGGACTTCCTGCTCTATGACAAAGCTGTCATCATCAAGACAGTATGGTACTGGCACAAAAACAGACACATGGATCCATGGAACAGAATCGAGAGCCCAGAAATGGACCCTCAACTCTATGGTCAACTTATCTTTGACAGAGCAGGAAGGAATGTCCAATGGCAAAAAGAGAGTCTCTTCAACAACTGGTGTTGGGAGAATTGGACAGCCCCATGCAGAAGAATGACAGTGGACCATTTCCTGACACCACACACAAAAGTAGACTCCAAATGGTTGAAAGAGCTCAATGTGAGACAGGAGTCCATCAAAATCCTAAAGGAGAACACAGGTAGCAAGCACTTCGACCTCAGCCGCAGCAACTTCTTCCTAGAAACATCACCAAAGGCACGGGAAGCCAGGGCAAAAATGAACTATTGGGATTTCATCAAGATAAAAAGCTTTGGCACAGCAAAAGAAACAGTCCACAAAACCAAAAGACAACCGACAGATTGGGAGAAATTATTTGCAAATGACCTATCAGATAAAGGGCTACTACCCAATATGTATAAAAACTTATCAAACTCAACACCCAAAGAACAAATAATCCAATCAAGAAATAGGCAGAAGACATGAACAGACATTTTTCCAAAGAAGACATCCAAATGGCCCACAGGCACATGAAAAAGTGCTCAACACGGCTTGGCATCAGAGAAATCCAAATGAAAACCTCAATGAGATACCACCTCACACCCGTCAGAATGGCTCAAATGAACAAGTCAGGGAACGACAGAGTTTGGCGGGGATGTGGAGATAGGGGAACCCGCCGACACTGGTGGTGGGAATGCAAGCTGCTGCAACCCCTCTGGAAAACAGTATGGAGGTTCCTCACACAGTTGAAATTAGAGCTACCATTCGATCCAACATTTGCACTCCTGGGTATTTACCCCAAAGATACAAATGTAGGGACCCGAAGCGGTACGTGCACCCCATTGTTTATAGCAGCAATGTCCACAATAGCCAAACTGTGGAAACAGCCAAGATGTCCATCGACAGATGAATGGATAAAGAAGAGGTGGTATATATATACACAATGGACTATTACGCAGCCATCAAAAGGAATGAGATGTTGCCATGGACAACGACGTGGATGGAACTGGAGGGTCCGACGATTAGTGAAATAAGTCAATCAGAGAAAGACATGTATCATATGACCCCACTGATATGAGGGATTCTTAATCTCAGGAACAGAGTGAGGCTTGCTGGAGTGGTCGGGGGTGGGAGGGATGGGGTGGCTGGGTGATAGACATTGGGGAGGGTATGAGCTACGGTGAGCGCTGTGAATTGTGTAAGACTGTTGAATCACAGATCTGTACTTCTGAAACAACGCAACATATGTTCAGAATAAAGGAAAAGAAGGAGACAGCAGGAGTGGAAGAATGAAGGGGAGTTAGTGAGAGGATGAGACGGACCAGGAGAGATGATGGGTTCTGAAAAAAAATCTGAGGTTTCTAGAGGGGAGGTGGGTCGGGGGATTGGTTAGCCTGGTGGTGGGTATTAAAGAGGGCACATTCTCCATGGAGCACTGTGTGTTAGGAACAAACAATGAATCATGGGACACTACACCAAAACAAAGGATGTACTCCATGGTGATTAACAAAGCAATAAAAAACAAAGACTGTAATAAGAGATGAAGAAGGACACTATATCCTACTTAAAGGGTCTATCCAACAAGAAGATCTCACAATTGTAAATATCTATGCCCCGAACATGGGAGCATCCAATTATATAAGGCAATTAAGAAGAAAAGCAAAGAAACACATTGACCACCATACAATCATAGTGGGGGACTTTAACACCCCCCCTGACTGAAATGGCCAGATCATCTAAGCAAAAGATCAACAAGGAAATAAAGACTTTAAATGACACACTGGACCAAATGGACTTCACAGACATATTCAGAACGTTCCATCCCAATGCAACGGAATACACATTCTTCTCTAGTGCCCATGGAACATTCTCCAGAATGGATCACATCCTAGGTCACAAATCAGGTCTCAACCGGTACCCAAAGATTGGGATCATTCCCTGCACATTTTCAGACCACAATGTTTTGAAACTAGAACTCAATCACAAGAGGAGAGTCGGAAAGAACTCAAATACATGGAGGCTAAAGAGCATCCTACGAAAGAATGAATGGGTCAACCAGGAAATTAAAGAAGAATTTAAAAAGTTCATGGAAACCAATGAAAATGAAAACTCAACTGTCCAAAATCTTTGGGATACAGCCAAGGCAGTCCTGCGAGGAAAGTATATAGCAATACAAGCCTTTCTCAAGAAACAAGAAAGGTCTCAAATACACACCCAACCCTACACCTAAAGGAGCTGGAGAAAGAACGGCAAATAAAGCCTAAACCCAGCAGGAGAAGAGAAATCATGCAGTTCAGAGCAGAAATCAATGAAATAGAACCCAGAAGAACAGTAGAAGTGATCAACGGAACTAGGAGCTGGTACTTTGAAAGAATTCACAAGATTGATACACCCCTGTCCAGGCTGATCAAAAAGAAAAGAGAAATGACCCAAATCAACAAAATCATGAATGAAAGAGGAGAGATCACAAACAACACCAAAGAAATACAAACAATTATAAGAACGTAATCTGAGCAACCCTAGGGCAGCAAATTCCATAACCTGGAAGAAATGGGTGCATTCCTAGAGATGTGTCAACTAACAAAACTGACCCAGGAAGAAATAGAAAACATGAACAGTCCTATAACCACGAAGGCAATTGAAGTAGTCATCAAAAACCTCCCAAGAAACCAAAGCCCAGGGCCAGATGGTTTCCCAGGGGAATTCTATCAGACATTTAAAGAAGAATTAATACCTATTCTCCTGAAACTGTTCCAAACAATAGAAATGGAAGGAAAACTTCCAAACTCATTTATGAGGCCACCATTACCTTGATTCCAAAACCAGACAAAGATCCCATCAAAAAGGAGAATTAGAGACCAATATCCTTGAGGAACATCGATGCAAAAATTCTCACCAAAATACTAGCCAAGAGGACCCAACAGTACATGAAAAGGAGTATTCACCATGACCAAGTGGGATTTATCCCTGGGCTGCAAGGCTGGTTCAACATCCGCAAATCAGTCAACGTGATCAAATACATTAACAAAAGAAAGAACGAGAATCATATGATCCTCCCAAGAGATGCAGAAAAAGCATTGGACAAAGTACAGCACCCTTTCTGGATCAAAACTCTTCAGAGTATAGGGACAGCGGGTACATACCTCAATATCATAAAAGCCATCTACGAAAACCCTACAGCGAATATCATTCTCAATGGGGAAAAGCTGAGATCTTTTCCCCTAAGGTCAGGAACGCGGCAGGGATAGCCATTCTCACCACTGCTATTCAACATAGTATTAGAAGTCCTAGCCACAGCAATCAGACAACAAAATGTAATCCAAGGCATCCAAATCGGCAGAGAGGAAGTCAAACTCTCACTCTTTGCAGATGATATGATACTTTATGTGGAAAACCCAAAAGACTCCACCCCAAAACTGCTAGAACTCACACAGCAATTCCGTCAAGTAGCAGGCTATAAAATCAATGCACAGGAATCAGTGGCATTCCTATACACCAACAACAAGACAGAAGAGAGACAAATCAAGGAGTCGATCCCATTCACAACTGCACCCAAAACCAGAAGAGACCTAGGAATATATTCATCCCAAGAGGCAAAGGATCTGTACTCAGAAAACTACAAAATACGCAGGAAAGAAATTGAAGAAGACACAAAGAAACGGAAAAACGTTCCATGCTCATGGATTGGGAGAACCAACATTGTGAAGAGGTCAATGCTACCTAGAGCAATCTACACATGCAATGCAATCCCCATCAAAATACCATCCACTTTTTTCCAGGAAATGGAACAAATACTCCTAAAATTTGAATGGAACCAGAAGAGACCCCGAATAGCCAGAGGAATATTGAGAAAGAAAAGCAAAGCTGGCGGCATCACAATTCTGGACTTCCTGCTCTATGACAAAGCTGTCATCATCAAGACAGTATGGTACTGGCACAAAAACAGACACATGGATCCATGGAACAGAATCGAGAGCCCAGAAATGGACCCTCAACTCTATGGTCAACTTATCTTTGACAGAGCAGGAAGGAATGTCCAATGGCAAAAAGAGAGTCTCTTCAACAACTGGTGTTGGGAGAATTGGACAGCCCCATGCAGAAGAATGACAGTGGACCATTTCCTGACACCACACACAAAAGTAGACTCCAAATGGTTGAAAGAGCTCAATGTGAGACAGGAGTCCATCAAAATCCTAAAGGAGAACACAGGTAGCAAGCACTTCGACCTCAGCCGCAGCAACTTCTTCCTAGAAACATCACCAAAGGCACGGGAAGCCAGGGCAAAAATGAACTATTGGGATTTCATCAAGATAAAAAGCTTTGGCACAGCAAAAGAAACAGTCCACAAAACCAAAAGACAACCGACAGATTGGGAGAAATTATTTGCAAATGACCTATCAGATAAAGGGCTACTACCCAATATGTATAAAAACTTATCAAACTCAACACCCAAAGAACAAATAATCCAATCAAGAAATAGGCAGAAGACATGAACAGACATTTTTCCAAAGAAGACATCCAAATGGCCCACAGGCACATGAAAAAGTGCTCAACACGGCTTGGCATCAGAGAAATCCAAATGAAAACCTCAATGAGATACCACCTCACACCCGTCAGAATGGCTCAAATGAACAAGTCAGGGAACGACAGAGTTTGGCGGGGATGTGGAGATAGGGGAACCCGCCGACACTGGTGGTGGGAATGCAAGCTGCTGCAACCCCTCTGGAAAACAGTATGGAGGTTCCTCACACAGTTGAAATTAGAGCTACCATTCGATCCAACATGTGCACTCCTGGGTATTTACCCCAAAGATACAAATGTAGGGACCCGAAGCGGTACGTGCACCCCATTGTTTATAGCAGCAATGTCCACAATAGCCAAACTGTGGAAACAGCCAAGATGTCCATCGACAGATGAATGGATAAAGAAGAGGTGGTATATATATACACAATGGACTATTACGCAGCCATCAAAAGGAATGAGATGTTGCCATGGACAACGACGTGGATGGAACTGGAGGGTCCGACGATTAGTGAAATAAGTCAATCAGAGAAAGACATGTATCATATGACCCCACTGATATGAGGGATTCTTAATCTCAGGAACAGAGTGAGGCTTGCTGGAGTGGTCGGGGGTGGGAGGGATGGGGTGGCTGGGTGATAGACATTGGGGAGGGTATGAGCTACGGTGAGCGCTGTGAATTGTGTAAGACTGTTGAATCACAGATCTGTACTTCTGAAACAACGCAACATATGTTAAGAATAAAGGAAAAGAAGGAGACAGCAGGAGTGGAAGAATGAAGGGGAGTTAGTGAGAGGATGAGACGGACCAGGAGAGATGATGGGTTCTGAAAAAAAATCTGAGGTTTCTAGAGGGGAGGTGGGTCGGGGGATTGGTTAGCCTGGTGGTGGGTATTAAAGAGGGCACATTCTCCATGGAGCACTGTGTGTTAGGAACAAACAATGAATCATGGGACACTACACCAAAACAAATGATGTACTCCATGGTGATTAACAAAGCAATAAAAAACAAAGACTGTAATAAGAGATGAAGAAGGACACTATATCCTACTTAAAGGGTCTATCCAACAAGAAGATCTCACAATTGTAAATATCTATGCCCCGAACATGGGAGCATCCAATTATATAAGGCAATTAAGAAGAAAAGCAAAGAAACACATTGACCACCATACAATCATAGTGGGGGACTTTAACACCCCCCCTGACTGAAATGGCCAGATCATCTAAGCAAAAGATCAACAAGGAAATAAAGACTTTAAATGACACACTGGACCAAATGGACTTCACAGACATATTCAGAACGTTCCATCCCAATGCAACGGAATACACATTCTTCTCTAGTGCCCATGGAACATTCTCCAGAATGGATCACATCCTAGGTCACAAATCAGGTCTCAACCGGTACCCAAAGATTGGGATCATTCCCTGCACATTTTCAGACCACAATGTTTTGAAACTAGAACTCAATCACAAGAGGAGAGTCGGAAAGAACTCAAATACATGGAGGCTAAAGAGCATCCTACGAAAGAATGAATGGGTCAACCAGGAAATTAAAGAAGAATTTAAAAAGTTCATGGAAACCAATGAAAATGAAAACTCAACTGTCCAAAATCTTTGGGATACAGCCAAGGCAGTCCTGCGAGGAAAGTATATAGCAATACAAGCCTTTCTCAAGAAACAAGAAAGGTCTCAAATACACACCCAACCCTACACCTAAAGGAGCTGGAGAAAGAACGGCAAATAAAGCCTAAACCCAGCAGGAGAAGAGAAATCATGCAGTTCAGAGCAGAAATCAATGAAATAGAACCCAGAAGAACAGTAGAAGTGATCAACGGAACTAGGAGCTGGTACTTTGAAAGAATTCACAAGATTGATACACCCCTGTCCAGGCTGATCAAAAAGAAAAGAGAAATGACCCAAATCAACAAAATCATGAATGAAAGAGGAGAGATCACAAACAACACCAAAGAAATACAAACAATTATAAGAACGTAATCTGAGCAACCCTAGGGCAGCAAATTCCATAACCTGGAAGAAATGGGTGCATTCCTAGAGATGTGTCAACTAACAAAACTGACCCAGGAAGAAATAGAAAACATGAACAGTCCTATAACCACGAAGGCAATTGAAGTAGTCATCAAAAACCTCCCAAGAAACCAAAGCCCAGGGCCAGATGGTTTCCCAGGGGAATTCTATCAGACATTTAAAGAAGAATTAATACCTATTCTCCTGAAACTGTTCCAAACAATAGAAATGGAAGGAAAACTTCCAAACTCATTTATGAGGCCACCATTACCTTGATTCCAAAACCAGACAAAGATCCCATCAAAAAGGAGAATTAGAGACCAATATCCTTGAGGAACATCGATGCAAAAATTCTCACCAAAATACTAGCCAAGAGGACCCAACAGTACATGAAAAGGAGTATTCACCATGACCAAGTGGGATTTATCCCTGGGCTGCAAGGCTGGTTCAACATCCGCAAATCAGTCAACGTGATCAAATACATTAACAAAAGAAAGAACGAGAATCATATGATCCTCCCAAGAGATGCAGAAAAAGCATTGGACAAAGTACAGCACCCTTTCTGGATCAAAACTCTTCAGAGTATAGGGACAGCGGGTACATACCTCAATATCATAAAAGCCATCTACGAAAACCCTACAGCGAATATCATTCTCAATGGGGAAAAGCTGAGATCTTTTCCCCTAAGGTCAGGAACGCGGCAGGGATAGCCATTCTCACCACTGCTATTCAACATAGTATTAGAAGTCCTAGCCACAGCAATCAGACAACAAAATGTAATCCAAGGCATCCAAATCGGCAGAGAGGAAGTCAAACTCTCACTCTTTGCAGATGATATGATACTTTATGTGGAAAACCCAAAAGACTCCACCCCAAAACTGCTAGAACTCACACAGCAATTCCGTCAAGTAGCAGGCTATAAAATCAATGCACAGGAATCAGTGGCATTCCTATACACCAACAACAAGACAGAAGAGAGACAAATCAAGGAGTCGATCCCATTCACAACTGCACCCAAAACCAGAAGAGACCTAGGAATATATTCATCCCAAGAGGCAAAGGATCTGTACTCAGAAAACTACAAAATACGCAGGAAAGAAATTGAAGAAGACACAAAGAAACGGAAAAACGTTCCATGCTCATGGATTGGGAGAACCAACATTGTGAAGAGGTCAATGCTACCTAGAGCAATCTACACATGCAATGCAATCCCCATCAAAATACCATCCACTTTTTTCCAGGAAATGGAACAAATACTCCTAAAATTTGAATGGAACCAGAAGAGACCCCGAATAGCCAGAGGAATATTGAGAAAGAAAAGCAAAGCTGGCGGCATCACAATTCTGGACTTCCTGCTCTATGACAAAGCTGTCATCATCAAGACAGTATGGTACTGGCACAAAAACAGACACATGGATCCATGGAACAGAATCGAGAGCCCAGAAATGGACCCTCAACTCTATGGTCAACTTATCTTTGACAGAGCAGGAAGGAATGTCCAATGGCAAAAAGAGAGTCTCTTCAACAACTGGTGTTGGGAGAATTGGACAGCCCCATGCAGAAGAATGACAGTGGACCATTTCCTGACACCACACACAAAAGTAGACTCCAAATGGTTGAAAGAGCTCAATGTGAGACAGGAGTCCATCAAAATCCTAAAGGAGAACACAGGTAGCAAGCACTTCGACCTCAGCCGCAGCAACTTCTTCCTAGAAACATCACCAAAGGCACGGGAAGCCAGGGCAAAAATGAACTATTGGGATTTCATCAAGATAAAAAGCTTTGGCACAGCAAAAGAAACAGTCCACAAAACCAAAAGACAACCGACAGATTGGGAGAAATTATTTGCAAATGACCTATCAGATAAAGGGCTACTACCCAATATGTATAAAAACTTATCAAACTCAACACCCAAAGAACAAATAATCCAATCAAGAAATAGGCAGAAGACATGAACAGACATTTTTCCAAAGAAGACATCCAAATGGCCCACAGGCACATGAAAAAGTGCTCAACACGGCTTGGCATCAGAGAAATCCAAATGAAAACCTCAATGAGATACCACCTCACACCCGTCAGAATGGCTCAAATGAACAAGTCAGGGAACGACAGAGTTTGGCGGGGATGTGGAGATAGGGGAACCCGCCGACACTGGTGGTGGGAATGCAAGCTGCTGCAACCCCTCTGGAAAACAGTATGGAGGTTCCTCACACAGTTGAAATTAGAGCTACCATTCGATCCAACATTTGCACTCCTGGGTATTTACCCCAAAGATACAAATGTAGGGACCCGAAGCGGTACGTGCACCCCATTGTTTATAGCAGCAATGTCCACAATAGCCAAACTGTGGAAACAGCCAAGATGTCCATCGACAGATGAATGGATAAAGAAGAGGTGGTATATATATACACAATGGACTATTACGCAGCCATCAAAAGGAATGAGATGTTGCCATGGACAACGACGTGGATGGAACTGGAGGGTCCGACGATTAGTGAAATAAGTCAATCAGAGAAAGACATGTATCATATGACCCCACTGATATGAGGGATTCTTAATCTCAGGAACAGAGTGAGGCTTGCTGGAGTGGTCGGGGGTGGGAGGGATGGGGTGGCTGGGTGATAGACATTGGGGAGGGTATGAGCTACGGTGAGCGCTGTGAATTGTGTAAGACTGTTGAATCACAGATCTGTACTTCTGAAACAACGCAACATATGTTAAGAATAAAGGAAAAGAAGGAGACAGCAGGAGTGGAAGAATGAAGGGGAGTTAGTGAGAGGATGAGACGGACCAGGAGAGATGATGGGTTCTGAAAAAAAATCTGAGGTTTCTAGAGGGGAGGTGGGTCGGGGGATTGGTTAGCCTGGTGGTGGGTATTAAAGAGGGCACATTCTCCATGGAGCACTGTGTGTTAGGAACAAACAATGAATCATGGGACACTACACCAAAACAAATGATGTACTCCATGGTGATTAACAAAGCAATAAAAAACAAAGACTGTAATAAGAGATGAAGAAGGACACTATATCCTACTTAAAGGGTCTATCCAACAAGAAGATCTCACAATTGTAAATATCTATGCCCCGAACATGGGAGCATCCAATTATATAAGGCAATTAAGAAGAAAAGCAAAGAAACACATTGACCACCATACAATCATAGTGGGGGACTTTAACACCCCCCCTGACTGAAATGGCCAGATCATCTAAGCAAAAGATCAACAAGGAAATAAAGACTTTAAATGACACACTGGACCAAATGGACTTCACAGACATATTCAGAACGTTCCATCCCAATGCAACGGAATACACATTCTTCTCTAGTGCCCATGGAACATTCTCCAGAATGGATCACATCCTAGGTCACAAATCAGGTCTCAACCGGTACCCAAAGATTGGGATCATTCCCTGCACATTTTCAGACCACAATGTTTTGAAACTAGAACTCAATCACAAGAGGAGAGTCGGAAAGAACTCAAATACATGGAGGCTAAAGAGCATCCTACGAAAGAATGAATGGGTCAACCAGGAAATTAAAGAAGAATTTAAAAAGTTCATGGAAACCAATGAAAATGAAAACTCAACTGTCCAAAATCTTTGGGATACAGCCAAGGCAGTCCTGCGAGGAAAGTATATAGCAATACAAGCCTTTCTCAAGAAACAAGAAAGGTCTCAAATACACACCCAACCCTACACCTAAAGGAGCTGGAGAAAGAACGGCAAATAAAGCCTAAACCCAGCAGGAGAAGAGAAATCATGCAGTTCAGAGCAGAAATCAATGAAATAGAACCCAGAAGAACAGTAGAAGTGATCAACGGAACTAGGAGCTGGTACTTTGAAAGAATTCACAAGATTGATACACCCCTGTCCAGGCTGATCAAAAAGAAAAGAGAAATGACCCAAATCAACAAAATCATGAATGAAAGAGGAGAGATCACAAACAACACCAAAGAAATACAAACAATTATAAGAACGTAATCTGAGCAACCCTAGGGCAGCAAATTCCATAACCTGGAAGAAATGGGTGCATTCCTAGAGATGTGTCAACTAACAAAACTGACCCAGGAAGAAATAGAAAACATGAACAGTCCTATAACCACGAAGGCAATTGAAGTAGTCATCAAAAACCTCCCAAGAAACCAAAGCCCAGGGCCAGATGGTTTCCCAGGGGAATTCTATCAGACATTTAAAGAAGAATTAATACCTATTCTCCTGAAACTGTTCCAAACAATAGAAATGGAAGGAAAACTTCCAAACTCATTTATGAGGCCACCATTACCTTGATTCCAAAACCAGACAAAGATCCCATCAAAAAGGAGAATTAGAGACCAATATCCTTGAGGAACATCGATGCAAAAATTCTCACCAAAATACTAGCCAAGAGGACCCAACAGTACATGAAAAGGAGTATTCACCATGACCAAGTGGGATTTATCCCTGGGCTGCAAGGCTGGTTCAACATCCGCAAATCAGTCAACGTGATCAAATACATTAACAAAAGAAAGAACGAGAATCATATGATCCTCCCAAGAGATGCAGAAAAAGCATTGGACAAAGTACAGCACCCTTTCTGGATCAAAACTCTTCAGAGTATAGGGACA
The DNA here is from genome assembly GCF_037043125.1 of Eumetopias jubatus. Taxonomy (NCBI): domain Eukaryota; kingdom Metazoa; phylum Chordata; class Mammalia; order Carnivora; family Otariidae; genus Eumetopias; species Eumetopias jubatus. Next base: position 453,282 of record NW_028274873.1, read on the forward strand.
GCGGGTACATACCTCAATATCATAAAAGCCATCTACGAAAACCCTACAGCGAATATCATTCTCAATGGGGAAAAGCTGAGATCTTTTCCCCTAAGGTCAGGAACGCGGCAGGGATAGCCATTCTCACCACTGCTATTCAACATAGTATTAGAAGTCCTAGCCACAGCAATCAGACAACAAAATGTAATCCAAGGCATCCAAATCGGCAGAGAGGAAGTCAAACTCTCACTCTTTGCAGATGATATGATACTTTATGTGGAAAACCCAAAAGACTCCACCCCAAAACTGTTAGAACTCACACAGCAATTCCGTCAACTAGCAGGCTATAAAATCAATGCACAGGAATCAGTGGCATTCCTATACACCAACAACAAGACAGAAGAGAGACAAATCAAGGAGTCGATCCCATTCACAACTGCACCCAAAACCAGAAGAGACCTAGGAATATATTCATCCCAAGAGGCAAAGGATCTGTACTCAGAAAACTACAAAATACGCAGGAAAGAAATTGAAGAAGACACAAAGAAACGGAAAAACGTTCCATGCTCATGGATTGGGAGAACCAACATTGTGAAGAGGTCAATGCTACCTAGAGCAATCTACACATGCAATGCAATCCCCATCAAAATACCATCCACTTTTTTCCAGGAAATGGAACAAATACTCCTAAAATTTGAATGGAACCAGAAGAGACCCCGAATAGCCAGAGGAATATTGAGAAAGAAAAGCAAAGCTGGCGGCATCACAATTCTGGACTTCCTGCTCTATGACAAAGCTGTCATCATCAAGACAGTATGGTACTGGCACAAAAACAGACATCATGGATCCATGGAACAGAATCGAGAGCCCAGAAATGGACCCTCAACTCTATGGTCAACTTATCTTTGACAGAGCAGGAAGGAATGTCCAATGGCAAAAAGAGAGTCTCTTCAACAACTGGTGTTGGGAGAATTGGACAGCCCCATGCAGAAGAATGACAGTGGACCATTTCCTGACACCACACACAAAAGTAGACTCCAAATGGTTGAAAGACCTCAATGTGAGACAGGAGTCCATCAAAATCCTAAAGGAGAACACAGGTAGCAAGCACTTCGACCTCAGCCGCAGCAACTTCTTCCTAGAAACATCACCAAAGGCACGGGAAGCCAGGGCAAAAATGAACTATTGGGATTTCATCAAGATAAAAAGCTTTGGCACAGCAAAAGAAACAGTCCACAAAACCAAAAGACAACCGACAGATTGGGAGAAATTATTTGCAAATGACCTATCAGATAAAGGGCTACTACCCAATATGTATAAAAACTTATCAAACTCAACACCCAAAGAACAAATAATCCAATCAAGAAATAGGCAGAAGACATGAACAGACATTTTTCCAAAGAAGACATCCAAATGGCCCACAGGCACATGAAAAAGTGCTCAACACGGCTTGGCATCAGAGAAATCCAAATGAAAACCTCAATGAGATACCACCTCACACCCGTCAGAATGGCTCAAATGAACAAGTCAGGGAACGACAGAGTTTGGCGGGGATGTGGAGATAGGGGAACCCGCCGACACTGGTGGTGGGAATGCAAGCTGCTGCAACCCCTCTGGAAAACAGTATGGAGGTTCCTCACACAGTTGAAATTAGAGCTACCATTCGATCCAACATTTGCACTCCTGGGTATTTACCCCAAAGATACAAATGTAGGGACCCGAAGCGGTACGTGCACCCCATTGTTTATAGCAGCAATGTCCACAATAGCCAAACTGTGGAAACAGCCAAGATGTCCATCGACAGATGAATGGATAAAGAAGAGGTGGTATATATATACACAATGGACTATTACGCAGCCATCAAAAGGAATGAGATGTTGCCATGGACAACGACGTGGATGGAACTGGAGGGTCCGACGATTAGTGAAATAAGTCAATCAGAGAAAGACATGTATCATATGACCCCACTGATATGAGGGATTCTTAATCTCAGGAACAGAGTGAGGCTTGCTGGAGTGGTCGGGGGTGGGAGGGATGGGGTGGCTGGGTGATAGACATTGGGGAGGGTATGAGCTACGGTGAGCGCTGTGAATTGTGTAAGACTGTTGAATCACAGATCTGTACTTCTGAAACAACGCAACATATGTTAAGAATAAAGGAAAAGAAGGAGACAGCAGGAGTGGAAGAATGAAGGGGAGTTAGTGAGAGGATGAGACGGACCAGGAGAGATGATGGGTTCTGAAAAAAAATCTGAGGTTTCTAGAGGGGAGGTGGGTCGGGGGATTGGTTAGCCTGGTGGTGGGTATTAAAGAGGGCACATTCTCCATGGAGCACTGTGTGTTAGGAACAAACAATGAATCATGGGACACTACACCAAAACAAATGATGTACTCCATGGTGATTAACAAAGCAATAAAAAACAAAGACTGTAATAAGAGATGAAGAAGGACACTATATCCTACTTAAAGGGTCTATCCAACAAGAAGATCTCACAATTGTAAATATCTATGCCCCGAACATGGGAGCATCCAATTATATAAGGCAATTAAGAAGAAAAGCAAAGAAACACATTGACCACCATACAATCATAGTGGGGGACTTTAACACCCCCCCTGACTGAAATGGCCAGATCATCTAAGCAAAAGATCAACAAGGAAATAAAGACTTTAAATGACACACTGGACCAAATGGACTTCACAGACATATTCAGAACGTTCCATCCCAATGCAACGGAATACACATTCTTCTCTAGTGCCCATGGAACATTCTCCAGAATGGATCACATCCTAGGTCACAAATCAGGTCTCAACCGGTACCCAAAGATTGGGATCATTCCCTGCACATTTTCAGACCACAATGTTTTGAAACTAGAACTCAATCACAAGAGGAGAGTCGGAAAGAACTCAAATACATGGAGGCTAAAGAGCATCCTACGAAAGAATGAATGGGTCAACCAGGAAATTAAAGAAGAATTTAAAAAGTTCATGGAAACCAATGAAAATGAAAACTCAACTGTCCAAAATCTTTGGGATACAGCCAAGGCAGTCCTGCGAGGAAAGTATATAGCAATACAAGCCTTTCTCAAGAAACAAGAAAGGTCTCAAATACACACCCAACCCTACACCTAAAGGAGCTGGAGAAAGAACGGCAAATAAAGCCTAAACCCAGCAGGAGAAGAGAAATCATGCAGTTCAGAGCAGAAATCAATGAAATAGAACCCAGAAGAACAGTAGAAGTGATCAACGGAACTAGGAGCTGGTACTTTGAAAGAATTCACAAGATTGATACACCCCTGTCCAGGCTGATCAAAAAGAAAAGAGAAATGACCCAAATCAACAAAATCATGAATGAAAGAGGAGAGATCACAAACAACACCAAAGAAATACAAACAATTATAAGAACGTAATCTGAGCAACCCTAGGGCAGCAAATTCCATAACCTGGAAGAAATGGGTGCATTCCTAGAGATGTGTCAACTAACAAAACTGACCCAGGAAGAAATAGAAAACATGAACAGTCCTATAACCACGAAGGCAATTGAAGTAGTCATCAAAAACCTCCCAAGAAACCAAAGCCCAGGGCCAGATGGTTTCCCAGGGGAATTCTATCAGACATTTAAAGAAGAATTAATACCTATTCTCCTGAAACTGTTCCAAACAATAGAAATGGAAGGAAAACTTCCAAACTCATTTATGAGGCCACCATTACCTTGATTCCAAAACCAGACAAAGATCCCATCAAAAAGGAGAATTAGAGACCAATATCCTTGAGGAACATCGATGCAAAAATTCTCACCAAAATACTAGCCAAGAGGACCCAACAGTACATGAAAAGGAGTATTCACCATGACCAAGTGGGATTTATCCCTGGGCTGCAAGGCTGGTTCAACATCCGCAAATCAGTCAACGTGATCAAATACATTAACAAAAGAAAGAACGAGAATCATATGATCCTCCCAAGAGATGCAGAAAAAGCATTGGACAAAGTACAGCACCCTTTCTGGATCAAAACTCTTCAGAGTATAGGGACAGCGGGTACATACCTCAATATCATAAAAGCCATCTACGAAAACCCTACAGCGAATATCATTCTCAATGGGGAAAAGCTGAGATCTTTTCCCCTAAGGTCAGGAACGCGGCAGGGATAGCCATTCTCACCACTGCTATTCAACATAGTATTAGAAGTCCTAGCCACAGCAATCAGACAACAAAATGTAATCCAAGGCATCCAAATCGGCAGAGAGGAAGTCAAACTCTCACTCTTTGCAGATGATATGATACTTTATGTGGAAAACCCAAAAGACTCCACCCCAAAACTGTTAGAACTCACACAGCAATTCCGTCAACTAGCAGGCTATAAAATCAATGCACAGGAATCAGTGGCATTCCTATACACCAACAACAAGACAGAAGAGAGACAAATCAAGGAGTCGATCCCATTCACAACTGCACCCAAAACCAGAAGAGACCTAGGAATATATTCATCCCAAGAGGCAAAGGATCTGTACTCAGAAAACTACAAAATACGCAGGAAAGAAATTGAAGAAGACACAAAGAAACGGAAAAACGTTCCATGCTCATGGATTGGGAGAACCAACATTGTGAAGAGGTCAATGCTACCTAGAGCAATCTACACATGCAATGCAATCCCCATCAAAATACCATCCACTTTTTTCCAGGAAATGGAACAAATACTCCTAAAATTTGAATGGAACCAGAAGAGACCCCGAATAGCCAGAGGAATATTGAGAAAGAAAAGCAAAGCTGGCGGCATCACAATTCTGGACTTCCTGCTCTATGACAAAGCTGTCATCATCAAGACAGTATGGTACTGGCACAAAAACAGACATCATGGATCCATGGAACAGAATCGAGAGCCCAGAAATGGACCCTCAACTCTATGGTCAACTTATCTTTGACAGAGCAGGAAGGAATGTCCAATGGCAAAAAGAGAGTCTCTTCAACAACTGGTGTTGGGAGAATTGGACAGCCCCATGCAGAAGAATGACAGTGGACCATTTCCTGACACCACACACAAAAGTAGACTCCAAATGGTTGAAAGACCTCAATGTGAGACAGGAGTCCATCAAAATCCTAAAGGAGAACACAGGTAGCAAGCACTTCGACCTCAGCCGCAGCAACTTCTTCCTAGAAACATCACCAAAGGCACGGGAAGCCAGGGCAAAAATGAACTATTGGGATTTCATCAAGATAAAAAGCTTTGGCACAGCAAAAGAAACAGTCCACAAAACCAAAAGACAACCGACAGATTGGGAGAAATTATTTGCAAATGACCTATCAGATAAAGGGCTACTACCCAATATGTATAAAAACTTATCAAACTCAACACCCAAAGAACAAATAATCCAATCAAGAAATAGGCAGAAGACATGAACAGACATTTTTCCAAAGAAGACATCCAAATGGCCCACAGGCACATGAAAAAGTGCTCAACACGGCTTGGCATCAGAGAAATCCAAATGAAAACCTCAATGAGATACCACCTCACACCCGTCAGAATGGCTCAAATGAACAAGTCAGGGAACGACAGAGTTTGGCGGGGATGTGGAGATAGGGGAACCCGCCGACACTGGTGGTGGGAATGCAAGCTGCTGCAACCCCTCTGGAAAACAGTATGGAGGTTCCTCACACAGTTGAAATTAGAGCTACCATTCGATCCAACATTTGCACTCCTGGGTATTTACCCCAAAGATACAAATGTAGGGACCCGAAGCGGTACGTGCACCCCATTGTTTATAGCAGCAATGTCCACAATAGCCAAACTGTGGAAACAGCCAAGATGTCCATCGACAGATGAATGGATAAAGAAGAGGTGGTATATATATACACAATGGACTATTACGCAGCCATCAAAAGGAATGAGATGTTGCCATGGACAACGACGTGGATGGAACTGGAGGGTCCGACGATTAGTGAAATAAGTCAATCAGAGAAAGACATGTATCATATGACCCCACTGATATGAGGGATTCTTAATCTCAGGAACAGAGTGAGGCTTGCTGGAGTGGTCGGGGGTGGGAGGGATGGGGTGGCTGGGTGATAGACATTGGGGAGGGTATGAGCTACGGTGAGCGCTGTGAATTGTGTAAGACTGTTGAATCACAGATCTGTACTTCTGAAACAACGCAACATATGTTAAGAATAAAGGAAAAGAAGGAGACAGCAGGAGTGGAAGAATGAAGGGGAGTTAGTGAGAGGATGAGACGGACCAGGAGAGATGATGGGTTCTGAAAAAAAATCTGAGGTTTCTAGAGGGGAGGTGGGTCGGGGGATTGGTTAGCCTGGTGGTGGGTATTAAAGAGGGCACATTCTCCATGGAGCACTGTGTGTTAGGAACAAACAATGAATCATGGGACACTACACCAAAACAAATGATGTACTCCATGGTGATTAACAAAGCAATAAAAAACAAAGACTGTAATAAGAGATGAAGAAGGACACTATATCCTACTTAAAGGGTCTATCCAACAAGAAGATCTCACAATTGTAAATATCTATGCCCCGAACATGGGAGCATCCAATTATATAAGGCAATTAAGAAGAAAAGCAAAGAAACACATTGACCACCATACAATCATAGTGGGGGACTTTAACACCCCCCCTGACTGAAATGGCCAGATCATCTAAGCAAAAGATCAACAAGGAAATAAAGACTTTAAATGACACACTGGACCAAATGGACTTCACAGACATATTCAGAACGTTCCATCCCAATGCAACGGAATACACATTCTTCTCTAGTGCCCATGGAACATTCTCCAGAATGGATCACATCCTAGGTCACAAATCAGGTCTCAACCGGTACCCAAAGATTGGGATCATTCCCTGCACATTTTCAGACCACAATGTTTTGAAACTAGAACTCAATCACAAGAGGAGAGTCGGAAAGAACTCAAATACATGGAGGCTAAAGAGCATCCTACGAAAGAATGAATGGGTCAACCAGGAAATTAAAGAAGAATTTAAAAAGTTCATGGAAACCAATGAAAATGAAAACTCAACTGTCCAAAATCTTTGGGATACAGCCAAGGCAGTCCTGCGAGGAAAGTATATAGCAATACAAGCCTTTCTCAAGAAACAAGAAAGGTCTCAAATACACACCCAACCCTACACCTAAAGGAGCTGGAGAAAGAACGGCAAATAAAGCCTAAACCCAGCAGGAGAAGAGAAATCATGCAGTTCAGAGCAGAAATCAATGAAATAGAACCCAGAAGAACAGTAGAAGTGATCAACGGAACTAGGAGCTGGTACTTTGAAAGAATTCACAAGATTGATACACCCCTGTCCAGGCTGATCAAAAAGAAAAGAGAAATGACCCAAATCAACAAAATCATGAATGAAAGAGGAGAGATCACAAACAACACCAAAGAAATACAAACAATTATAAGAACGTAATCTGAGCAACCCTAGGGCAGCAAATTCCATAACCTGGAAGAAATGGGTGCATTCCTAGAGATGTGTCAACTAACAAAACTGACCCAGGAAGAAATAGAAAACATGAACAGTCCTATAACCACGAAGGCAATTGAAGTAGTCATCAAAAACCTCCCAAGAAACCAAAGCCCAGGGCCAGATGGTTTCCCAGGGGAATTCTATCAGACATTTAAAGAAGAATTAATACCTATTCTCCTGAAACTGTTCCAAACAATAGAAATGGAAGGAAAACTTCCAAACTCATTTATGAGGCCACCATTACCTTGATTCCAAAACCAGACAAAGATCCCATCAAAAAGGAGAATTAGAGACCAATATCCTTGAGGAACATCGATGCAAAAATTCTCACCAAAATACTAGCCAAGAGGACCCAACAGTACATGAAAAGGAGTATTCACCATGACCAAGTGGGATTTATCCCTGGGCTGCAAGGCTGGTTCAACATCCGCAAATCAGTCAACGTGATCAAATACATTAACAAAAGAAAGAACGAGAATCATATGATCCTCCCAAGAGATGCAGAAAAAGCATTGGACAAAGTACAGCACCCTTTCTGGATCAAAACTCTTCAGAGTATAGGGACAGCGGGTACATACCTCAATATCATAAAAGCCATCTACGAAAACCCTACAGCGAATATCATTCTCAATGGGGAAAAGCTGAGATCTTTTCCCCTAAGGTCAGGAACGCGGCAGGGATAGCCATTCTCACCACTGCTATTCAACATAGTATTAGAAGTCCTAGCCACAGCAATCAGACAACAAAATGTAATCCAAGGCATCCAAATCGGCAGAGAGGAAGTCAAACTCTCACTCTTTGCAGATGATATGATACTTTATGTGGAAAACCCAAAAGACTCCACCCCAAAACTGTTAGAACTCACACAGCAATTCCGTCAACTAGCAGGCTATAAAATCAATGCACAGGAATCAGTGGCATTCCTATACACCAACAACAAGACAGAAGAGAGACAAATCAAGGAGTCGATCCCATTCACAACTGCACCCAAAACCAGAAGAGACCTAGGAATATATTCATCCCAAGAGGCAAAGGATCTGTACTCAGAAAACTACAAAATACGCAGGAAAGAAATTGAAGAAGACACAAAGAAACGGAAAAACGTTCCATGCTCATGGATTGGGAGAACCAACATTGTGAAGAGGTCAATGCTACCTAGAGCAATCTACACATGCAATGCAATCCCCATCAAAATACCATCCACTTTTTTCCAGGAAATGGAACAAATACTCCTAAAATTTGAATGGAACCAGAAGAGACCCCGAATAGCCAGAGGAATATTGAGAAAGAAAAGCAAAGCTGGCGGCATCACAATTCTGGACTTCCTGCTCTATGACAAAGCTGTCATCATCAAGACAGTATGGTACTGGCACAAAAACAGACATCATGGATCCATGGAACAGAATCGAGAGCCCAGAAATGGACCCTCAACTCTATGGTCAACTTATCTTTGACAGAGCAGGAAGGAATGTCCAATGGCAAAAAGAGAGTCTCTTCAACAACTGGTGTTGGGAGAATTGGACAGCCCCATGCAGAAGAATGACAGTGGACCATTTCCTGACACCACACACAAAAGTAGACTCCAAATGGTTGAAAGACCTCAATGTGAGACAGGAGTCCATCAAAATCCTAAAGGAGAACACAGGTAGCAAGCACTTCGACCTCAGCCGCAGCAACTTCTTCCTAGAAACATCACCAAAGGCACGGGAAGCCAGGGCAAAAATGAACTATTGGGATTTCATCAAGATAAAAAGCTTTGGCACAGCAAAAGAAACAGTCCACAAAACCAAAAGACAACCGACAGATTGGGAGAAATTATTTGCAAATGACCTATCAGATAAAGGGCTACTACCCAATATGTATAAAAACTTATCAAACTCAACACCCAAAGAACAAATAATCCAATCAAGAAATAGGCAGAAGACATGAACAGACATTTTTCCAAAGAAGACATCCAAATGGCCCACAGGCACATGAAAAAGTGCTCAACACGGCTTGGCATCAGAGAAATCCAAATGAAAACCTCAATGAGATACCACCTCACACCCGTCAGAATGGCTCAAATGAACAAGTCAGGGAACGACAGAGTTTGGCGGGGATGTGGAGATAGGGGAACCCGCCGACACTGGTGGTGGGAATGCAAGCTGCTGCAACCCCTCTGGAAAACAGTATGGAGGTTCCTCACACAGTTGAAATTAGAGCTACCATTCGATCCAACATTTGCACTCCTGGGTATTTACCCCAAAGATACAAATGTAGGGACCCGAAGCGGTACGTGCACCCCATTGTTTATAGCAGCAATGTCCACAATAGCCAAACTGTGGAAACAGCCAAGATGTCCATCGACAGATGAATGGATAAAGAAGAGGTGGTATATATATACACAATGGACTATTACGCAGCCATCAAAAGGAATGAGATGTTGCCATGGACAACGACGTGGATGGAACTGGAGGGTCCGACGATTAGTGAAATAAGTCAATCAGAGAAAGACATGTATCATATGACCCCACTGATATGAGGGATTCTTAATCTCAGGAACAGAGTGAGGCTTGCTGGAGTGGTCGGGGGTGGGAGGGATGGGGTGGCTGGGTGATAGACATTGGGGAGGGTATGAGCTACGGTGAGCGCTGTGAATTGTGTAAGACTGTTGAATCACAGATCTGTACTTCTGAAACAACGCAACATATGTTAAGAATAAAGGAAAAGAAGGAGACAGCAGGAGTGGAAGAATGAAGGGGAGTTAGTGAGAGGATGAGACGGACCAGGAGAGATGATGGGTTCTGAAAAAAAATCTGAGGTTTCTAGAGGGGAGGTGGGTCGGGGGATTGGTTAGCCTGGTGGTGGGTATTAAAGAGGGCACATTCTCCATGGAGCACTGTGTGTTAGGAACAAACAATGAATCATGGGACACTACACCAAAACAAATGATGTACTCCATGGTGATTAACAAAGCAATAAAAAACAAAGACTGTAATAAGAGATGAAGAAGGACACTATATCCTACTTAAAGGGTCTATCCAACAAGAAGATCTCACAATTGTAAATATCTATGCCCCGAACATGGGAGCATCCAATTATATAAGGCAATTAAGAAGAAAAGCAAAGAAACACATTGACCACCATACAATCATAGTGGGGGACTTTAACACCCCCCCTGACTGAAATGGCCAGATCATCTAAGCAAAAGATCAACAAGGAAATAAAGACTTTAAATGACACACTGGACCAAATGGACTTCACAGACATATTCAGAACGTTCCATCCCAATGCAACGGAATACACATTCTTCTCTAGTGCCCATGGAACATTCTCCAGAATGGATCACATCCTAGGTCACAAATCAGGTCTCAACCGGTACCCAAAGATTGGGATCATTCCCTGCACATTTTCAGACCACAATGTTTTGAAACTAGAACTCAATCACAAGAGGAGAGTCGGAAAGAACTCAAATACATGGAGGCTAAAGAGCATCCTACGAAAGAATGAATGGGTCAACCAGGAAATTAAAGAAGAATTTAAAAAGTTCATGGAAACCAATGAAAATGAAAACTCAACTGTCCAAAATCTTTGGGATACAGCCAAGGCAGTCCTGCGAGGAAAGTATATAGCAATACAAGCCTTTCTCAAGAAACAAGAAAGGTCTCAAATACACACCCAACCCTACACCTAAAGGAGCTGGAGAAAGAACGGCAAATAAAGCCTAAACCCAGCAGGAGAAGAGAAATCATGCAGTTCAGAGCAGAAATCAATGAAATAGAACCCAGAAGAACAGTAGAAGTGATCAACGGAACTAGGAGCTGGTACTTTGAAAGAATTCACAAGATTGATACACCCCTGTCCAGGCTGATCAAAAAGAAAAGAGAAATGACCCAAATCAACAAAATCATGAATGAAAGAGGAGAGATCACAAACAACACCAAAGAAATACAAACAATTATAAGAACGTAATCTGAGCAACCCTAGGGCAGCAAATTCCATAACCTGGAAGAAATGGGTGCATTCCTAGAGATGTGTCAACTAACAAAACTGACCCAGGAAGAAATAGAAAACATGAACAGTCCTATAACCACGAAGGCAATTGAAGTAGTCATCAAAAACCTCCCAAGAAACCAAAGCCCAGGGCCAGATGGTTTCCCAGGGGAATTCTATCAGACATTTAAAGAAGAATTAATACCTATTCTCCTGAAACTGTTCCAAACAATAGAAATGGAAGGAAAACTTCCAAACTCATTTATGAGGCCACCATTACCTTGATTCCAAAACCAGACAAAGATCCCATCAAAAAGGAGAATTAGAGACCAATATCCTTGAGGAACATCGATGCAAAAATTCTCACCAAAATACTAGCCAAGAGGACCCAACAGTACATGAAAAGGAGTATTCACCATGACCAAGTGGGATTTATCCCTGGGCTGCAAGGCTGGTTCAACATCCGCAAATCAGTCAACGTGATCAAATACATTAACAAAAGAAAGAACGAGAATCATATGATCCTCCCAAGAGATGCAGAAAAAGCATTGGACAAAGTACAGCACCCTTTCTGGATCAAAACTCTTCAGAGTATAGGGACAGCGGGTACATACCTCAATATCATAAAAGCCATCTACGAAAACCCTACAGCGAATATCATTCTCAATGGGGAAAAGCTGAGATCTTTTCCCCTAAGGTCAGGAACGCGGCAGGGATAGCCATTCTCACCACTGCTATTCAACATAGTATTAGAAGTCCTAGCCACAGCAATCAGACAACAAAATGTAATCCAAGGCATCCAAATCGGCAGAGAGGAAGTCAAACTCTCACTCTTTGCAGATGATATGATACTTTATGTGGAAAACCCAAAAGACTCCACCCCAAAACTGTTAGAACTCACACAGCAATTCCGTCAACTAGCAGGCTATAAAATCAATGCACAGGAATCAGTGGCATTCCTATACACCAACAACAAGACAGAAGAGAGACAAATCAAGGAGTCGATCCCATTCACAACTGCACCCAAAACCAGAAGAGACCTAGGAATATATTCATCCCAAGAGGCAAAGGATCTGTACTCAGAAAACTACAAAATACGCAGGAAAGAAATTGAAGAAGACACAAAGAAACGGAAAAACGTTCCATGCTCATGGATTGGGAGAACCAACATTGTGAAGAGGTCAATGCTACCTAGAGCAATCTACACATGCAATGCAATCCCCATCAAAATACCATCCACTTTTTTCCAGGAAATGGAACAAATACTCCTAAAATTTGAATGGAACCAGAAGAGACCCCGAATAGCCAGAGGAATATTGAGAAAGAAAAGCAAAGCTGGCGGCATCACAATTCTGGACTTCCTGCTCTATGACAAAGCTGTCATCATCAAGACAGTATGGTACTGGCACAAAAACAGACATCATGGATCCATGGAACAGAATCGAGAGCCCAGAAATGGACCCTCAACTCTATGGTCAACTTATCTTTGACAGAGCAGGAAGGAATGTCCAATGGCAAAAAGAGAGTCTCTTCAACAACTGGTGTTGGGAGAATTGGACAGCCCCATGCAGAAGAATGACAGTGGACCATTTCCTGACACCACACACAAAAGTAGACTCCAAATGGTTGAAAGACCTCAATGTGAGACAGGAGTCCATCAAAATCCTAAAGGAGAACACAGGTAGCAAGCACTTCGACCTCAGCCGCAGCAACTTCTTCCTAGAAACATCACCAAAGGCACGGGAAGCCAGGGCAAAAATGAACTATTGGGATTTCATCAAGATAAAAAGCTTTGGCACAGCAAAAGAAACAGTCCACAAAACCAAAAGACAACCGACAGATTGGGAGAAATTATTTGCAAATGACCTATCAGATAAAGGGCTACTACCCAATATGTATAAAAACTTATCAAACTCAACACCCAAAGAACAAATAATCCAATCAAGAAATAGGCAGAAGACATGAACAGACATTTTTCCAAAGAAGACATCCAAATGGCCCACAGGCACATGAAAAAGTGCTCAACACGGCTTGGCATCAGAGAAATCCAAATGAAAACCTCAATGAGATACCACCTCACACCCGTCAGAATGGCTCAAATGAACAAGTCAGGGAACGACAGAGTTTGGCGGGGATGTGGAGATAGGGGAACCCGCCGACACTGGTGGTGGGAATGCAAGCTGCTGCAACCCCTCTGGAAAACAGTATGGAGGTTCCTCACACAGTTGAAATTAGAGCTACCATTCGATCCAACATTTGCACTCCTGGGTATTTACCCCAAAGATACAAATGTAGGGACCCGAAGCGGTACGTGCACCCCATTGTTTATAGCAGCAATGTCCACAATAGCCAAACTGTGGAAACAGCCAAGATGTCCATCGACAGATGAATGGATAAAGAAGAGGTGGTATATATATACACAATGGACTATTACGCAGCCATCAAAAGGAATGAGATGTTGCCATGGACAACGACGTGGATGGAACTGGAGGGTCCGACGATTAGTGAAATAAGTCAATCAGAGAAAGACATGTATCATATGACCCCACTGATATGAGGGATTCTTAATCTCAGGAACAGAGTGAGGCTTGCTGGAGTGGTCGGGGGTGGGAGGGATGGGGTGGCTGGGTGATAGACATTGGGGAGGGTATGAGCTACGGTGAGCGCTGTGAATTGTGTAAGACTGTTGAATCACAGATCTGTACTTCTGAAACAACGCAACATATGTTCAGAATAAAGGAAAAGAAGGAGACAGCAGGAGTGGAAGAATGAAGGGGAGTTAGTGAGAGGATGAGACGGACCAGGAGAGATGATGGGTTCTGAAAAAAAATCTGAGGTTTCTAGAGGGGAGGTGGGTCGGGGGATTGGTTAGCCTGGTGGTGGGTATTAAAGAGGGCACATTCTCCATGGAGCACTGTGTGTTAGGAACAAACAATGAATCATGGGACACTACACCAAAACAAATGATGTACTCCATGGTGATTAACAAAGCAATAAAAAACAAAGACTGTAATAAGAGATGAAGAAGGACACTATATCCTACTTAAAGGGTCTATCCAACAAGAAGATCTCACAATTGTAAATATCTATGCCCCGAACATGGGAGCATCCAATTATATAAGGCAATTAAGAAGAAAAGCAAAGAAACACATTGACCACCATACAATCATAGTGGGGGACTTTAACACCCCCCCTGACTGAAATGGCCAGATCATCTAAGCAAAAGATCAACAAGGAAATAAAGACTTTAAATGACACACTGGACCAAATGGACTTCACAGACATATTCAGAACGTTCCATCCCAATGCAACGGAATACACATTCTTCTCTAGTGCCCATGGAACATTCTCCAGAATGGATCACATCCTAGGTCACAAATCAGGTCTCAACCGGTACCCAAAGATTGGGATCATTCCCTGCACATTTTCAGACCACAATGTTTTGAAACTAGAACTCAATCACAAGAGGAGAGTCGGAAAGAACTCAAATACATGGAGGCTAAAGAGCATCCTACGAAAGAATGAATGGGTCAACCAGGAAATTAAAGAAGAATTTAAAAAGTTCATGGAAACCAATGAAAATGAAAACTCAACTGTCCAAAATCTTTGGGATACAGCCAAGGCAGTCCTGCGAGGAAAGTATATAGCAATACAAGCCTTTCTCAAGAAACAAGAAAGGTCTCAAATACACACCCAACCCTACACCTAAAGGAGCTGGAGAAAGAACGGCAAATAAAGCCTAAACCCAGCAGGAGAAGAGAAATCATGCAGTTCAGAGCAGAAATCAATGAAATAGAACCCAGAAGAACAGTAGAAGTGATCAACGGAACTAGGAGCTGGTACTTTGAAAGAATTCACAAGATTGATACACCCCTGTCCAGGCTGATCAAAAAGAAAAGAGAAATGACCCAAATCAACAAAATCATGAATGAAAGAGGAGAGATCACAAACAACACCAAAGAAATACAAACAATTATAAGAACGTAATCTGAGCAACCCTAGGGCAGCAAATTCCATAACCTGGAAGAAATGGGTGCATTCCTAGAGATGTGTCAACTAACAAAACTGACCCAGGAAGAAATAGAAAACATGAACAGTCCTATAACCACGAAGGCAATTGAAGTAGTCATCAAAAACCTCCCAAGAAACCAAAGCCCAGGGCCAGATGGTTTCCCAGGGGAATTCTATCAGACATTTAAAGAAGAATTAATACCTATTCTCCTGAAACTGTTCCAAACAATAGAAATGGAAGGAAAACTTCCAAACTCATTTATGAGGCCACCATTACCTTGATTCCAAAACCAGACAAAGATCCCATCAAAAAGGAGAATTAGAGACCAATATCCTTGAGGAACATCGATGCAAAAATTCTCACCAAAATACTAGCCAAGAGGACCCAACAGTACATGAAAAGGAGTATTCACCATGACCAAGTGGGATTTATCCCTGGGCTGCAAGGCTGGTTCAACATCCGCAAATCAGTCAACGTGATCAAATACATTAACAAAAGAAAGAACGAGAATCATATGATCCTCCCAAGAGATGCAGAAAAAGCATTGGACAAAGTACAGCACCCTTTCTGGATCAAAACTCTTCAGAGTATAGGGACAGCGGGTACATACCTCAATATCATAAAAGCCATCTACGAAAACCCTACAGCGAATATCATTCTCAATGGGGAAAAGCTGAGATCTTTTCCCCTAAGGTCAGGAACGCGGCAGGGATAGCCATTCTCACCACTGCTATTCAACATAGTATTAGAAGTCCTAGCCACAGCAATCAGACAACAAAATGTAATCCAAGGCATCCAAATCGGCAGAGAGGAAGTCAAACTCTCACTCTTTGCAGATGATATGATACTTTATGTGGAAAACCCAAAAGACTCCACCCCAAAACTGCTAGAACTCACACAGCAATTCCGTCAAGTAGCAGGCTATAAAATCAATGCACAGGAATCAGTGGCATTCCTATACACCAACAACAAGACAGAAGAGAGACAAATCAAGGAGTCGATCCCATTCACAACTGCACCCAAAACCAGAAGAGACCTAGGAATATATTCATCCCAAGAGGCAAAGGATCTGTACTCAGAAAACTACAAAATACGCAGGAAAGAAATTGAAGAAGACACAAAGAAACGGAAAAACGTTCCATGCTCATGGATTGGGAGAACCAACATTGTGAAGAGGTCAATGCTACCTAGAGCAATCTACACATGCAATGCAATCCCCATCAAAATACCATCCACTTTTTTCCAGGAAATGGAACAAATACTCCTAAAATTTGAATGGAACCAGAAGAGACCCCGAATAGCCAGAGGAATATTGAGAAAGAAAAGCAAAGCTGGCGGCATCACAATTCTGGACTTCCTGCTCTATGACAAAGCTGTCATCATCAAGACAGTATGGTACTGGCACAAAAACAGACACATGGATCCATGGAACAGAATCGAGAGCCCAGAAATGGACCCTCAACTCTATGGTCAACTTATCTTTGACAGAGCAGGAAGGAATGTCCAATGGCAAAAAGAGAGTCTCTTCAACAACTGGTGTTGGGAGAATTGGACAGCCCCATGCAGAAGAATGACAGTGGACCATTTCCTGACACCACACACAAAAGTAGACTCCAAATGGTTGAAAGAGCTCAATGTGAGACAGGAGTCCATCAAAATCCTAAAGGAGAACACAGGTAGCAAGCACTTCGACCTCAGCCGCAGCAACTTCTTCCTAGAAACATCACCAAAGGCACGGGAAGCCAGGGCAAAAATGAACTATTGGGATTTCATCAAGATAAAAAGCTTTGGCACAGCAAAAGAAACAGTCCACAAAACCAAAAGACAACCGACAGATTGGGAGAAATTATTTGCAAATGACCTATCAGATAAAGGGCTACTACCCAATATGTATAAAAACTTATCAAACTCAACACCCAAAGAACAAATAATCCAATCAAGAAATAGGCAGAAGACATGAACAGACATTTTTCCAAAGAAGACATCCAAATGGCCCACAGGCACATGAAAAAGTGCTCAACACGGCTTGGCATCAGAGAAATCCAAATGAAAACCTCAATGAGATACCACCTCACACCCGTCAGAATGGCTCAAATGAACAAGTCAGGGAACGACAGAGTTTGGCGGGGATGTGGAGATAGGGGAACCCGCCGACACTGGTGGTGGGAATGCAAGCTGCTGCAACCCCTCTGGAAAACAGTATGGAGGTTCCTCACACAGTTGAAATTAGAGCTACCATTCGATCCAACATTTGCACTCCTGGGTATTTACCCCAAAGATACAAATGTAGGGACCCGAAGCGGTACGTGCACCCCATTGTTTATAGCAGCAATGTCCACAATAGCCAAACTGTGGAAACAGCCAAGATGTCCATCGACAGATGAATGGATAAAGAAGAGGTGGTATATATATACACAATGGACTATTACGCAGCCATCAAAAGGAATGAGATGTTGCCATGGACAACGACGTGGATGGAACTGGAGGGTCCGACGATTAGTGAAATAAGTCAATCAGAGAAAGACATGTATCATATGACCCCACTGATATGAGGGATTCTTAATCTCAGGAACAGAGTGAGGCTTGCTGGAGTGGTCGGGGGTGGGAGGGATGGGGTGGCTGGGTGATAGACATTGGGGAGGGTATGAGCTACGGTGAGCGCTGTGAATTGTGTAAGACTGTTGAATCACAGATCTGTACTTCTGAAACAACGCAACATATGTTCAGAATAAAGGAAAAGAAGGAGACAGCAGGAGTGGAAGAATGAAGGGGAGTTAGTGAGAGGATGAGACGGACCAGGAGAGATGATGGGTTCTGAAAAAAAATCTGAGGTTTCTAGAGGGGAGGTGGGTCGGGGGATTGGTTAGCCTGGTGGTGGGTATTAAAGAGGGCACATTCTCCATGGAGCACTGTGTGTTAGGAACAAACAATGAATCATGGGACACTACACCAAAACAAATGATGTACTCCATGGTGATTAACAAAGCAATAAAAAACAAAGACTGTAATAAGAGATGAAGAAGGACACTATATCCTACTTAAAGGGTCTATCCAACAAGAAGATCTCACAATTGTAAATATCTATGCCCCGAACATGGGAGCATCCAATTATATAAGGCAATTAAGAAGAAAAGCAAAGAAACACATTGACCACCATACAATCATAGTGGGGGACTTTAACACCCCCCCTGACTGAAATGGCCAGATCATCTAAGCAAAAGATCAACAAGGAAATAAAGACTTTAAATGACACACTGGACCAAATGGACTTCACAGACATATTCAGAACGTTCCATCCCAATGCAACGGAATACACATTCTTCTCTAGTGCCCATGGAACATTCTCCAGAATGGATCACATCCTAGGTCACAAATCAGGTCTCAACCGGTACCCAAAGATTGGGATCATTCCCTGCACATTTTCAGACCACAATGTTTTGAAACTAGAACTCAATCACAAGAGGAGAGTCGGAAAGAACTCAAATACATGGAGGCTAAAGAGCATCCTACGAAAGAATGAATGGGTCAACCAGGAAATTAAAGAAGAATTTAAAAAGTTCATGGAAACCAATGAAAATGAAAACTCAACTGTCCAAAATCTTTGGGATACAGCCAAGGCAGTCCTGCGAGGAAAGTATATAGCAATACAAGCCTTTCTCAAGAAACAAGAAAGGTCTCAAATACACACCCAACCCTACACCTAAAGGAGCTGGAGAAAGAACGGCAAATAAAGCCTAAACCCAGCAGGAGAAGAGAAATCATGCAGTTCAGAGCAGAAATCAATGAAATAGAACCCAGAAGAACAGTAGAAGTGATCAACGGAACTAGGAGCTGGTACTTTGAAAGAATTCACAAGATTGATACACCCCTGTCCAGGCTGATCAAAAAGAAAAGAGAAATGACCCAAATCAACAAAATCATGAATGAAAGAGGAGAGATCACAAACAACACCAAAGAAATACAAACAATTATAAGAACGTAATCTGAGCAACCCTAGGGCAGCAAATTCCATAACCTGGAAGAAATGGGTGCATTCCTAGAGATGTGTCAACTAACAAAACTGACCCAGGAAGAAATAGAAAACATGAACAGTCCTATAACCACGAAGGCAATTGAAGTAGTCATCAAAAACCTCCCAAGAAACCAAAGCCCAGGGCCAGATGGTTTCCCAGGGGAATTCTATCAGACATTTAAAGAAGAATTAATACCTATTCTCCTGAAACTGTTCCAAACAATAGAAATGGAAGGAAAACTTCCAAACTCATTTATGAGGCCACCATTACCTTGATTCCAAAACCAGACAAAGATCCCATCAAAAAGGAGAATTAGAGACCAATATCCTTGATGAACATCGATGCAAAAATTCTCACCAAAATACTAGCCAAGAGGACCCAACAGTACATGAAAAGGAGTATTCACCATGACCAAGTGGGATTTATCCCTGGGCTGCAAGGCTGGTTCAACATCCGCAAATCAGTCAACGTGATCAAATACATTAACAAAAGAAAGAACGAGAATCATATGATCCTCTCAATAGATGCAGAAAAAGCATTGGACAAAGTACAGCACCCTTTCTGGATCAAAACTCTTCAGAGTATAGGGACAGCGGGTACATACCTCAATATCATAAAAGCCATCTACGAAAACCCTACAGCGAATATCATTCTCAATGGGGAAAAGCTGAGATCTTTTCCCCTAAGGTCAGGAACGCGGCAGGGATAGCCATTCTCACCACTGCTATTCAACATAGTATTAGAAGTCCTAGCCACAGCAATCAGACAACAAAATGTAATCCAAGGCATCCAAATCGGCAGAGAGGAAGTCAAACTCTCACTCTTTGCAGATGATATGATACTTTATGTGGAAAACCGAAAAGACTCCACCCCAAAACTGCTAGAACTCACACAGCAATTCCGTCAAGTAGCAGGCTATAAAATCAATGCACAGGAATCAGTGGCATTCCTATACACCAACAACAAGACAGAAGAGAGACAAATCAAGGAGTCGATCCCATTCACAACTGCACCCAAAACCAGAAGAGACCTAGGAATATATTCATCCCAAGAGGCAAAGGATCTGTACTCAGAAAACTACAAAATACGCAGGAAAGAAATTGAAGAAGACACAAAGAAACGGAAAAACGTTCCATGCTCATGGATTGGGAGAACCAACATTGTGAAGAGGTCAATGCTACCTAGAGCAATCTACACATGCAATGCAATCCCCATCAAAATACCATCCACTTTTTTCCAGGAAATGGAACAAATACTCCTAAAATTTGAATGGAACCAGAAGAGACCCCGAATAGCCAGAGGAATATTGAGAAAGAAAAGCAAAGCTGGCGGCATCACAATTCTGGACTTCCAGCTCTATGACAAAGCTGTCATCATCAAGACAGTATGGTCCTGGCACAAAAACAGACACATGGATCCATGGAACAGAATCGAGAGCCCAGAAATGGACCCTCAACTCTATGGTCAACTTATCTTTGACAGAGCAGGAAGGAATGTCCAATGGCAAAAAGAGAGTCTCTTCAACAACTGGTGTTGGGAGAATTGGACAGCCCCATGCAGAAGAATGACAGTGGACCATTTCCTGACACCACACACAAAAGTAGACTCCAAAAGGTTGAAAGACCTCAATGTGAGACAGGAGTCCATCAAAATCCTAAAGGAGAACACAGGTAGCAAGCACTTCGACCTCAGCCGCAGCAACTTCTTCCTAGAAACATCACCAAAGGCACGGGAAGCCAGGGCAAAAATGAACTATTGGGATTTCATCAAGATAAAAAGCTTTGGCACAGCAAAAGAAACAGTCCACAAAACCAAAAGACAACCGACAAAATGGGAGAAATTATTTGCAAATGACCTATCAGATAAAGGGCTACTACCCAATATGTATAAAAACTTATCAAACTCAACACCCAAAGAACAAATAATCCAATCAAGAAATAGGCAGAAGACATGAACAGACATTTTTCCAAAGAAGACATCCAAATGGCCCACAGGCACATGAAAAAGTGCTCAACACGGCTTGGCATCAGAGAAATCCAAATGAAAACCTCAATGAGATACCACCTCACACCCGTCAGAATGGCTCAAATGAACAAGTCAGGGAACGACAGAGTTTGGCGGGGATGTGGAGATAGGGGAACCCGCCGACACTGGTGGTGGGAATGCAAGCTGCTGCAACCCCTCTGGAAAACAGTATGGAGGTTCCTCACACAGTTGAAATTAGAGCTACCATTCGATCCAACATTTGCACTCCTGGGTATTTACCCCAAAGATACAAATGTAGGGACCCGAAGCCGTACGTGCACCCCATTGTTTATAGCAGCAATGTCCACAATAGCCAAACTGTGGAAACAGCCAAGATGTCCATCGACAGATGAATGGATAAAGAAGAGGTGGTATATATATACACAATTGACTATTACGCAGCCATCAAAAGGAATGAGATGTTGCCATGGACAACGACGTGGATGGAACTGGAGGGTCCGACGATTAGTGAAATAAGTCAATCAGAGAAAGACATGTATCATATGACCCCACTGATATGAGGGATTCTTAATCTCAGGAACAGAGTGAGGCTTGCTGGAGTGGTCGGGGGTGGGAGGGATGGGGTGGCTGGGTGATAGACATTGGGGAGGATATGAGCTACGGTGAGCGCTGTGAATTGTGTAAGATTGTTGAATCACAGATCTGTACTTCTGAAACAACGCAACATATTTTAAGAATAAAGGAAAAGAAGGAGACAGCAGGAGTAGAAGAATGAAGGGGAGTTAGTGAGAGGATGAGACGGATCAGGAGAGATGATGGGTTCTGAAAAAAAATCTGAGGTTTCTAGAGGGGAGGTGGGTCGGGGGATTGGTTAGCCTGGTGGTGGGTATTAAAGAGGGCACATTCTCCATGGAGCACTGTGTGTTAGGAACAAACAATCAATCATGGGACACTACACCAAAACAAATGATGTACTCCATGGTGATTAACAAAGCAATAAAAAACAAAGACTGTAATAAGAGATGAAGAAGGACACTATATCCTACTTAAAGGGTCTATCCAACAAGAAGATCTCACAATTGTAAATATCTATGCCCCGAACATGGGAGCATCCAATTATATAAGGCAATTAAGAAGAAATGCAAAGAAACACATTGACCACCATACAATCATAGTGGGGGACTTTAACACCCCCCCTGACTGAAATGGCCAGATCATCTAAGCAAAAGATCAACAAGGAAATAAAGACTTTAAATGACACACTGGACCAAATGGACTTCACAGACATATTCAGAACGTTCCATCCCAATGCAACGGAATACACATTCTTCTCTAGTGCCCATGGAACATTCTCCAGAATGGATCACATCCTAGGTCACAAATCAGGTCTCAACCGGTACCCAAAGATTGGGATCATTCCCTGCACATTTTCAGACCACAATGTTTTGAAACTAGAACTCAATCACAAGAGGAGAGTCGGAAAGAACTCAAATACATGGAGGCTAAAGAGCATCCTACGAAAGAATGAATGGGTCAACCAGGAAATTAAAGAAGAATTTAAAAAGTTCATGGAAACCAATGAAAATGAAAACTCAACTGTCCAAAATCTTTGGGATACAGCCAAGGCAGTCCTGCGAGGAAAGTATATAGCAATACAAGCCTTTCTCAAGAAACAAGAAAGGTCTCAAATACACACCCAACCCTACACCTAAAGGAGCTGGAGAAAGAACGGCAAATAAAGCCTAAACCCAGCAGGAGAAGAGAAATCATGCAGTTCAGAGCAGAAATCAATGAAATAGAACCCAGAAGAACAGTAGAAGTGATCAACGGAACTAGGAGCTGGTACTTTGAAAGAATTCACAAGATTGATACACCCCTGTCCAGGCTGATCAAAAAGAAAAGAGAAATGACCCAAATCAACAAAATCATGAATGAAAGAGGAGAGATCACAAACAACACCAAAGAAATACAAACAATTATAAGAACGTAATCTGAGCAACCCTAGGGCAGCAAATTCCATAACCTGGAAGAAATGGGTGCATTCCTAGAGATGTGTCAACTAACAAAACTGACCCAGGAAGAAATAGAAAACATGAACAGTCCTATAACCACGAAGGCAATTGAAGTAGTCATCAAAAACCTCCCAAGAAACCAAAGCCCAGGGCCAGATGGTTTCCCAGGGGAATTCTATCAGACATTTAAAGAAGAATTAATACCTATTCTCCTGAAACTGTTCCAAACAATAGAAATGGAAGGAAAACTTCCAAACTCATTTATGAGGCCACCATTACCTTGATTCCAAAACCAGACAAAGATCCCATCAAAAAGGAGAATTAGAGACCAATATCCTTGATGAACATCGATGCAAAATTTCTCACCAAAATACTAGCCAAGAGGACCCAACAGTACATGAAAAGGAGTATTCACCATGACCAAGTGGGATTTATCCCTGGGCTGCAAGGCTGGTTCAACATCCGCAAATCAGTCAACGTGATCAAATACATTAACAAAAGAAAGAACGAGAATCATATGATCCTCTCAATAGATGCAGAAAAAGCATTGGACAAAGTACAGCACCCTTTCTGGATCAAAACTCTTCAGAGTATAGGGACAGCGGGTACATACCTCAATATCATAAAAGCCATCTACGAAAACCCTACAGCGAATATCATTCTCAATGGGGAAAAGCTGAGATCTTTTCCCCTAAGGTCAGGAACGCGGCAGGGATAGCCATTCTCACCACTGCTATTCAACATAGTATTAGAAGTCCTAGCCACAGCAATCAGACAACAAAATGTAATCCAAGGCATCCAAATCGGCAGAGAGGAAGTCAAACTCTCACTCTTTGCAGATGATATGATACTTTATGTGGAAAACCCAAAAGACTCCACCCCAAAACTGCTAGAACTCACACAGCAATTCCGTCAAGTAGCAGGCTATAAAATCAATGCACAGGAATCAGTGGCATTCCTATACACCAACAACAAGACAGAAGAGAGACAAATCAAGGAGTCGATCCCATTCACAACTGCACCCAAAACCAGAAGAGACCTAGGAATATATTCATCCCAAGAGGCAAAGGATCTGTACTCAGAAAACTACAAAATACGCAGGAAAGAAATTGAAGAAGACACAAAGAAACGGAAAAACGTTCCATACTCATGGATTGGGAGAACCAACATTGTGAAGAGGTCAATGCTACCTAGAGCAATCTACACATGCAATGCAATCCCCATCAAAATACCATCCACTTTTTTCCAGGAAATGGAACAAATACTCCTAAAATTTGAATGGAACCAGAAGAGACCCCGAATAGCCAGAGGAATATTGAGAAAGAAAAGCAAAGCTGGCGGCATCACAATTCTGGACTTCCAGCTCTATGACAAAGCTGTCATCAACAAGACAGTATGGTACTGGCACAAAAACAGACACATGGATCCATGGAACAGAATCGAGAGCCCAGAAATGGACCCTCAACTCTATGGTCAACTTATCTTTGACAGAGCAGGAAGGAATGTCCAATGGCAAAAAGAGAGTCTCTTCAACAACTGGTGTTGGGAGAATTGGACAGCCCCATGCAGAAGAATGACAGTGGACCATTTCCTGATACCACACACAAAAGTAGACTCCAAATGGTTGAAAGACCTCAATGTGAGACAGGAGTCCATCAAAATCCTAAAGGAGAACACAGGTAGCAAGCACTTCGACCTCAGCCGCAGCAACTTCTTCCTAGAAACATCACCAAAGGCACGGGAAGCCAGGGCAAAAATGAACTATTGGGATTTCATCAAGATAAAAAGCTTTGGCACAGCAAAAGAAACAGTCCACAAAACCAAAAGACAACCGACAGAATGGGAGAAATTATTTGCAAATGACCTATCAGATAAAGGGCTACTACCCAATATGTATAAAAACTTATCAAACTCAACACCCAAAGAACAAATAATCCAATCAAGAAATAGGCAGAAGACATGAACAGACATTTTTCCAAAGAAGACATCCAAATGGCCCACAGGCACATGAAAAAGTGCTCAACACGGCTTGGCATCAGAGAAATCCAAATGAAAACCTCAATGAGATACCACCTCACACCCGTCAGAATGGCTCAAATGAACAAGTCAGGGAACGACAGAGTTTGGCGGGGATGTGGAGATAGGGGAACCCGCCGACACTGGTGGTGGGAATGCAAGCTGCTGCAACCCCTCTGGAAAACAGTATGGAGGTTCCTCACACAGTTGAAATTAGAGCTACCATTCGATCCAACATTTGCACTCCTGGGTATTTACCCCAAAGATACAAATGTAGGGACCCGAAGCGGTACGTGCACCCCATTGTTTATAGCAGCAATGTCCACAATAGCCAAACTGTGGAAACAGCCAAGATGTCCATCGACAGATGAATGGATAAAGAAGAGGTGGTATATATATACACAATGGACTATTACGCAGCCATCAAAAGGAATGAGATGTTGCCATGGACAACGACGTGGATGGAACTGGAGGGTCCGACGATTAGTGAAATAAGTCAATCAGAGAAAGACATGTATCATATGACCCCACTGATATGAGGGATTCTTAATCTCAGGAACAGAGTGAGGCTTGCTGGAGTGGTCGGGGGTGGGAGGGATGGGGTGGCTGGGTGATAGACATTGGGGAGGGTATGAGCTACGGTGAGCGCTGTGAATTGTGTAAGACTGTTGAATCACAGATCTGTACTTCTGAAACAACGCAACATATTTTAAGAATAAAGGAAAAGAAGGAGACAGCAGGAGTGGAAAAATGAAGGGGAGTTAGTGAGAGGATGAGACGGACCAGGAGAGATGATGGGTTCTGAAAAAAAATCTGAGGTTTCTAGAGGGGAGGTGGGTCGGGGGATTGGTTAGCCTGGTGGTGGGTATTAAAGAGGGCACATTCTCCATGGAGCACTGTGTGTTAGGAACAAACAATGAATCATGGGACACTACACCAAAACAAATGATGTACTCCATGGTGATTAACAAAGCAATAAAAAACAAAGACTGTAATAAGAGATGAAGAAGGACACTATATCCTACTTAAAGGGTCTATCCAACAAGAAGATCTCACAATTGTAAATATCTATGCCCCGAACATGGGAGCATCCAATTATATAAGGCAATTAAGAAGAAAAGCAAAGAAACACATTGACCACCATACAATCATAGTGGGGGACTTTAACACCCCCCCTGACTGAAATGGCCAGATCATCTAAGCAAAAGATCAACAAGGAAATAAAGACTTTAAATGACACACTGGACCAAATGGACTTCACAGACATATTCAGAACGTTCCATCCCAATGCAACGGAATACACATTCTTCTCTAGTGCCCATGGAACATTCTCCAGAATGGATCACATCCTAGGTCACAAATCAGGTCTCAACCGGTACCCAAAGATTGGGATCATTCCCTGCACATTTTCAGACCACAATGTTTTGAAACTAGAACTCAATCACAAGAGGAGAGTCGGAAAGAACTCAAATACATGGAGGCTAAAGAGCATCCTACGAAAGAATGAATGGGTCAACCAGGAAATTAAAGAAGAATTTAAAAAGTTCATGGAAACCAATGAAAATGAAAACTCAACTGTCCAAAATCTTTGGGATACAGCCAAGGCAGTCCTGCGAGGAAAGTATATAGCAATACAAGCCTTTCTCAAGAAACAAGAAAGGTCTCAAATACACACCCAACCCTACACCTAAAGGAGCTGGAGAAAGAACGGCAAATAAAGCGTAAACCCAGCAGGAGAAGAGAAATCATGCAGTTCAGAGCAGAAATCAATGAAATAGAACCCAGAAGAACAGTAGAAGTGATCAACGGAACTAGGAGCTGGTACTTTGAAAGAATTCACAAGATTGATACACCCCTGTCCAGGCTGATCAAAAAGAAAAGAGAAATGACCCAAATCAACAAAATCATGAATGAAAGAGGAGAGATCACAAACAACACCAAAGAAATACAAACAATTATAAGAACGTAATCTGAGCAACCCTAGGGCAGCAAATTCCATAACCTGGAAGAAATGGGTGCATTCCTAGAGATGTGTCAACTAACAAAACTGACCCAGGAAGAAATAGAAAACATGAACAGTCCTATAACCACGAAGGCAATTGAAGTAGTCATCAAAAACCTCCCAAGAAACCAAAGCCCAGGGCCAGATGGTTTCCCAGGGGAATTCTATCAGACATTTAAAGAAGAATTAATACCTATTCTCCTGAAACTGTTCCAAACAATAGAAATGGAAGGAAAACTTCCAAACTCATTTATGAGGCCACCATTACCTTGATTCCAAAACCAGACAAAGATCCCATCAAAAAGGAGAATTAGAGACCAATATCCTTGATGAACATCGATGCAAAAATTCTCACCAAAATACTAGCCAAGAGGACCCAACAGTACATGAAAAGGAGTATTCACCATGACCAAGTGGGATTTATCCCTGGGCTGCAAGGCTGGTTCAACATCCGCAAATCAGTCAACGTGATCAAATACATTAACAAAAGAAAGAACGAGAATCATATGATCCTCTCAATAGATGCAGAAAAAGCATTGGACAAAGTACAGCACCCTTTCTGGATCAAAACTCTTCAGAGTATAGGGACAGCGGGTACATACCTCAATATCATAAAAGCCATCTACGAAAACCCTACAGCGAATATCATTCTCAATGGGGAAAAGCTGAGATCTTTTCCCCTAAGGTCAGGAACGCGGCAGGGATAGCCATTCTCACCACTGCTATTCAACATAGTATTAGAAGTCCTAGCCACAGCAATCAGACAACAAAATGTAATCCAAGGCATCCAAATCGGCAGAGAGGAAGTCAAACTCTCACTCTTTGCAGATGATATGATACTTTATGTGGAAAACCCAAAAGACTCCACCCCAAAACTGCTAGAACTCACACAGCAATTCCGTCAAGTAGCAGGCTATAAAATCAATGCACAGGAATCAGTGGCATTCCTATACACCAACAACAAGACAGAAGAGAGACAAATCAAGGAGTCGATCCCATTCACAACTGCACCCAAAACCAGAAGAGACCTAGGAATGTATTCATCCCAAGAGGCAAAGGATCTGTACTCAGAAAACTACAAAATACGCAGGAAAGAAATTGAAGAAGACACAAAGAAACGGAAAAACGTTCCATGCTCATGGATTGGGAGAACCAACATTGTGAAGAGGTCAATGCTACCTAGAGCAATCTACACATGCAATGCAATCCCCATCAAAATACCATCCACTTTTTTCCAGGAAATGGAACAAATACTCCTAAAATTTGAATGGAACCAGAAGAGACCCCGAATAGCCAGAGGAATATTGAGAAAGAAAAGCAAAGCTGGCGGCATCACAATTCTGGACTTCCTGCTCTATGACAAAGCTGTCATCATCAAGACAGTATGGTACTGGCACAAAAACAGACACATGGATCCATGGAACAGAATCGAGAGCCCAGAAATGGACCCTCAACTCTATGGTCAACTTATCTTTGACAGAGCAGGAAGGAATGTCCAATGGCAAAAAGAGAGTCTCTTCAACAACTGGTGTTGGGAGAATTGGACAGCCCCATGCAGAAGAATGACAGTGGACCATTTCCTGACACCACACACAAAAGTAGACTCCAAATGGTTGAAAGACCTCAATGTGAGACAGGAGTCCATCAAAATCCTAAAGGAGAACACAGGTAGCAAGCACTTCGACCTCAGCCGCAGCAACTTCTTCCTAGAAACATCACCAAAGGCACGGGAAGCCAGGGCAAAAATGAACTATTGGGATTTCATCAAGATAAAAAGCTTTGGCACAGCAAAAGAAACAGTCCACAAAACCAAAAGACAACCGACAGATTGGGAGAAATTATTTGCAAATGACCTATCAGATAAAGGGCTACTACCCAATATGTATAAAAACTTATCAAACTCAACACCCAAAGAACAAATAATCCAATCAAGAAATAGGCAGAAGACATGAACAGATATTTTTCCAAAGAAGACATCCAAATGGCCCACAGGCACATGAAAAAGTGCTCAACACGGCTTGGCATCAGAGAAATCCAAATGAAAACCTCAATGAGATACCACCTCACACCCGTCAGAATGGCTCAAATGAACAAGTCAGGGAACGACAGAGTTTGGCGGGGATGTGGAGATAGGGGAACCCGCCGACACTGGTGGTGGGAATGCAAGCTGCTGCAACCCCTCTGGAAAACAGTATGGAGGTTCCTCACACAGTTGAAATTAGAGCTACCATTCGATCCAACATTTGCACTCCTGGGTATTTACCCCAAAGATACAAATGTAGGGACCCGAAGCGGTACGTGCACCCCATTGTTTATAGCAGCAATGTCCACAATAGCCAAACTGTGGAAACAGCCAAGATGTCCATCGACAGATGAATGGATAAAGAAGAGGTGGTATATATATACACAATGGACTATTACGCAGCCATCAAAAGGAATGAGATGTTGCCATGGACAACGACGTGGATGGAACTGGAGGGTCCGACGATTAGTGAAATAAGTCAATCAGAGAAAGACATGTATCATATGACCCCACTGATATGAGGGATTCTTAATCTCAGGAACAGAGTGAGGCTTGCTGGAGTGGTCGGGGGTGGGAGGGATGGGGTGGCTGGGTGATAGACATTGGGGAGGGTATGAGCTACGGTGAGCGCTGTGAATTGTGTAAGACTGTTGAATCACAGATCTGTACTTCTGAAACAACGCAACATATGTTAAGAATAAAGGAAAAGAAGGAGACAGCAGGAGTGGAAGAATGAAGGGGAGTTAGTGAGAGGATGAGACGGACCAGGAGAGATGATGGGTTCTGAAAAAAAATCTGAGGTTTCTAGAGGGGAGGTGGGTCGGGGGATTGGTTAGCCTGGTGGTGGGTATTAAAGAGGGCACATTCTCCATGGAGCACTGTGTGTTAGGAACAAACAATGAATCATGGGACACTACACCAAAACAAAGGATGTAGTCCATGGTGATTAACAAAGCAATAAAAAACAAAGACTGTAATAAGAGATGAAGAAGGACACTATATCCTACTTAAAGGGTCTATCCAACAAGAAGATCTCACAATTGTAAATATCTATGCCCCGAACATGGGAGCATCCAATTATATAAGGCAATTAAGAAGAAAAGCAAAGAAACACATTGACCACCATACAATCATAGTGGGGGACTTTAACACCCCCCCTGACTGAAATGGCCAGATCATCTAAGCAAAAGATCAACAAGGAAATAAAGACTTTAAATGACACACTGGACCAAATGGACTTCACAGACATATTCAGAACGTTCCATCCCAATGCAACGGAATACACATTCTTCTCTAGTGCCCATGGAACATTCTCCAGAATGGATCACATCCTAGGTCACAAATCAGGTCTCAACCGGTACCCAAAGATTGGGATCATTCCCTGCACATTTTCAGACCACAATGTTTTGAAACTAGAACTCAATCACAAGAGGAGAGTCGGAAAGAACTCAAATACATGGAGGCTAAAGAGCATCCTACGAAAGAATGAATGGGTCAACCAGGAAATTAAAGAAGAATTTAAAAAGTTCATGGAAACCAATGAAAATGAAAACTCAACTGTCCAAAATCTTTGGGATACAGCCAAGGCAGTCCTGCGAGGAAAGTATATAGCAATACAAGCCTTTCTCAAGAAACAAGAAAGGTCTCAAATACACACCCAACCCTACACCTAAAGGAGCTGGAGAAAGAACGGCAAATAAAGCCTAAACCCAGCAGGAGAAGAGAAATCATGCAGTTCAGAGCAGAAATCAATGAAATAGAACCCAGAAGAACAGTAGAAGTGATCAACGGAACTAGGAGCTGGTACTTTGAAAGAATTCACAAGATTGATACACCCCTGTCCAGGCTGATCAAAAAGAAAAGAGAAATGACCCAAATCAACAAAATCATGAATGAAAGAGGAGAGATCACAAACAACACCAAAGAAATACAAACAATTATAAGAACGTAATCTGAGCAACCCTAGGGCAGCAAATTCCATAACCTGGAAGAAATGGGTGCATTCCTAGAGATGTGTCAACTAACAAAACTGACCCAGGAAGAAATAGAAAACATGAACAGTCCTATAACCACGAAGGCAATTGAAGTAGTCATCAAAAACCTCCCAAGAAACCAAAGCCCAGGGCCAGATGGTTTCCCAGGGGAATTCTATCAGACATTTAAAGAAGAATTAATACCTATTCTCCTGAAACTGTTCCAAACAATAGAAATGGAAGGAAAACTTCCAAACTCATTTATGAGGCCACCATTACCTTGATTCCAAAACCAGACAAAGATCCCATCAAAAAGGAGAATTAGAGACCAATATCCTTGATGAACATCGATGCAAAAATTCTCACCAAAATACTAGCCAAGAGGACCCAACAGTACATGAAAAGGAGTATTCACCATGACCAAGTGGGATTTATCCCTGGGCTGCAAGGCTGGTTCAACATCCGCAAATCAGTCAACGTGATCAAATACATTAACAAAAGAAAGAACGAGAATCATATGATCCTCCCAAGAGATGCAGAAAAAGCACTGGACAAAGTACAGCACCCTTTCTGGATCAAAACTCTTCAGAGTATAGGGACAGCGGGTACATACCTCAATATCATAAAAGCCATCTAAGAAAACCCTACAGCGAATATCATTCTCAATGGGGAAAAGCTGAGATCTTTTCCCCTAAGTTCAGGAACGCGGCAGGGATAGCCATTCTCACCACTGCTATTCAACATAGTATTAGAAGTCCTAGCCACAGCAATCAGACAACAAAAAGTAATCCAAGGCATCCAAATCGGCAGAGAGGAAGTCAAACTCTCACTCTTTGCAGATGATATGATACTTTATGTGGAAAACCCAAAAGACTCCACCCCAAAACTGCTAGAACTCACACAGCAATTCCGTCAAGTAGCAGGCTATAAAATCAATGCACAGGAATCAGTGGCATTCCTATACACCAACAACAAGACAGAAGAGAGACAAATCAAGGAGTCGATCCCATTCACAACTGCACCCAAAACCAGAAGAGACCTAGGAATATATTCATCCCAAGAGGCAAAGGATCTGTACTCAGAAAACTACAAAATACGCAGGAAAGAAATTGAAGAAGACACAAAGAAACGGAAAAACTTTCCATGCTCATGGATTGGGAGAACCAACATTGTGAAGAGGTCAATGCTACCTAGAGCAATCTACACATGCAATGCAATCCCCATCAAAATACCATCCACTTTTTTCCAGGAAATGGAACAAATACTCCTAAAATTTGAATGGAACCAGAAGAGACCCCGAATAGCCAGAGGAATATTGAGAAAGAAAAGCAAAGCTGGCGGCATCACAATTCTGGACTTCCAGCTCTATGACAAAGCTCTCATCAACAAGACAGTATGGTACTGGCACAAAAACAGACACATGGATCCATGGAACAGAATCGAGAGCCCAGAAATGGACCCTCAACTCTATGGTCAACTTATCTTTGACAGAGCAGGAAGGAATGTCCAATGGCAAAAAGAGAGTCTCTTCAACAACTGGTGTTGGGAGAATTGGACAGCCCCATGCAGAAGAATGACAGTGGACCATTTCCTGACACCACACACAAAAGTAGACTCCAAATGGTTGAAAGACCTCAATGTGAGACAGGAGTCCATCAAAATCCTAAAGGAGAACACAGGTAGCAAGCACTTCGACCTCAGCCGCAGCAACTTCTTCCTAGAAACATCACCAAAGGCACGGGAAGCCAGGGCAAAAATGAACTATTGGGATTTCATCAAGATAAAAAGCTTTGGCACAGCAAAAGAAACAGTCCACAAAACCAAAAGACAACCGACAGAATGGGAGAAATTATTTGCAAATGACCTATCAGATAAAGGGCTACTACCCAATATGTATAAAAACTTATCAAACTCAACACCCAAAGAACAAATAATCCAATCAAGAAATAGGCAGAAGACATGAACAGACATTTTTCCAAAGAAGACATCCAAATGGCCCACAGGCACATGAAAAAGTGCTCAACACGGCTTGGCATCAGAGAAATCCAAATGAAAACCTCAATGAGATACCACCTCACACCCGTCAGAATGGCTCAAATGAACAAGTCAGGGAACGACAGAGTTTGGCGGGGATGTGGAGATAGGGGAACCCGCCGACACTGGTGGTGGGAATGCAAGCTGCTGCAACCCCTCTGGAAAACAGTATGGAGGTTCCTCACACAGTTGAAATTAGAGCTACCATTCGATCCAACATTTGCACTCCTGGGTATTTACCCCAAAGATACAAATGTAGGGACCCGAAGCGGTACGTGCACCCCATTGTTTATAGCAGCAATGTCCACAATAGCCAAACTGTGGAAACAGCCAAGATGTCCATCGACAGATGAATGGATAAAGAAGAGGTGGTATATATATACACAATGGACTATTACGCAGCCATCAAAAGGAATGAGATGTTGCCATGGACAACGACGTGGATGGAACTGGAGGGTCCGACGATTAGTGAAATAAGTCAATCAGAGAAAGACATGTATCATATGACCCCACTGATATGAGGGATTCTTAATCTCAGGAACAGAGTGAGGCTTGCTGGAGTGGTCGGGGGTGGGAGGGATGGGGTGGCTGGGTGATAGACATTGGGGAGGGTATGAGCTACGGTGAGCGCTGTGAATTGTGTAAGACTGTTGAATCACAGATCTGTACTTCTGAAACAACGCAACATATTTTAAGAATAAAGGAAAAGAAGGAGACAGCAGGAGTGGAAGAATGAAGGGGAGTTAGTGAGAGGATGAGACGGACCAGGAGAGATGATGGGTTCTGAAAAAAAATCTGAGGTTTCTAGAGGGGAGGTGGGTCGGGGGATTGGTTAGCCTGGTGGTGGGTATTAAAGAGGGCACATTCTCCATGGAGCACTGTGTGTTAGGAACAAACAATGAATCATGGGACACTACACCAAAACAAATGATGTACTCCATGGTGATTAACAAAGCAATAAAAAACAAAGACTGTAATAAGAGATGAAGAAGGACACTATATCCTACTTAAAGGGTCTATCCAACAAGAAGATCTCACAATTGTAAATATCTATGCCCCGAACATGGGAGCATCCAATTATATAAGGCAATTATGAAGAAAAGCAAAGAAACACATTGACCACCATACAATCATAGTGGGGGACTTTAACACCCCCCCTGACTGAAATGGCCAGATCATCTAAGCAAAAGATCAACAAGGAAATAAAGACTTTAAATGACACACTGGACCAAATGGACTTCACAGACATATTCAGAACGTTCCATCCCAATGCAACGGAATACACATTCTTCTCTAGTGCCCATGGAACATTCTCCAGAATGGATCACATCCTAGGTCACAAATCAGGTCTCAACCGGTACCCAAAGATTGGGATCATTCCCTGCACATTTTCAGACCACAATGTTTTGAAACTAGAACTCAATCACAAGAGGAGAGTCGGAAAGAACTCAAATACATGGAGGCTAAAGAGCATCCTACGAAAGAATGAATGGGTCAACCAGGAAATTAAAGAAGAATTTAAAAAGTTCATGGAAACCAATGAAAATGAAAACTCAACTGTCCAAAATCTTTGGGATACAGCCAAGGCAGTCCTGCGAGGAAAGTATATAGCAATACAAGCCTTTCTCAAGAAACAAGAAAGGTCTCAAATACACACCCAACCCTACACCTAAAGGAGCTGGAGAAAGAACGGCAAATAAAGCCTAAACCCAGCAGGAGAAGAGAAATCATGCAGTTCAGAGCAGAAATCAATGAAATAGAACCCAGAAGAACAGTAGAAGTGATCAACGGAACTAGGAGCTGGTACTTTGAAAGAATTCACAAGATTGATACACCCCTGTCCAGGCTGATCAAAAAGAAAAGAGAAATGACCCAAATCAACAAAATCATGAATGAAAGAGGAGAGATCACAAACAACACCAAAGAAATACAAACAATTATAAGAACGTAATCTGAGCAACCCTAGGGCAGCAAATTCCATAACCTGGAAGAAATGGGTGCATTCCTAGAGATGTGTCAACTAACAAAACTGACCCAGGAAGAAATAGAAAACATGAACAGTCCTATAACCACGAAGGCAATTGAAGTAGTCATCAAAAACCTCCCAAGAAACCAAAGCCCAGGGCCAGATGGTTTCCCAGGGGAATTCTATCAGACATTTAAAGAAGAATTAATACCTATTCTCCTGAAACTGTTCCAAACAATAGAAATGGAAGGAAAACTTCCAAACTCATTTATGAGGCCACCATTACCTTGATTCCAAAACCAGACAAAGATCCCATCAAAAAGGAGAATTAGAGACCAATATCCTTGATGAACATCGATGCAAAAATTCTCACCAAAATACTAGCCAAGAGGACCCAACAGTACATGAAAAGGAGTATTCACCATGACCAAGTGGGATTTATCCCTGGGCTGCAAGGCTGGTTCAACATCCGCAAATCAGTCAACGTGATCAAATACATTAACAAAAGAAAGAACGAGAATCATATGATCCTCCCAAGAGATGCAGAAAAAGCACTGGACAAAGTACAGCACCCTTTCTGGATCAAAACTCTTCAGAGGATAGGGACAGCGGGTACATACCTCAATATCATAAAAGCCATCTAAGAAAACCCTACAGCGAATATCATTCTCAATGGGGAAAAGCTGAGATCTTTTCCCCTAAGGTCAGGAACGCGGCAGGGATAGCCATTCTCACCACTGCTATTCAACATAGTATTAGAAGTCCTAGCCACAGCAATCAGACAACAAAAAGTAATCCAAGGCATCCAAATCGGCAGAGAGGAAGTCAAACTCTCACTCTTTGCAGATGATATGATACTTTATGTGGAAAACCCAAAAGACTCCACCCCAAAACTGCTAGAACTCACACAGCAATTCCGTCAAGTAGCAGGCTATAAAATCAATGCACAGGAATCAGTGGCATTCCTATACACCAACAACAAGACAGAAGAGAGACAAATCAAGGAGTCGATCCCATTCACAACTGCACCCAAAACCAGAAGAGACCTAGGAATATATTCATCCCAAGAGGCAAAGGATCTGTACTCAGAAAACTACAAAATACGCAGGAAAGAAATTGAAGAAGACACAAAGAAACGGAAAAACGTTCCATGCTCATGGATTGGGAGAACCAACATTGTGAAGAGGTCAATGCTACCTAGAGCAATCTACACATGCAATGCAATCCCCATCAAAATACCATCCACTTTTTTCCAGGAAATGGAACAAATACTCCTAAAATTTGAATGGAACCAGAAGAGACCCCGAATAGCCAGAGGAATATTGAGAAAGAAAAGCAAAGCTGGCGGCATCACAATTCTGGACTTCCAGCTCTATGACAAAGCTCTCATCAACAAGACAGTATGGTACTGGCACAAAAACAGACACATGGATCCATGGAACAGAATCGAGAGCCCAGAAATGGACCCTCAACTCTATGGTCAACTTATCTTTGACAGAGCAGGAAGGAATGTCCAATGGCAAAAAGAGAGTCTCTTCAACAACTGGTGTTGGGAGAATTGGACAGCCCCATGCAGAAGAATGACAGTGGACCATTTCCTGACACCACACACAAAAGTAGACTCCAAATGGTTGAAAGACCTCAATGTGAGACAGGAGTCCATCAAAATCCTAAAGGAGAACACAGGTAGCAAGCACTTCGACCTCAGCCGCAGCAATTTCTTCCTAGAAACATCACCAAAGGCACGGGAAGCCAGGGCAAAAATGAACTATTGGGATTTCATCAAGATAAAAAGCTTTGGCACAGCAAAAGAAACAGTCCACAAAACCAAAAGACAACCGACAGAATGGGAGAAATTATTTGCAAATGACCTATCAGATAAAGGGCTACTACCCAATATGTATAAAAACTTATCAAACTCAACACCCAAAGAACAAATAATCCAATCAAGAAATAGGCAGAAGACATGAACAGACATTTTTCCAAAGAAGACATCCAAATGGCCCACAGGCACATGAAAAAGTGCTCAACACGGCTTGGCATCAGAGAAATCCAAATGAAAACCTCAATGAGATACCACCTCACACCCGTCAGAATGGCTCAAATGAACAAGTCAGGGAACGACAGAGTTTGGCGGGGATGTGGAGATAGGGGAACCCGCCGACACTGGTGGTGGGAATGCAAGCTGCTGCAACCCCTCTGGAAAACAGTATGGAGGTTCCTCACACAGTTGAAATTAGAGCTACCATTCGATCCAACATTTGCACTCCTGGGTATTTACCCCAAAGATACAAATGTAGGGACCCGAAGCGGTACGTGCACCCCATTGTTTATAGCAGCAATGTCCACAATAGCCAAACTGTGGAAACAGCCAAGATGTCCATCGACAGATGAATGGATAAAGAAGAGGTGGTATATATATACACAATGGACTATTACGCAGCCATCAAAAGGAATGAGATGTTGCCATGGACAACGACGTGGATGGAACTGCAGGGTCCGACGATTAGTGAAATAAGTCAATCAGAGAAAGACATGTATCATATGACCCCACTGATATGAGGGATTCTTAATCTCAGGAACAGAGTGAGGCTTGCTGGAGTGGTCGGGGGTGGGAGGGATGGGGTGGCTGGGTGATAGACATTGGGGAGGGTATGAGCTACGGTGAGCGCTGTGAATTGTGTAAGACTGTTGAATCACAGATCTGTACTTCTGAAACAACGCAACATATTTTAAGAATAAAGGAAAAGAAGGAGACAGCAGGAGTGGAAGAATGAAGGGGAGTTAGTGAGAGGATGAGACGGACCAGGAGAGATGATGGGTTCTGAAAAAAAATCTGAGGTTTCTAGAGGGGAGGTGGGTCGGGGGATTGGTTAGCCTGGTGGTGGGTATTAAAGAGGGCACATTCTCCATGGAGCACTGTGTGTTAGGAACAAACAATGAATCATGGGACACTACACCAAAACAAAGGATGTACTCCATGGTGATTAACAAAGCAATAAAAAACAAAGACTGTAATAAGAGATGAAGAAGGACACTATATCCTACTTAAAGGGTCTATCCAACAAGAAGATCTCACAATTGTAAATATCTATGCCCCGAACATGGGAGCATCCAATTATATAAGGCAATTAAGAAGAAAAGCAAAGAAACACATTGACCACCATACAATCATAGTGGGGGACTTTAACACCCCCCCTGACTGAAATGGCCAGATCATCTAAGCAAAAGATCAACAAGGAAATAAAGACTTTAAATGACACACTGGACCAAATGGACTTCACAGACATATTCAGAACGTTCCATCCCAATGCAACGGAATACACATTCTTCTCTAGTGCCCATGGAACATTCTCCAGAATGGATCACATCCTAGGTCACAAATCAGGTCTCAACCGGTACCCAAAGATTGGGATCATTCCCTGCACATTTTCAGACCACAATGTTTTGAAACTAGAACTCAATCACAAGAGGAGAGTCGGAAAGAACTCAAATACATGGAGGCTAAAGAGCATCCTACGAAAGAATGAATGGGTCAACCAGGAAATTAAAGAAGAATTTAAAAAGTTCATGGAAACCAATGAAAATGAAAACTCAACTGTCCAAAATCTTTGGGATACAGCCAAGGCAGTCCTGCGAGGAAAGTATATAGCAATACAAGCCTTTCTCAAGAAACAAGAAAGGTCTCAAATACACACCCAACCCTACACCTAAAGGAGCTGGAGAAAGAACGGCAAATAAAGCCTAAACCCAGCAGGAGAAGAGAAATCATGCAGTTCAGAGCAGAAATCAATGAAATAGAACCCAGAAGAACAGTAGAAGTGATCAACGGAACTAGGAGCTGGTACTTTGAAAGAATTCACAAGATTGATACACCCCTGTCCAGGCTGATCAAAAAGAAAAGAGAAATGACCCAAATCAACAAAATCATGAATGAAAGAGGAGAGATCACAAACAACACCAAAGAAATACAAACAATTATAAGAACGTAATCTGAGCAACCCTAGGGCAGCAAATTCCATAACCTGGAAGAAATGGGTGCATTCCTAGAGATGTGTCAACTAACAAAACTGACCCAGGAAGAAATAGAAAACATGAACAGTCCTATAACCACGAAGGCAATTGAAGTAGTCATCAAAAACCTCCCAAGAAACCAAAGCCCAGGGCCAGATGGTTTCCCAGGGGAATTCTATCAGACATTTAAAGAAGAATTAATACCTATTCTCCTGAAACTGTTCCAAACAATAGAAATGGAAGGAAAACTTCCAAACTCATTTATGAGGCCACCATTACCTTGATTCCAAAACCAGACAAAGATCCCATCAAAAAGGAGAATTAGAGACCAATATCCTTGATGAACATCGATGCAAAAATTCTCACCAAAATACTAGCCAAGAGGACCCAACAGTACATGAAAAGGAGTATTCACCATGACCAAGTGGGATTTATCCCTGGGCTGCAAGGCTGGTTCAACATCCGCAAATCAGTCAACGTGATCAAATACATTAACAAAAGAAAGAACGAGAATCATATGATCCTCCCAAGAGATGCAGAAAAAGCATTGGACAAAGTACAGCACCCTTTCTGGATCAAAACTCTTCAGAGTATAGGGACAGCGGGTACATACCTCAATATCATAAAAGCCATCTACGAAAACCCTACAGCGAATATCATTCTCAATGGGGAAAAGCTGAGATCTTTTCCCCTAAGGTCAGGAACGCGGCAGGGATAGCCATTCTCACCACTGCTATTCAACATAGTATTAGAAGTCCTAGCCACAGCAATCAGACAACAAAATGTAATCCAAGGCATCCAAATCGGCAGAGAGGAAGTCAAACTCTCACTCTTTGCAGATGATATGATACTTTATGTGGAAAACCCAAAAGACTCCACCCCAAAACTGCTAGAACTCACACAGCAATTCCGTCAAGTAGCAGGCTATAAAATCAATGCACAGGAATCAGTGGCATTCCTATACACCAACAACAAGACAGAAGAGAGACAAATCAAGGAGTCGATCCCATTCACAACTGCACCCAAAACCAGAAGAGACCTAGGAATATATTCATCCCAAGAGGCAAAGGATCTGTACTCAGAAAACTACAAAATACGCAGGAAAGAAATTGAAGAAGACACAAAGAAACGGAAAAACGTTCCATGCTCATGGATTGGGAGAACCAACATTGTGAAGAGTTCAATGCTACCTAGAGCAATCTACACATGCAATGCAATCCCCATCAAAATACCATCCACTTTTTTCCAGGAAATGGAACAAATACTCCTAAAATTTGAATGGAACCAGAAGAGACCCCGAATAGCCAGAGGAATATTGAGAAAGAAAAGCAAAGCTGGCGGCATCACAATTCTGGACTTCCAGCTCTATGACAAAGCTCTCATCAACAAGACAGTATGGTACTGGCACAAAAACAGACACATGGATCCATGGAACAGAATCGAGAGCCCAGAAATGGACCCTCAACTCTATGGTCAACTTATCTTTGACAGAGCAGGAAGGAATGTCCAATGGCAAAAAGAGAGTCTCTTCAACAACTGGTGTTGGGAGAATTGGACAGCCCCATGCAGAAGAATGACAGTGGACCATTTCCTGACACCACACACAAAAGTAGACTCCAAATGGTTGAAAGACCTCAATGTGAGACAGGAGTCCATCAAAATCCTAAAGGAGAACACAGGTAGCAAGCACTTCGACCTCAGCCGCAGCAACTTCTTCCTAGAAACATCACCAAAGGCACGGGAAGCCAGGGCAAAAATGAACTATTGGGATTTCATCAAGATAAAAAGCTTTGGCACAGCAAAAGAAACAGTCCACAAAACCAAAAGACAACCGACAGAATGGGAGAAATTATTTGCAAATGACCTATCAGATAAAGGGCTACTACCCAATATGTATAAAAACTTATCAAACTCAACACCCAAAGAACAAATAATCCAATCAAGAAATAGGCAGAAGACATGAACAGACATTTTTCCAAAGAAGACATCCAAATGGCCCACAGGCACATGAAAAAGTGCTCAACACGGCTTGGCATCAGAGAAATCCAAATGAAAACCTCAATGAGATACCACCTCACACCCGTCAGAATGGCTCAAATGAACAAGTCAGGGAACGACAGAGTTTGGCGGGGATGTGGAGATAGGGGAACCCGCCGACACTGGTGGTGGGAATGCAAGCTGCTGCAACCCCTCTGGAAAACAGTATGGAGGTTCCTCACACAGTTGAAATTAGAGCTACCATTCGATCCAACATTTGCACTCCTGGGTATTTACCCCAAAGATACAAATGTAGGGACCCGAAGCGGTACGTGCACCCCATTGTTTATAGCAGCAATGTCCACAATAGCCAAACTGTGGAAACAGCCAAGATGTCCATCGACAGATGAATGGATAAAGAAGAGGTGGTATATATATACACAATGGACTATTACGCAGCCATCAAAAGGAATGAGATGTTGCCATGGACAACGACGTGGATGGAACTGGAGGGTCCGACGATTAGTGAAATAAGTCAATCAGAGAAAGACATGTATCATATGACCCCACTGATATGAGGGATTCTTAATCTCAGGAACAGAGTGAGGCTTGCTGGAGTGGTCGGGGGTGGGAGGGATGGGGTGGCTGGGTGATAGACATTGGGGAGGGTATGAGCTACGGTGAGCGCTGTGAATTGTGTAAGACTGTTGAATCACAGATCTGTACTTCTGAAACAACGCAACATATTTTAAGAATAAAGGAAAAGAAGGAGACAGCAGGAGTGGAAGAATGAAGGGGAGTTAGTGAGAGGATGAGACGGACCAGGAGAGATGATGGGTTCTGAAAAAAAATCTGAGGTTTCTAGAGGGGAGGTGGGTCGGGGGATTGGTTAGCCTGGTGGTGGGTATTAAAGAGGGCACATTCTCCATGGAGCACTGTGTGTTAGGAACAAACAATGAATCATGGGACACTACACCAAAACAAAGGATGTACTCCATGGTGATTAACAAAGCAATAAAAAACAAAGACTGTAATAAGAGATGAAGAAGGACACTATATCCTACTTAAAGGGTCTATCCAACAAGAAGATCTCACAATTGTAAATATCTATGCCCCGAACATGGGAGCATCCAATTATATAAGGCAATTAAGAAGAAAAGCAAAGAAACACATTGACCACCATACAATCATAGTGGGGGACTTTAACACCCCCCCTGACTGAAATGGCCAGATCATCTAAGCAAAAGATCAACAAGGAAATAAAGACTTTAAATGACACACTGGACCAAATGGACTTCACAGACATATTCAGAACGTTCCATCCCAATGCAACGGAATACACATTCTTCTCTAGTGCCCATGGAACATTCTCCAGAATGGATCACATCCTAGGTCACAAATCAGGTCTCAACCGGTACCCAAAGATTGGGATCATTCCCTGCACATTTTCAGACCACAATGTTTTGAAACTAGAACTCAATCACAAGAGGAGAGTCGGAAAGAACTCAAATACATGGAGGCTAAAGAGCATCCTACGAAAGAATGAATGGGTCAACCAGGAAATTAAAGAAGAATTTAAAAAGTTCATGGAAACCAATGAAAATGAAAACTCAACTGTCCAAAATCTTTGGGATACAGCCAAGGCAGTCCTGCGAGGAAAGTATATAGCAATACAAGCCTTTCTCAAGAAACAAGAAAGGTCTCAAATACACACCCAACCCTACACCTAAAGGAGCTGGAGAAAGAACGGCAAATAAAGCCTAAACCCAGCAGGAGAAGAGAAATCATGCAGTTCAGAGCAGAAATCAATGAAATAGAACCCAGAAGAACAGTAGAAGTGATCAACGGAACTAGGAGCTGGTACTTTGAAAGAATTCACAAGATTGATACACCCCTGTCCAGGCTGATCAAAAAGAAAAGAGAAATGACCCAAATCAACAAAATCATGAATGAAAGAGGAGAGATCACAAACAACACCAAAGAAATACAAACAATTATAAGAACGTAATCTGAGCAACCCTAGGGCAGCAAATTCCATAACCTGGAAGAAATGGGTGCATTCCTAGAGATGTGTCAACTAACAAAACTGACCCAGGAAGAAATAGAAAACATGAACAGTCCTATAACCACGAAGGCAATTGAAGTAGTCATCAAAAACCTCCCAAGAAACCAAAGCCCAGGGCCAGATGGTTACCCAGGGGAATTCTATCAGACATTTAAAGAAGAATTAATACCTATTCTCCTGAAACTGTTCCAAACAATAGAAATGGAAGGAAAACTTCCAAACTCATTTATGAGGCCACCATTACCTTGATTCCAAAACCAGACAAAGATCCCATCAAAAAGGAGAATTAGAGACCAATATCCTTGATGAACATCGATGCAAAAATTCTCACCAAAATACTAGCCAAGAGGACCCAACAGTACATGAAAAGGAGTATTCACCATGACCAAGTGGGATTTATCCCTGGGCTGCAAGGCTGGTTCAACATCCGCAAATCAGTCAACGTGATCAAATACATTAACAAAAGAAAGAACGAGAATCATATGATCCTCCCAAGAGATGCAGAAAAAGCATTGGACAAAGTACAGCACCCTTTCTGGATCAAAACTCTTCAGAGTATAGGGACAGCGGGTACATACCTCAATATCATAAAAGCCATCTACGAAAACCCTACAGCGAATATCATTCTCAATGGGGAAAAGCTGAGATCTTTTCCCCTAAGGTCAGGAACGCGGCAGGGATAGCCATTCTCACCACTGCTATTCAACATAGTATTAGAAGTCCTAGCCACAGCAATCAGACAACAAAATGTAATCCAAGGCATCCAAATCGGCAGAGAGGAAGTCA
Source organism: Eumetopias jubatus (assembly GCF_037043125.1). Lineage (NCBI taxonomy): Eukaryota > Metazoa > Chordata > Mammalia > Carnivora > Otariidae > Eumetopias > Eumetopias jubatus. The sequence continues at coordinate 497,583 of NW_028274873.1, forward strand.
AACTCTCACTCTTTGCAGATGATATGATACTTTATGTGGAAAACCCAAAAGACTCCACCCCAAAACTGCTAGAACTCACACAGCAATTCCGTCAAGTAGCAGGCTATAAAATCAATGCACAGGAATCAGTGGCATTCCTATACACCAACAACAAGACAGAAGAGAGACAAATCAAGGAGTCGATCCCATTCACAACTGCACCCAAAACCAGAAGAGACCTAGGAATATATTCATCCCAAGAGGCAAAGGATCTGTACTCAGAAAACTACAAAATACGCAGGAAAGAAATTGAAGAAGACACAAAGAAACGGAAAAACGTTCCATGCTCATGGATTGGGAGAACCAACATTGTGAAGAGTTCAATGCTACCTAGAGCAATCTACACATGCAATGCAATCCCCATCAAAATACCATCCACTTTTTTCCAGGAAATGGAACAAATACTCCTAAAATTTGAATGGAACCAGAAGAGACCCCGAATAGCCAGAGGAATATTGAGAAAGAAAAGCAAAGCTGGCGGCATCACAATTCTGGACTTCCAGCTCTATGACAAAGCTGTCATCATCAAGACAGTATGGTACTGGCACAAAAACAGACACATGGATCCATGGAACAGAATCGAGAGCCCAGAAATGGACCCTCAACTCTATGGTCAACTTATCTTTGACAGAGCAGGAAGGAATGTCCAATGGCAAAAAGAGAGTCTCTTCAACAACTGGTGTTGGGAGAATTGGACAGCCCCATGCAGAAGAATGACAGTGGACCATTTCCTGACACCACACACAAAAGTAGACTCCAAATGGTTGAAAGACCTCAATGTGAGACAGGAGTCCATCAAAATCCTAAAGGAGAACACAGGTAGCAAGCACTTCGACCTCAGCCGCAGCAACTTCTTCCTAGAAACATCACCAAAGGCACGGGAAGCCAGGGCAAAAATGAACTATTGGGATTTCATCAAGATAAAAAGCTTTGGCACAGCAAAAGAAACAGTCCACAAAACCAAAAGACAACCGACAGAATGGGAGAAATTATTTGCAAATGACCTATCAGATAAAGGGCTACTACCCAATATGTATAAAAACTTATCAAACTCAACACCCAAAGAACAAATAATCCAATCAAGAAATAGGCAGAAGACATGAACAGGCATTATTCCAAAGAAGACATCCAAATGGCCCACAGGCACATGAAAAAGTGCTCAACACGGCTTGGCATCAGAGAAATCCAAATGAAAACCTCAATGAGATACCACCTCACACCCGTCAGAATGGCTCAAATGAACAAGTCAGGGAACGACAGAGTTTGGCGGGGATGTGGAGATAGGGGAACCCGCCGACACTGGTGGTGGGAATGCAAGCTGCTGCAACCCCTCTGGAAAACAGTATGGAGGTTCCTCACACAGTTGAAATTAGAGCTACCATTCGATCCAACATTTGCACTCCTGGGTATTTACCCCAAAGATACAAATGTAGGGACCCGAAGCGGTACGTGCACCCCATTGTTTATAGCAGCAATGTCCACAATAGCCAAACTGTGGAAACAGCCAAGATGTCCATCGACAGATGAATGGATAAAGAAGAGGTGGTATATATATACACAATGGACTATTACGCAGCCATCAAAATGAATGAGATGTTGCCATGGACAACGACGTGGATGGAACTGGAGGGTCCGACGATTAGTGAAATAAGTCAATCAGAGAAAGACATGTATCATATGACCCCACTGATATGAGGGATTCTTAATCTCAGGAACAGAGTGAGGCTTGCTGGAGTGGTCGGGGGTGGGAGGGATGGGGTGGCTGGGTGATAGACATTGGGGAGGGTATGAGCTACGGTGAGCGCTGTGAATTGTGTAAGACTGTTGAATCACAGATCTGTACTTCTGAAACAACGCAACATATGTTAAGAATAAAGGAAAAGAAGGAGACAGCAGGAGTGGAAGAATGAAGGGGAGTTAGTGAGAGGATGAGACGGACCAGGAGAGATGATGGGTTCTGAAAAAAAATCTGAGGTTTCTAGAGGGGAGGTGGGTCGGGGGATTGGTTAGCCTGGTGGTGGGTATTAAAGAGGGCACATTCTCCATGGAGCACTGTGTGTTAGGAACAAACAATGAATCATGGGACACTACACCAAAACAAAGGATGTACTCCATGGTGATTAACAAAGCAATAAAAAACAAAGACTGTAATAAGAGATGAAGAAGGACACTATATCCTACTTAGTGGGTCTATCCAACAAGAAGATCTCACAATTGTAAATATCTATGCCCCGAACATGGGAGCATCCAATTATATAAGGCAATTAAGAAGAAAAGCAAAGAAACACATTGACCACCATACAATCATAGTGGGGGACTTTAACACCCCCCCTGACTGAAATGGCCAGATCATCTAAGCAAAAGATCAACAAGGAAATAAAGACTTTAAATGACACACTGGACCAAATGGACTTCACAGACATATTCAGAACGTTCCATCCCAATGCAACGGAATACACATTCTTCTCTAGTGCCCATGGAACATTCTCCAGAATGGATCACATCCTAGGTCACAAATCAGGTCTCAACCGGTACCCAAAGATTGGGATCATTCCCTGCACATTTTCAGACCACAATGTTTTGAAACTAGAACTCAATCACAAGAGGAGAGTCGGAAAGAACTCAAATACATGGAGGCTAAAGAGCATCCTACGAAAGAATGAATGGGTCAACCAGGAAATTAAAGAAGAATTTAAAAAGTTCATGGAAACCAATGAAAATGAAAACTCAACTGTCCAAAATCTTTGGGATACAGCCAAGGCAGTCCTGCGAGGAAAGTATATAGCAATACAAGCCTTTCTCAAGAAACAAGAAAGGTCTCAAATACACACCCAACCCTACACCTAAAGGAGCTGGAGAAAGAACGGCAAATAAAGCCTAAACCCAGCAGGAGAAGAGAAATCATGCAGTTCAGAGCAGAAATCAATGAAATAGAACCCAGAAGAACAGTAGAAGTGATCAACGGAACTAGGAGCTGGTACTTTGAAAGAATTCACAAGATTGATACACCCCTGTCCAGGCTGATCAAAAAGAAAAGAGAAATGACCCAAATCAACAAAATCATGAATGAAAGAGGAGAGATCACAAACAACACCAAAGAAATACAAACAATTATAAGAACGTAATCTGAGCAACCCTAGGGCAGCAAATTCCATAACCTGGAAGAAATGGGTGCATTCCTAGAGATGTGTCAACTAACAAAACTGACCCAGGAAGAAATAGAAAACATGAACAGTCCTATAACCACGAAGGCAATTGAAGTAGTCATCAAAAACCTCCCAAGAAACCAAAGCCCAGGGCCAGATGGTTACCCAGGGGAATTCTATCAGACATTTAAAGAAGAATTAATACCTATTCTCCTGAAACTGTTCCAAACAATGGAAATGGAAGGAAAACTTCCAAACTCATTTATGAGGCCACCATTACCTTGATTCCAAAACCAGACAAAGATCCCATCAAAAAGGAGAATTAGAGACCAATATCCTTGATGAACATCGATGCAAAAATTCTCACCAAAATACTAGCCAAGAGGACCCAACAGTACATGAAAAGGAGTATTCACCATGACCAAGTGGGATTTATCCCTGGGCTGCAAGGCTGGTTCAACATCCGCAAATCAGTCAACGTGATCAAATACATTAACAAAAGAAAGAACGAGAATCATATGATCCTCCCAAGAGATGCAGAAAAAGCATTGGACAAAGTACAGCACCCTTTCTGGATCAAAACTCTTCAGAGTATAGGGACAGCGGGTACATACCTCAATATCATAAAAGCCATCTACGAAAACCCTACAGCGAATATCATTCTCAATGGGGAAAAGCTGAGATCTTTTCCCCTAAGGTCAGGAACGCGGCAGGGATAGCCATTCTCACCACTGCTATTCAACATAGTATTAGAAGTCCTAGCCACAGCAATCAGACAACAAAATGTAATCCAAGGCATCCAAATCGGCAGAGAGGAAGTCAAACTCTCACTCTTTGCAGATGATATGATACTTTATGTGGAAAACCCAAAAGACTCCACCCCAAAACTGCTAGAACTCACACAGCAATTCCGTCAAGTAGCAGGCTATAAAATCAATGCACAGGAATCAGTGGCATTCCTATACACCAACAACAAGACAGAAGAGAGACAAATCAAGGAGTCGATCCCATTCACAACTGCACCCAAAACCAGAAGAGACCTAGGAATATATTCATCCCAAGAGGCAAAGGATCTGTACTCAGAAAACTACAAAATACGCAGGAAGGAAATTGAAGAAGACACAAAGAAACGGAAAAACGTTCCATGCTCATGGATTGGGAGAACCAACATTGTGAAGAGTTCAATGCTACCTAGAGCAATCTACACATGCAATGCAATCCCCATCAAAATACCATCCACTTTTTTCCAGGAAATGGAACAAATACTCCTAAAATTTGAATGGAACCAGAAGAGACCCCGAATAGCCAGAGGAATATTGAGAAAGAAAAGCAAAGCTGGCGGCATCACAATTCTGGACTTCCAGCTCTATGACAAAGCTGTCATCATCAAGACAGTATGGTACTGGCACAAAAACAGACACATGGATCCATGGAACAGAATCGAGAGCCCAGAAATGGACCCTCAACTCTATGGTCAACTTATCTTTGACAGAGCAGGAAGGAATGTCCAATGGCAAAAAGAGAGTCTCTTCAACAACTGGTGTTGGGAGAATTGGACAGCCCCATGCAGAAGAATGACAGTGGACCATTTCCTGACACCACACACAAAAGTAGACTCCAAATGGTTGAAAGACCTCAATGTGAGACAGGAGTCCATCAAAATCCTAAAGGAGAACACAGGTAGCAAGCACTTCGACCTCAGCCGCAGCAACTTCTTCCTAGAAACATCACCAAAGGCACGGGAAGCCAGGGCAAAAATGAACTATTGGGATTTCATCAAGATAAAAAGCTTTGGCACAGCAAAAGAAACAGTCCACAAAACCAAAAGACAACCGACAGAATGGGAGAAATTATTTGCAAATGACCTATCAGATAAAGGGCTACTACCCAATATGTATAAAAACTTATCAAACTCAACACCCAAAGAACAAATAATCCAATCAAGAAATAGGCAGAAGACATGAACAGGCATTTTTCCAAAGAAGACATCCAAATGGCCCACAGGCACATGAAAAAGTGCTCAACACGGCTTGGCATCAGAGAAATCCAAATGAAAACCTCAATGAGATACCACCTCACACCCGTCAGAATGGCTCAAATGAACAAGTCAGGGAACGACAGAGTTTGGCGGGGATGTGGAGATAGGGGAACCCGCCGACACTGGTGGTGGGAATGCAAGCTGCTGCAACCCCTCTGGAAAACAGTATGGAGGTTCCTCACACAGTTGAAATTAGAGCTACCATTCGATCCAACATTTGCACTCCTGGGTATTTACCCCAAAGATACAAATGTAGGGACCCGAAGCGGTACGTGCACCCCATTGTTTATAGCAGCAATGTCCACAATAGCCAAACTGTGGAAACAGCCAAGATGTCCATCGACAGATGAATGGATAAAGAAGAGGTGGTATATATATACACAATGGACTATTACGCAGCCATCAAAAGGAATGAGATGTTGCCATGGACAACGACGTGGATGGAACTGGAGGGTCCGACGATTAGTGAAATAAGTCAATCAGAGAAAGACATGTATCATATGACCCCACTGATATGAGGGATTCTTAATCTCAGGAACAGAGTGAGGCTTGCTGGAGTGGTCGGGGGTGGGAGGGATGGGGTGGCTGGGTGATAGACATTGGGGAGGGTATGAGCTACGGTGAGCGCTGTGAATTGTGTAAGACTGTTGAATCACAGATCTGTACTTCTGAAACAACGCAACATATGTTAAGAATAAAGGAAAAGAAGGAGACAGCAGGAGTGGAAGAATGAAGGGGAGTTAGTGAGAGGATGAGACGGACCAGGAGAGATGATGGGTTCTGAAAAAAAATCTGAGGTTTCTAGAGGGGAGGTGGGTCGGGGGATTGGTTAGCCTGGTGGTGGGTATTAAAGAGGGCACATTCTCCATGGAGCACTGTGTGTTAGGAACAAACAATGAATCATGGGACACTACACCAAAACAAAGGATGTACTCCATGGTGATTAACAAAGCAATAAAAAACAAAGACTGTAATAAGAGATGAAGAAGGACACTATATCCTACTTAAAGGGTCTATCCAACAAGAAGATCTCACAATTGTAAATATCTATGCCCCGAACATGGGAGCATCCAATTATATAAGGCAATTAAGAAGAAAAGCAAAGAAACACATTGACCACCATACAATCATAGTGGGGGACTTTAACACCCCCCCTGACTGAAATGGCCAGATCATCTAAGCAAAAGATCAACAAGGAAAGAAAGACTTGAAATGACACACTGGACCAAATGGACTTCACAGACATATTCAGAACGTTCCATCCCAATGCAACGGAATACACATTCTTCTCTAGTGCCCATGGAACATTCTCCAGAATGGATCACATCCTAGGTCACAAATCAGGTCTCAACCGGTACCCAAAGATTGGGATCATTCCCTGCACATTTTCAGACCACAATGTTTTGAAACTAGAACTCAATCACAAGAGGAGAGTCGGAAAGAACTCAAATACATGGAGGCTAAAGAGCATCCTACGAAAGAATGAATGGGTCAACCAGGAAATTAAAGAAGAATTTAAAAAGTTCATGGAAACCAATGAAAATGAAAACTCAACTGTCCAAAATCTTTGGGATACAGCCAAGGCAGTCCTGCGAGGAAAGTATATAGCAATACAAGCCTTTCTCAAGAAACAAGAAAGGTCTCAAATACACACCCAACCCTACACCTAAAGGAGCTGGAGAAAGAACGGCAAATAAAGCCTAAACCCAGCAGGAGAAGAGAAATCATGCAGTTCAGAGCAGAAATCAATGAAATAGAACCCAGAAGAACAGTAGAAGTGATCAACGGAACTAGGAGCTGGTACTTTGAAAGAATTCACAAGATTGATACACCCCTGTCCAGGCTGATCAAAAAGAAAAGAGAAATGACCCAAATCAACAAAATCATGAATGAAAGAGGAGAGATCACAAACAACACCAAAGAAATACAAACAATTATAAGAACGTAATCTGAGCAACCCTAGGGCAGCAAATTCCATAACCTGGAAGAAATGGGTGCATTCCTAGAGATGTGTCAACTAACAAAACTGACCCAGGAAGAAATAGAAAACATGAACAGTCCTATAACCACGAAGGCAATTGAAGTAGTCATCAAAAACCTCCCAAGAAACCAAAGCCCAGGGCCAGATGGTTTCCCAGGGGAATTCTATCAGACATTTAAAGAAGAATTAATACCTATTCTCCTGAAACTGTTCCAAACAATAGAAATGGAAGGAAAACTTCCAAACTCATTTATGAGGCCACCATTACCTTGATTCCAAAACCAGACAAAGATCCCATCAAAAAGGAGAATTAGAGACCAATATCCTTGATGAACATCGATGCAAAATTTCTCACCAAAATACTAGCCAAGAGGACCCAACAGTACATGAAAAGGAGTATTCACCATGACCAAGTGGGATTTATCCCTGGGCTGCAAGGCTGGTTCAACATCCGCAAATCAGTCAACGTGATCAAATACATTAACAAAAGAAAGAACGAGAATCATATGATCCTCCCAAGAGATGCAGAAAAAGCATTGGACAAAGTACAGCACCCTTTCTGGATCAAAACTCTTCAGAGTATAGGGACAGCGGGTACATACCTCAATATCATAAAAGCCATCTACGAAAACCCTACAGCGAATATCATTCTCAATGGGGAAAAGCTGAGATCTTTTCCCCTAAGGTCAGGAACGCGGCAGGGATAGCCATTCTCACCACTGCTATTCAACATAGTATTAGAAGTCCTAGCCACAGCAATCAGACAACAAAATGTAATCCAAGGCATCCAAATCGGCAGAGAGGAAGTCAAACTCTCACTCTTTGCAGATGATATGATACTTTATGTGGAAAACCCAAAAGACTCCACCCCAAAACTGCTAGAACTCACACAGCAATTCCGTCAAGTAGCAGGCTATAAAATCAATGCACAGGAATCAGTGGCATTCCTATACACCAACAACAAGACAGAAGAGAGACAAATCAAGGAGTCGATCCCATTCACAACTGCACCCAAAACCAGAAGAGACCTAGGAATATATTCATCCCAAGAGGCAAAGGATCTGTACTCAGAAAACTACAAAATACGCAGGAAAGAAATTGAAGAAGACACAAAGAAACGGAAAAACGTTCCATGCTCATGGATTGGGAGAACCAACATTGTGAAGAGTTCAATGCTACCTAGAGCAATCTACACATGCAATGCAATCCCCATCAAAATACCATCCACTTTTTTCCAGGAAATGGAACAAATACTCCTAAAATTTGAATGGAACCAGAAGAGACCCCGAATAGCCAGAGGAATATTGAGAAAGAAAAGCAAAGCTGGCGGCATCACAATTCTGGACTTCCAGCTCTATGACAAAGCTGTCATCATCAAGACAGTATGGTACTGGCACAAAAACAGACACATGGATCCATGGAACAGAATCGAGAGCCCAGAAATGGACCCTCAACTCTATGGTCAACTTATCTTTGACAGAGCAGGAAGGAATGTCCAATGGCAAAAAGAGAGTCTCTTCAACAACTGGTGTTGGGAGAATTGGACAGCCCCATGCAGAAGAATGACAGTGGACCATTTCCTGACACCACACACAAAAGTAGACTCCAAATGGTTGAAAGACCTCAATGTGAGACAGGAGTCCATCAAAATCCTAAAGGAGAACACAGGTAGCAAGCACTTCGACCTCAGCCGCAGCAACTTCTTCCTAGAAACATCACCAAAGGCACGGGAAGCCAGGGCAAAAATGAACTATTGGGATTTCATCAAGATAAAAAGCTTTGGCACAGCAAAAGAAACAGTCCACAAAACCAAAAGACAACCGACAGAATGGGAGAAATTATTTGCAAATGACCTATCAGATAAAGGGCTACTACCCAATATGTATAAAAACTTATCAAACTCAACACCCAAAGAACAAATAATCCAATCAAGAAATAGGCAGAAGACATGAACAGGCATTTTTCCAAAGAAGACATCCAAATGGCCCACAGGCACATGAAAAAGTGCTCAACACGGCTTGGCATCAGAGAAATCCAAATGAAAACCTCAATGAGATACCACCTCACACCCGTCAGAATGGCTCAAATGAACAAGTCAGGGAACGACAGAGTTTGGCGGGGATGTGGAGATAGGGGAACCCGCCGACACTGGTGGTGGGAATGCAAGCTGCTGCAACCCCTCTGGAAAACAGTATGGAGGTTCCTCACACAGTTGAAATTAGAGCTACCATTCGATCCAACATTTGCACTCCTGGGTATTTACCCCAAAGATACAAATGTAGGGACCCGAAGCGGTACGTGCACCCCATTGTTTATAGCAGCAATGTCCACAATAGCCAAACTGTGGAAACAGCCAAGATGTCCATCGACAGATGAATGGATAAAGAAGAGGTGGTATATATATACACAATGGACTATTACGCAGCCATCAAAAGGAATGAGATGTTGCCATGGACAACGACGTGGATGGAACTGGAGGGTCCGACGATTAGTGAAATAAGTCAATCAGAGAAAGACATGTATCATATGACCCCACTGATATGAGGGATTCTTAATCTCAGGAACAGAGTGAGGCTTGCTGGAGTGGTCGGGGGTGGGAGGGATGGGGTGGCTGGGTGATAGACATTGGGGAGGGTATGAGCTACGGTGAGCGCTGTGAATTGTGTAAGACTGTTGAATCACAGATCTGTACTTCTGAAACAACGCAACATATGTTAAGAATAAAGGAAAAGAAGGAGACAGCAGGAGTGGAAGAATGAAGGGGAGTTAGTGAGAGGATGAGACGGACCAGGAGAGATGATGGGTTCTGAAAAAAAATCTGAGGTTTCTAGAGGGGAGGTGGGTCGGGGGATTGGTTAGCCTGGTGGTGGGTATTAAAGAGGGCACATTCTCCATGGAGCACTGTGTGTTAGGAACAAACAATGAATCATGGGACACTACACCAAAACAAAGGATGTACTCCATGGTGATTAACAAAGCAATAAAAAACAAAGACTGTAATAAGAGATGAAGAAGGACACTATATCCTACTTAAAGGGTCTATCCAACAAGAAGATCTCACAATTGTAAATATCTATGCCCCGAACATGGGAGCATCCAATTATATAAGGCAATTAAGAAGAAAAGCAAAGAAACACATTGACCACCATACAATCATAGTGGGGGACTTTAACACCCCCCCTGACTGAAATGGCCAGATCATCTAAGCAAAAGATCAACAAGGAAAGAAAGACTTGAAATGACACACTGGACCAAATGGACTTCACAGACATATTCAGAACGTTCCATCCCAATGCAACGGAATACACATTCTTCTCTAGTGCCCATGGAACATTCTCCAGAATGGATCACATCCTAGGTCACAAATCAGGTCTCAACCGGTACCCAAAGATTGGGATCATTCCCTGCACATTTTCAGACCACAATGTTTTGAAACTAGAACTCAATCACAAGAGGAGAGTCGGAAAGAACTCAAATACATGGAGGCTAAAGAGCATCCTACGAAAGAATGAATGGGTCAACCAGGAAATTAAAGAAGAATTTAAAAAGTTCATGGAAACCAATGAAAATGAAAACTCAACTGTCCAAAATCTTTGGGATACAGCCAAGGCAGTCCTGCGAGGAAAGTATATAGCAATACAAGCCTTTCTCAAGAAACAAGAAAGGTCTCAAATACACACCCAACCCTACACCTAAAGGAGCTGGAGAAAGAACGGCAAATAAAGCCTAAACCCAGCAGGAGAAGAGAAATCATGCAGTTCAGAGCAGAAATCAATGAAATAGAACCCAGAAGAACAGTAGAAGTGATCAACGGAACTAGGAGCTGGTACTTTGAAAGAATTCACAAGATTGATACACCCCTGTCCAGGCTGATCAAAAAGAAAAGAGAAATGACCCAAATCAACAAAATCATGAATGAAAGAGGAGAGATCACAAACAACACCAAAGAAATACAAACAATTATAAGAACGTAATCTGAGCAACCCTAGGGCAGCAAATTCCATAACCTGGAAGAAATGGGTGCATTCCTAGAGATGTGTCAACTAACAAAACTGACCCAGGAAGAAATAGAAAACATGAACAGTCCTATAACCACGAAGGCAATTGAAGTAGTCATCAAAAACCTCCCAAGAAACCAAAGCCCAGGGCCAGATGGTTTCCCAGGGGAATTCTATCAGACATTTAAAGAAGAATTAATACCTATTCTCCTGAAACTGTTCCAAACAATAGAAATGGAAGGAAAACTTCCAAACTCATTTATGAGGCCACCATTACCTTGATTCCAAAACCAGACAAAGATCCCATCAAAAAGGAGAATTAGAGACCAATATCCTTGATGAACATCGATGCAAAAATTCTCACCAAAATACTAGCCAAGAGGACCCAACAGTACATGAAAAGGAGTATTCACCATGACCAAGTGGGATTTATCCCTGGGCTGCAAGGCTGGTTCAACATCCGCAAATCAGTCAACGTGATCAAATACATTAACAAAAGAAAGAACGAGAATCATATGATCCTCTCAATAGATGCAGAAAAAGCATTGGACAAAGTACAGCACCCTTTCTGGATCAAAACTCTTCAGAGTATAGGGACAGCGGGTACATACCTCAATATCATAAAAGCCATCTACGAAAACCCTACAGCGAATATCATTCTCAATGGGGAAAAGCTGAGATCTTTTCCCCTAAGGTCAGGAACGCGGCAGGGATAGCCATTCTCACCACTGCTATTCAACATAGTATTAGAAGTCCTAGCCACAGCAATCAGACAACAAAATGTAATCCAAGGCATCCAAATCGGCAGAGAGGAAGTCAAACTCTCACTCTTTGCAGATGATATGATACTTTATGTGGAAAACCCAAAAGACTCCACCCCAAAACTGCTAGAACTCACACAGCAATTCCGTCAAGTAGCAGGCTATAAAATCAATGCACAGGAATAAGTGGCATTCCTATACACCAACAACAAGACAGAAGAGAGACAAATCAAGGAGTCGATCCCATTCACAACTGCACCCAAAACCAGAAGAGACCTAGGAATATATTCATCCCAAGAGGCAAAGGATCTGTACTCAGAAAACTACAAAATACGCAGGAAAGAAATTGAAGAAGACACAAAGAAACGGAAAAACGTTCCATGCTCATGGATTGGGAGAACCAACATTGTGAAGAGTTCAATGCTACCTAGAGCAATCTACACATGCAATGCAATCCCCATCAAAATACCATCCACTTTTTTCCAGGAAATGGAACAAATACTCCTAAAATTTGAATGGAACCAGAAGAGACCCCGAATAGCCAGAGGAATATTGAGAAAGAAAAGCAAAGCTGGCGGCATCACAATTCTGGACTTCCAGCTCTATGACAAAGCTGTCATCATCAAGACAGTATGGTACTGGCACAAAAACAGACACATGGATCCATGGAACAGAATCGAGAGCCCAGAAATGGACCCTCAACTCTATGGTCAACTTATCTTTGACAGAGCAGGAAGGAATGTCCAATGGCAAAAAGAGAGTCTCTTCAACAACTGGTGTTGGGAGAATTGGACAGCCCCATGCAGAAGAATGACAGTGGACCATTTCCTGACACCACACACAAAAGTAGACTCCAAATGGTTGAAAGACCTCAATGTGAGACAGGAGTCCATCAAAATCCTAAAGGAGAACACAGGTAGCAAGCACTTCGACCTCAGCCGCAGCAACTTCTTCCTAGAAACATCACCAAAGGCACGGGAAGCCAGGGCAAAAATGAACTATTGGGATTTCATCAAGATAAAAAGCTTTGGCACAGCAAAAGAAACAGTCCACAAAACCAAAAGACAACCGACAGAATGGGAGAAATTATTTGCAAATGACCTATCAGATAAAGGGCTACTACCCAATATGTATAAAAACTTATCAAACTCAACACCCAAAGAACAAATAATCCAATCAAGAAATAGGCAGAAGACATGAACAGACATTTTTCCAAAGAAGACATCCAAATGGCCCACAGGCACATGAAAAAGTGCTCAACACGGCTTGGCATCAGAGAAATCCAAATGAAAACCTCAATGAGATACCACCTCACACCCGTCAGAATGGCTCAAATGAACAAGTCAGGGAACGACAGAGTTTGGCGGGGATGTGGAGATAGGGGAACCCGCCGACACTGGTGGTGGGAATGCAAGCTGCTGCAACCCCTCTGGAAAACAGTATGGAGGTTCCTCACACAGTTGAAATTAGAGCTACCATTCGATCCAACATTTGCACTCCTGGGTATTTACCCCAAAGATACAAATGTAGGGACCCGAAGCGGTACGTGCACCCCATTGTTTATAGCAGCAATGTCCACAATAGCCAAACTGTGGAAACAGCCAAGATGTCCATCGACAGATGAATGGATAAAGAAGAGGTGGTATATATATACACAATGGACTATTACGCAGCCATCAAAAGGAATGAGATGTTGCCATGGACAACGACGTGGATGGAACTGGAGGGTCCGACGATTAGTGAAATAAGTCAATCAGAGAAAGACATGTATCATATGACCCCACTGATATGAGGGATTCTTAATCTCAGGAACAGAGTGAGGCTTGCTGGAGTGGTCGGGGGTGGGAGGGATGGGGTGGCTGGGTGATAGACATTGGGGAGGGTATGAGCTACGGTGAGCGCTGTGAATTGTGTAAGACTGTTGAATCACAGATCTGTACTTCTGAAACAACGCAACATATTTTAAGAATAAAGGAAAAGAAGGAGACAGCAGGAGTGGAAGAATGAAGGGGAGTTAGTGAGAGGATGAGACGGACCAGGAGAGATGATGGGTTCTGAAAAAAAATCTGAGGTTTCTAGAGGGGAGGTGGGTCGGGGGATTGGTTAGCCTGGTGGTGGGTATTAAAGAGGGCACATTCTCCATGGAGCACTGTGTGTTAGGAACAAACAATGAATCATGGGACACTACACCAAAACAAAGGATGTACTCCATGGTGATTAACAAAGCAATAAAAAACAAAGACTGTAATAAGAGATGAAGAAGGACACTATATCCTACTTAAAGGGTCTATCCAACAAGAAGATCTCACAATTGTAAATATCTATGCCCCGAACATGGGAGCATCCAATTATATAAGGCAATTAAGAAGAAAAGCAAAGAAACACATTGACCACCATACAATCATAGTGGGGGACTTTAACACCCCCCCTGACTGAAATGGCCAGATCATCTAAGCAAAAGATCAACAAGGAAAGAAAGACTTGAAATGACACACTGGACCAAATGGACTTCACAGACATATTCAGAACGTTCCATCCCAATGCAACGGAATACACATTCTTCTCTAGTGCCCATGGAACATTCTCCAGAATGGATCACATCCTAGGTCACAAATCAGGTCTCAACCGGTACCCAAAGATTGGGATCATTCCCTGCACATTTTCAGACCACAATGTTTTGAAACTAGAACTCAATCACAAGAGGAGAGTCGGAAAGAACTCAAATACATGGAGGCTAAAGAGCATCCTACGAAAGAATGAATGGGTCAACCAGGAAATTAAAGAAGAATTTAAAAAGTTCATGGAAACCAATGAAAATGAAAACTCAACTGTCCAAAATCTTTGGGATACAGCCAAGGCAGTCCTGCGAGGAAAGTATATAGCAATACAAGCCTTTCTCAAGAAACAAGAAAGGTCTCAAATACACACCCAACCCTACACCTAAAGGAGCTGGAGAAAGAACGGCAAATAAAGCCTAAACCCAGCAGGAGAAGAGAAATCATGCAGTTCAGAGCAGAAATCAATGAAATAGAACCCAGAAGAACAGTAGAAGTGATCAACGGAACTAGGAGCTGGTACTTTGAAAGAATTCACAAGATTGATACACCCCTGTCCAGGCTGATCAAAAAGAAAAGAGAAATGACCCAAATCAACAAAATCATGAATGAAAGAGGAGAGATCACAAACAACACCAAAGAAATACAAACAATTATAAGAACGTAATCTGAGCAACCCTAGGGCAGCAAATTCCATAACCTGGAAGAAATGGGTGCATTCCTAGAGATGTGTCAACTAACAAAACTGACCCAGGAAGAAATAGAAAACATGAACAGTCCTATAACCACGAAGGCAATTGAAGTAGTCATCAAAAACCTCCCAAGAAACCAAAGCCCAGGGCCAGATGGTTTCCCAGGGGAATTCTATCAGACATTTAAAGAAGAATTAATACCTATTCTCCTGAAACTGTTCCAAACAATAGAAATGGAAGGAAAACTTCCAAACTCATTTATGAGGCCACCATTACCTTGATTCCAAAACCAGACAAAGATCCCATCAAAAAGGAGAATTAGAGACCAATATCCTTGATGAACATCGATGCAAAATTTCTCACCAAAATACTAGCCAAGAGGACCCAACAGTACATGAAAAGGAGTATTCACCATGACCAAGTGGGATTTATCCCTGGGCTGCAAGGCTGGTTCAACATCCGCAAATCAGTCAACGTGATCAAATACATTAACAAAAGAAAGAACGAGAATCATATGATCCTCTCAATAGATGCAGAAAAAGCATTGGACAAAGTACAGCACCCTTTCTGGATCAAAACTCTTCAGAGTATAGGGACAGCGGGTACATACCTCAATATCATAAAAGCCATCTACGAAAACCCTACAGCGAATATCATTCTCAATGGGGAAAAGCTGAGATCTTTTCCCCTAAGGTCAGGAACGCGGCAGGGATAGCCATTCTCACCACTGCTATTCAACATAGTATTAGAAGTCCTAGCCACAGCAATCAGACAACAAAATGTAATCCAAGGCATCCAAATCGGCAGAGAGGAAGTCAAACCCTCACTCTTTGCAGATGATATGATACTTTATGTGGAAAACCCAAAAGACTCCACCCCAAAACTGCTAGAACTCACACAGCAATTCCGTCAAGTAGCAGGCTATAAAATCAATGCACAGGAATCAGTGGCATTCCTATACACCAACAACAAGACAGAAGAGAGACAAATCAAGGAGTCGATCCCATTCACAACTGCACCCAAAACCAGAAGAGACCTAGGAATATATTCATCCCAAGAGGCAAAGGATCTGTACTCAGAAAACTACAAAATACGCAGGAAAGAAATTGAAGAAGACACAAAGAAACGGAAAAACGTTCCATGCTCATGGATTGGGAGAACCAACATTGTGAAGAGTTCAATGCTACCTAGAGCAATCTACACATGCAATGCAATCCCCATCAAAATACCATCCACTTTTTTCCAGGAAATGGAACAAATACTCCTAAAATTTGAATGGAACCAGAAGAGACCCCGAATAGCCAGAGGAATATTGAGAAAGAAAAGCAAAGCTGGCGGCATCACAATTCTGGACTTCCAGCTCTATGACAAAGCTCTCATCAACAAGACAGTATGGTACTGGCACAAAAACAGACACATGGATCCATGGAACAGAATCGAGAGCCCAGAAATGGACCCTCAACTCTATGGTCAACTTATCTTTGACAGAGCAGGAAGGAATGTCCAATGGCAAAAAGAGAGTCTCTTCAACAACTGGTGTTGGGAGAATTGGACAGCCCCATGCAGAAGAATGACAGTGGACCATTTCCTGACACCACACACAAAAGTAGACTCCAAATGGTTGAAAGACCTCAATGTGAGACAGGAGTCCATCAAAATCCTAAAGGAGAACACAGGTAGCAAGCACTTCGACCTCAGCCGCAGCAACTTCTTCCTAGAAACATCACCAAAGGCACGGGAAGCCAGGGCAAAAATGAACTATTGGGATTTCATCAAGATAAAAAGCTTTGGCACAGCAAAAGAAACAGTCCACAAAACCAAAAGACAACCGACAGAATGGGAGAAATTATTTGCAAATGACCTATCAGATAAAGGGCTACTACCCAATATGTATAAAAACTTATCAAACTCAACACCCAAAGAACAAATAATCCAATCAAGAAATAGGCAGAAGACATGAACAGACATTTTTCCAAAGAAGACATCCAAATGGCCCACAGGCACATGAAAAAGTGCTCAACACGGCTTGGCATCAGAGAAATCCAAATGAAAACCTCAATGAGATACCACCTCACACCCGTCAGAATGGCTCAAATGAACAAGTCAGGGAACGACAGAGTTTGGCGGGGATGTGGAGATAGGGGAACCCGCCGACACTGGTGGTGGGAATGCAAGCTGCTGCAACCCCTCTGGAAAACAGTATGGAGGTTCCTCACACAGTTGAAATTAGAGCTACCATTCGATCCAACATTTGCACTCCTGGGTATTTACCCCAAAGATACAAATGTAGGGACCCGAAGCGGTACGTGCACCCCATTGTTTATAGCAGCAATGTCCACAATAGCCAAACTGTGGAAACAGCCAAGATGTCCATCGACAGATGAATGGATAAAGAAGAGGTGGTATATATATACACAATGGACTATTACGCAGCCATCAAAAGGAATGAGATGTTGCCATGGACAACGACGTGGATGGAACTGGAGGGTCCGACGATTAGTGAAATAAGTCAATCAGAGAAAGACATGTATCATATGACCCCACTGATATGAGGGATTCTTAATCTCAGGAACAGAGTGAGGCTTGCTGGAGTGGTCGGGGGTGGGAGGGATGGGGTGGCTGGGTGATAGACATTGGGGAGGGTATGAGCTACGGTGAGCGCTGTGAATTGTGTAAGACTGTTGAATCACAGATCTGTACTTCTGAAACAACGCAACATATTTTAAGAATAAAGGAAAAGAAGGAGACAGCAGGAGTGGAAGAATGAAGGGGAGTTAGTGAGAGGATGAGACGGACCAGGAGAGATGATGGGTTCTGAAAAAAAATCTGAGGTTTCTAGAGGGGAGGTGGGTCGGGGGATTGGTTAGCCTGGTGGTGGGTATTAAAGAGGGCACATTCTCCATGGAGCACTGTGTGTTAGGAACAAACAATGAATCATGGGACACTACACCAAAACAAAGGATGTACTCCATGGTGATTAACAAAGCAATAAAAAACAAAGACTGTAATAAGAGATGAAGAAGGACACTATATCCTACTTAAAGGGTCTATCCAACAAGAAGATCTCACAATTGTAAATATCTATGCCCCGAACATGGGAGCATCCAATTATATAAGGCAATTAAGAAGAAAAGCAAAGAAACACATTGACCACCATACAATCATAGTGGGGGACTTTAACACCCCCCCTGACTGAAATGGCCAGATCATCTAAGCAAAAGAT
Organism: Eumetopias jubatus; assembly: GCF_037043125.1. Classification (NCBI taxonomy): domain Eukaryota; kingdom Metazoa; phylum Chordata; class Mammalia; order Carnivora; family Otariidae; genus Eumetopias; species Eumetopias jubatus. Next base: position 516,016 of record NW_028274873.1, read on the forward strand.
CAACAAGGAAATAAAGACTTTAAATGACACACTGGACCAAATGGACTTCACAGACATATTCAGAACGTTCCATCCCAATGCAACGGAATACACATTCTTCTCTAGTGCCCATGGAACATTCTCCAGAATGGATCACATCCTAGGTCACAAATCAGGTCTCAACCGGTACCCAAAGATTGGGATCATTCCCTGCACATTTTCAGACCACAATGCTTTGAAACTAGAACTCAATCACAAGAGGAGAGTCGGAAAGAACTCAAATACATGGAGGCTAAAGAGCATCCTACGAAAGAATGAATGGGTCAACCAGGAAATTAAAGAAGAATTTAAAAAGTTCATGGAAACCAATGAAAATGAAAACTCAACTGTCCAAAATCTTTGGGATACAGCCAAGGCAGTCCTGCGAGGAAAGTATATAGCAATACAAGCCTTTCTCAAGAAACAAGAAAGGTCTCAAATACACACCCAACCCTACACCTAAAGGAGCTGGAGAAAGAACGGCAAATAAAGCCTAAACCCAGCAGGAGAAGAGAAATCATGCAGTTCAGAGCAGAAATCAATGAAATAGAACCCAGAAGAACAGTAGAAGTGATCAACGGAACTAGGAGCTGGTACTTTGAAAGAATTCACAAGATTGATACACCCCTGTCCAGGCTGATCAAAAAGAAAAGAGAAATGACCCAAATCAACAAAATCATGAATGAAAGAGGAGAGATCACAAACAACACCAAAGAAATACAAACAATTATAAGAACGTAATCTGAGCAACCCTAGGGCAGCAAATTCCATAACCTGGAAGAAATGGGTGCATTCCTAGAGATGTGTCAACTAACAAAACTGACCCAGGAAGAAATAGAAAACATGAACAGTCCTATAACCACGAAGGCAATTGAAGTAGTCATCAAAAACCTCCCAAGAAACCAAAGCCCAGGGCCAGATGGTTTCCCAGGGGAATTCTATCAGACATTTAAAGAAGAATTAATACCTATTCTCCTGAAACTGTTCCAAACAATAGAAATGGAAGGAAAACTTCCAAACTCATTTATGAGGCCACCATTACCTTGATTCCAAAACCAGACAAAGATCCCATCAAAAAGGAGAATTAGAGACCAATATCCTTGATGAACATCGATGCAAAAATTCTCACCAAAATACTAGCCAAGAGGACCCAACAGTACATGAAAAGGAGTATTCACCATGACCAAGTGGGATTTATCCCTGGGCTGCAAGGCTGGTTCAACATCCGCAAATCAGTCAACGTGATCAAATACATTAACAAAAGAAAGAACGAGAATCATATGATCCTCCCAAGAGATGCAGAAAAAGCATTGGACAAAGTACAGCACCCTTTCTGGATCAAAACTCTTCAGAGTATAGGGACAGCGGGTACATACCTCAATATCATAAAAGCCATCTACGAAAACCCTACAGCGAATATCATTCTCAATGGGGAAAAGCTGAGATCTTTTCCCCTAAGGTCAGGAACGCGGCAGGGATAGCCATTCTCACCACTGCTATTCAACATAGTATTAGAAGTCCTAGCCACAGCAATCAGACAACAAAATGTAATCCAAGGCATCCAAATCGGCAGAGAGGAAGTCAAACTCTCACTCTTTGCAGATGATATGATACTTTATGTGGAAAACCCAAAAGACTCCACCCCAAAACTGCTAGAACTCACACAGCAATTCCGTCAAGTAGCAGGCTATAAAATCAATGCACAGGAATCAGTGGCATTCCTATACACCAACAACAAGACAGAAGAGAGACAAATCAAGGAGTCGATCCCATTCACAACTGCACCCAAAACCAGAAGAGACCTAGGAATATATTCATCCCAAGAGGCAAAGGATCTGTACTCAGAAAACTACAAAATACGCAGGAAAGAAATTGAAGAAGACACAAAGAAACGGAAAAACGTTCCATGCTCATGGATTGGGAGAACCAACATTGTGAAGAGTTCAATGCTACCTAGAGCAATCTACACATGCAATGCAATCCCCATCAAAATACCATCCACTTTTTTCCAGGAAATGGAACAAATACTCCTAAAATTTGAATGGAACCAGAAGAGACCCCGAATAGCCAGAGGAATATTGAGAAAGAAAAGCAAAGCTGGCGGCATCACAATTCTGGACTTCCAGCTCTATGACAAAGCTGTCATCATCAAGACAGTATGGTACTGGCACAAAAACAGACACATGGATCCATGGAACAGAATCGAGAGCCCAGAAATGGACCCTCAACTCTATGGTCAACTTATCTTTGACAGAGCAGGAAGGAATGTCCAATGGCAAAAAGAGAGTCTCTTCAACAACTGGTGTTGGGAGAATTGGACAGCCCCATGCAGAAGAATGACAGTGGACCATTTCCTGACACCACACACAAAAGTAGACTCCAAATGGTTGAAAGACCTCAATGTGAGACAGGAGTCCATCAAAATCCTAAAGGAGAACACAGGTAGCAAGCACTTCGACCTCAGCCGCAGCAACTTCTTCCTAGAAACATCACCAAAGGCACGGGAAGCCAGGGCAAAAATGAACTATTGGGATTTCATCAAGATAAAAAGCTTTGGCACAGCAAAAGAAACAGTCCACAAAACCAAAAGACAACCGACAGAATGGGAGAAATTATTTGCAAATGACCTATCAGATAAAGGGCTACTACCCAATATGTATAAAAACTTATCAAACTCAACACCCAAAGAACAAATAATCCAATCAAGAAATAGGCAGAAGACATGAACAGACATTTTTCCAAAGAAGACATCCAAATGGCCCACAGGCACATGAAAAAGTGCTCAACACGGCTTGGCATCAGAGAAATCCAAATGAAAACCTCAATGAGATACCACCTCACACCCGTCAGAATGGCTCAAATGAACAAGTCAGGGAACGACAGAGTTTGGCGGGGATGTGGAGATAGGGGAACCCGCCGACACTGGTGGTGGGAATGCAAGCTGCTGCAACCCCTCTGGAAAACAGTATGGAGGTTCCTCACACAGTTGAAATTAGAGCTACCATTCGATCCAACATTTGCACTCCTGGGTATTTACCCCAAAGATACAAATGTAGGGACCCGAAGCGGTACGTGCACCCCATTGTTTATAGCAGCAATGTCCACAATAGCCAAACTGTGGAAACAGCCAAGATGTCCATCGACAGATGAATGGATAAAGAAGAGGTGGTATATATATACACAATGGACTATTACGCAGCCATCAAAAGGAATGAGATGTTGCCATGGACAACGACGTGGATGGAACTGGAGGGTCCGACGATTAGTGAAATAAGTCAATCAGAGAAAGACATGTATCATATGACCCCACTGATATGAGGGATTCTTAATCTCAGGAACAGAGTGAGGCTTGCTGGAGTGGTCGGGGGTGGGAGGGATGGGGTGGCTGGGTGATAGACATTGGGGAGGGTATGAGCTACGGTGAGCGCTGTGAATTGTGTAAGACTGTTGAATCACAGATCTGTACTTCTGAAACAACGCAACATATGTTAAGAATAAAGGAAAAGAAGGAGACAGCAGGAGTGGAAGAATGAAGGGGAGTTAGTGAGAGGATGAGACGGACCAGGAGAGATGATGGGTTCTGAAAAAAAATCTGAGGTTTCTAGAGGGGAGGTGGGTCGGGGGATTGGTTAGCCTGGTGGTGGGTATTAAAGAGGGCACATTCTCCATGGAGCACTGTGTGTTAGGAACAAACAATGAATCATGGGACACTACACCAAAACAAAGGATGTACTCCATGGTGATTAACAAAGCAATAAAAAACAAAGACTGTAATAAGAGATGAAGAAGGACACTATATCCTACTTAAAGGGTCTATCCAACAAGAAGATCTCACAATTGTAAATATCTATGCCCCGAACATGGGAGCATCCAATTATATAAGGCAATTAAGAAGAAAAGCAAAGAAACACATTGACCACCATACAATCATAGTGGGGGACTTTAACACCCCCCCTGACTGAAATGGCCAGATCATCTAAGCAAAAGATCAACAAGGAAATAAAGACTTTAAATGACACACTGGACCAAATGGACTTCACAGACATATTCAGAACGTTCCATCCCAATGCAACGGAATACACATTCTTCTCTAGTGCCCATGGAACATTCTCCAGAATGGATCACATCCTAGGTCACAAATCAGGTCTCAACCGGTACCCAAAGATTGGGATCATTCCCTGCACATTTTCAGACCACAATGTTTTGAAACTAGAACTCAATCACAAGAGGAGAGTCGGAAAGAACTCAAATACATGGAGGCTAAAGAGCATCCTACGAAAGAATGAATGGGTCAACCAGGAAATTAAAGAAGAATTTAAAAAGTTCATGGAAACCAATGAAAATGAAAACTCAACTGTCCAAAATCTTTGGGATACAGCCAAGGCAGTCCTGCGAGGAAAGTATATAGCAATACAAGCCTTTCTCAAGAAACAAGAAAGGTCTCAAATACACACCCAACCCTACACCTAAAGGAGCTGGAGAAAGAACGGCAAATAAAGCCTAAACCCAGCAGGAGAAGAGAAATCATGCAGTTCAGAGCAGAAATCAATGAAATAGAACCCAGAAGAACAGTAGAAGTGATCAACGGAACTAGGAGCTGGTACTTTGAAAGAATTCACAAGATTGATACACCCCTGTCCAGGCTGATCAAAAAGAAAAGAGAAATGACCCAAATCAACAAAATCATGAATGAAAGAGGAGAGATCACAAACAACACCAAAGAAATACAAACAATTATAAGAACGTAATCTGAGCAACCCTAGGGCAGCAAATTCCATAACCTGGAAGAAATGGGTGCATTCCTAGAGATGTGTCAACTAACAAAACTGACCCAGGAAGAAATAGAAAACATGAACAGTCCTATAACCACGAAGGCAATTGAAGTAGTCATCAAAAACCTCCCAAGAAACCAAAGCCCAGGGCCAGATGGTTTCCCAGGGGAATTCTATCAGACATTTAAAGAAGAATTAATACCTATTCTCCTGAAACTGTTCCAAACAATAGAAATGGAAGGAAAACTTCCAAACTCATTTATGAGGCCACCATTACCTTGATTCCAAAACCAGACAAAGATCCCATCAAAAAGGAGAATTAGAGACCAATATCCTTGATGAACATCGATGCAAAATTTCTCACCAAAATACTAGCCAAGAGGACCCAACAGTACATGAAAAGGAGTATTCACCATGACCAAGTGGGATTTATCCCTGGGCTGCAAGGCTGGTTCAACATCCGCAAATCAGTCAACGTGATCAAATACATTAACAAAAGAAAGAACGAGAATCATATGATCCTCTCAATAGATGCAGAAAAAGCATTGGACAAAGTACAGCACCCTTTCTGGATCAAAACTCTTCAGAGTATAGGGACAGCGGGTACATACCTCAATATCATAAAAGCCATCTACGAAAACCCTACAGCGAATATCATTCTCAATGGGGAAAAGCTGAGATCTTTTCCCCTAAGGTCAGGAACGCGGCAGGGATAGCCATTCTCACCACTGCTATTCAACATAGTATTAGAAGTCCTAGCCACAGCAATCAGACAACAAAATGTAATCCAAGGCATCCAAATCGGCAGAGAGGAAGTCAAACTCTCACTCTTGGCAGATGATATGATACTTTATGTGGAAAACCCAAAAGACTCCACCCCAAAACTGCTAGAACTCACACAGCAATTCCGTCAAGTAGCAGGCTATAAAATCAATGCACAGGAATCAGTGGCATTCCTATACACCAACAACAAGACAGAAGAGAGACAAATCAAGGAGTCGATCCCATTCACAACTGCACCCAAAACCAGAAGAGACCTAGGAATATATTCATCCCAAGAGGCAAAGGATCTGTACTCAGAAAACTACAAAATACGCAGGAAAGAAATTGAAGAAGACACAAAGAAACGGAAAAACGTTCCATGCTCATGGATTGGGAGAACCAACATTGTGAAGAGTTCAATGCTACCTAGAGCAATCTACACATGCAATGCAATCCCCATCAAAATACCATCCACTTTTTTCCAGGAAATGGAACAAATACTCCTAAAATTTGAATGGAACCAGAAGAGACCCCGAATAGCCAGAGGAATATTGAGAAAGAAAAGCAAAGCTGGCGGCATCACAATTCTGGACTTCCAGCTCTATGACAAAGCTCTCATCAACAAGACAGTATGGTACTGGCACAAAAACAGACACATGGATCCATGGAACAGAATCGAGAGCCCAGAAATGGACCCTCAACTCTATGGTCAACTTATCTTTGACAGAGCAGGAAGGAATGTCCAATGGCAAAAAGAGAGTCTCTTCAACAACTGGTGTTGGGAGAATTGGACAGCCCCATGCAGAAGAATGACAGTGGACCATTTCCTGACACCACACACAAAAGTAGACTCCAAATGGTTGAAAGACCTCAATGTGAGACAGGAGTCCATCAAAATCCTAAAGGAGAACACAGGTAGCAAGCACTTCGACCTCAGCCGCAGCAACTTCTTCCTAGAAACATCACCAAAGGCACGGGAAGCCAGGGCAAAAATGAACTATTGGGATTTCATCAAGATAAAAAGCTTTGGCACAGCAAAAGAAACAGTCCACAAAACCAAAAGACAACCGACAGAATGGGAGAAATTATTTGCAAATGACCTATCAGATAAAGGGCTACTACCCAATATGTATAAAAACTTATCAAACTCAACACCCAAAGAACAAATAATCCAATCAAGAAATAGGCAGAAGACATGAACAGACATTTTTCCAAAGAAGACATCCAAATGGCCCACAGGCACATGAAAAAGTGCTCAACACGGCTTGGCATCAGAGAAATCCAAATGAAAACCTCAATGAGATACCACCTCACACCCGTCAGAATGGCTCAAATGAACAAGTCAGGGAACGACAGAGTTTGGCGGGGATGTGGAGATAGGGGAACCCGCCGACACTGGTGGTGGGAATGCAAGCTGCTGCAACCCCTCTGGAAAACAGTATGGAGGTTCCTCACACAGTTGAAATTAGAGCTACCATTCGATCCAACATTTGCACTCCTGGGTATTTACCCCAAAGATACAAATGTAGGGACCCGAAGCGGTACGTGCACCCCATTGTTTATAGCAGCAATGTCCACAATAGCCAAACTGTGGAAACAGCCAAGATGTCCATCGACAGATGAATGGATAAAGAAGAGGTGGTATATATATACACAATGGACTATTACGCAGCCATCAAAAGGAATGAGATGTTGCCATGGACAACGACGTGGATGGAACTGGAGGTTCCGACGATTAGTGAAATAAGTCAATCAGAGAAAGACATGTATCATATGACCCCACTGATATGAGGGATTCTTAATCTCAGGAACAGAGTGAGGCTTGCTGGAGTGGTCGTGGGTGGGAGGGATGGGGTGGCTGGGTGATAGACATTGGGGAGGGTATGAGCTACGGTGAGCGCTGTGAATTGTGTAAGACTGTTGAATCACAGATCTGTACTTCTGAAACAACGCAACATATTTTAAGAATAAAGGAAAAGAAGGAGACAGCAGGAGTGGAAGAATGAAGGGGAGTTAGTGAGAGGATGAGACGGACCAGGAGAGATGATGGGTTCTGAAAAAAAATCTGAGGTTTCTAGAGGGGAGGTGGGTCGGGGGATTGGTTAGCCTGGTGGTGGGTATTAAAGAGGGCACATTCTCCATGGAGCACTGTGTGTTAGGAACAAACAATCAATCATGGGACACTACACCAAAACAAATGATGTACTCCATGGTGATTAACAAAGCAATAAAAAACAAAGACTGTAATAAGAGATGAAGAAGGACACTATATCCTACTTAAAGGGTCTATCCAACAAGAAGATCTCACAATTGTAAATATCTATGCCCCGAACATGGGAGCATCCAATTATATAAGGCAATTAAGAAGAAATGCAAAGAAACACATTGACCACCATACAATCATAGTGGGGGACTTTAACACCCCCCCTGACTGAAATGGCCAGATCATCTAAGCAAAAGATCAACAAGGAAATAAAGACTTTAAATGACACACTGGACCAAATGGACTTCACAGACATATTCAGAACGTTCCATCCCAATGCAACGGAATACACATTCTTCTCTAGTGCCCATGGAACATTCTCCAGAATGGATCACATCCTAGGTCACAAATCAGGTCTCAACCGGTACCCAAAGATTGGGATCATTCCCTGCACATTTTCAGACCACAATGTTTTGAAACTAGAACTCAATCACAAGAGGAGAGTCGGAAAGAACTCAAATACATGGAGGCTAAAGAGCATCCTACGAAAGAATGAATGGGTCAACCAGGAAATTAAAGAAGAATTTAAAAAGTTCATGGAAACCAATGAAAATGAAAACTCAACTGTCCAAAATCTTTGGGATACAGCCAAGGCAGTCCTGCGAGGAAAGTATATAGCAATACAAGCCTTTCTCAAGAAACAAGAAAGGTCTCAAATACACACCCAACCCTACACCTAAAGGAGCTGGAGAAAGAACGGCAAATAAAGCCTAAACCCAGCAGGAGAAGAGAAATCATGCAGTTCAGAGCAGAAATCAATGAAATAGAACCCAGAAGAACAGTAGAAGTGATCAACGGAACTAGGAGCTGGTACTTTGAAAGAATTCACAAGATTGATACACCCCTGTCCAGGCTGATCAAAAAGAAAAGAGAAATGACCCAAATCAACAAAATCATGAATGAAAGAGGAGAGATCACAAACAACACCAAAGAAATACAAACAATTATAAGAACGTAATCTGAGCAACCCTAGGGCAGCAAATTCCATAACCTGGAAGAAATGGGTGCATTCCTAGAGATGTGTCAACTAACAAAACTGACCCAGGAAGAAATAGAAAACATGAACAGTCCTATAACCACGAAGGCAATTGAAGTAGTCATCAAAAACCTCCCAAGAAACCAAAGCCCAGGGCCAGATGGTTTCCCAGGGGAATTCTATCAGACATTTAAAGAAGAATTAATACCTATTCTCCTGAAACTGTTCCAAACAATAGAAATGGAAGGAAAACTTCCAAACTCATTTATGAGGCCACCATTACCTTGATTCCAAAACCAGACAAAGATCCCATCAAAAAGGAGAATTAGAGACCAATATCCTTGATGAACATCGATGCAAAAATTCTCACCAAAATAATAGCCAAGAGGACCCAACAGTACATGAAAAGGAGTATTCACCATGACCAAGTGGGATTTATCCCTGGGCTGCAAGGCTGGTTCAACATCCGCAAATCAGTCAACGTGATCAAATACATTAACAAAAGAAAGAACGAGAATCATATGATCCTCTCAATAGATGCAGAAAAAGCATTGGACAAAGTACAGCACCCTTTCTGGATCAAAACTCTTCAGAGTATAGGGACAGCGGGTACATACCTCAATATCATAAAAGCCATCTACGAAAACGCTACAGCGAATATCATTCTCAATGGGGAAAAGCTGAGATCTTTTCCCCTAAAGTCAGCAACGCGGCAGGGATAGCCACTCTCACCACTGCTATTCAACATAGTATTAGAAGTCCTAGCCACAGCAATCAGACAACAAAAAGTAATCCAAGGCATCCAAATCGGCAGAGAGGAAGTCAAACTCTCACTCTTGGCAGATGATATGATACTTTATGTGGAAAACCCAAAAGACTCCACCCCAAAACTTCTAGAACTCACACAGCAATTCCGTCATGTAGCAGGCTATAAAATCAATGCACAGGAATCAGTGGCATTCCTATACAACAACAACAAGACAGAAGAGAGACAAATCAAGGAGTCGATCCCATTCACAACTGCACCCAAAACCAGAAGAGACCTAGGAATATATTGAACCCAAGAGGCAAGGGATCTGTACTCAGAAAACTACAAAATACGCAGGAAAGAAATTGAAGAAGACACAAAGAAACGGAAAAACGTTCCATGCTCATGGATTGGGAGAACCAACATTGTGAAAAGGTCAATGCTACCTAGAGCAATCTACACATGCAATGCAATCCCCATCAAAATAGCATCCACGTTTTTCCACGAAATGGAACAAATAATCCTAAAATTTGAATGGAACCTGAAGAGACCCCGAGTAGCCAGAGGAATATTGAGAAAGAAAAGCAAAGCTGTCGGCATCACAATTCTGGACTTCCAGCTCTATGACAAAGCTGTCATCATCAAGACAGTATGGTACTGGCACAAAAACAGACACATGGATCCATGGAACAGAATCGAGAGCCCAGAAATGGACCCTCAACTCTATGGTCAACTTATCTTTGACAGAGCAGGAAGGAATGTCCAATGGCAAAAAGAGAGTCTCTTCAACAATTGGTGTTGGGAGAATTGGACAGCCCCATTCAGAAGAATGACACTGGACCATTTCCTGACACCACACACAGAAGTAGACGCCAAATGGTTGAAAGACCTCAATGTGAGACAGGAGTCCATCAAAATCCTAAAGGAGAACACAGGTAGCAAGCTCTTCGACCTCAGCCGCAGCAACTTCTTCCTAGAAACATCACCAAAGGCACGGGAAGCCAGGGCAAAAATGAACTATTTGGATTTCATCAAGATAAAAAGCTTTGGCACAGCAAAAGAAACAGTCCACAAAACCAAAAGACAACCGACAGAATGGGAGAAATTTTTGCAAATGACCTATCAGATAAAGGGCTACTATCCAATATGTATAAAAACTTATCAAACTCAACACCCAAAGAACAAATAATCCAATCAAGAAATAGGCAGAAGACATGAACAGACATTTTTCCAAAGAAGACATCCAAATGGCCCACAGGCACATGAAAAAGTGCTCAACACGGCTCGGCATCAGGGAAATCCAAATCAAAACCTCAATGAGATACCACCTCACACCCGTCAGAATGGCTCAAATGAACAAGTCAGGGAACGACAGAGGTTGGCGGGGATGTGGAGAAAGGGGAACCCTCCTACACTGGTGGTGGGAATGCAAGCTGGTGCAACCCCTCTGGAAAAGTGTATGGAGGTTCCTCCAACAGTTATAATTAGAGCTACCATTCGATCCAGCAATTGCACTCCTGGGTATTTACCCCAAAGATACAAATGTAGGGACCCGAAGCGGTACGTGCACCCCATTGTTTATAGCAGCAATATCCACAATAGCCAAACGGTGGAAAGAGCCAAGATGTCCATCGACAGATGAATGGATAAAGAAGAGGTGGTATATATATACACAATGGACTATTACGCAGCCATCAAAAGGAATGAGGTGTTGCCATGGACAACGACGTGGATGGAACTGGAGGGTCCGACGATTAGTGAAATGAGTCAATCAGAGAAAGACATGTATCATATGACCTCACTGATATGAGGGATTCTTAATCTCAGGAACAGAGTGAGGCTTGCTGGAGTGGTCGGGGGGGGGGGATGGGGTGGCTGGGTGATAGACTTTGGGGAGGGTATGAGCTACGGTGAGCGCTGTGAATTGTGTAAGACTGTTGAATCACAGATCTGTACTTCTGAAACAAATAACGCAACATATTTTAAGAATAAAGGAAAACAAGGAGACAGCAGGAGAGGAAGAATGAAGGGGAGTTAGTGAGAGGGGGAGACGGACCAGGAGAGATGATGGATTCTGAAAAAAAATGCGAGGTTTCTAGAGGGGAGGTGCGTCGGTGGATTGGTTTGACTGGTGATGGTTATTAAAGAGGGCACATTCTGCATGGAGCACTGTGTGTTAGGAACAAACAATGAATCATGGGACAGTACACCAAAAAAATGATGTACTCCATGGTGATTAACAAAGCAATAAAAAAGAAAGACTGTAATAAGAGATGAAGAAGGACACTATATCCTACCTAAAGGGTCTATCCAACAAGAAGATCTCACAATTGTAAATATCTATGCCCCGAACATGGGAGCATCCAATTATATAAGGCAATTAAGAAGAAAAGCAAAGAAACACATTGACCACCATACAATCATAGTGCGGGACTTTAACACCCCCCTGACTGAAATGGCCAGATCATCTAAGCAAAAGATCAACAAGGAAATAAAGACTTTAAATGACACACTGGACCAAATGGACTTCACAGACATATTCAGAACGTTCCATCCCAATGCAACGGAATACACATTCTTCTCTAGTGCCCATGGAACATTCTCCAGAATGGATCACATCCTAGGTCACAAATCAGGTCTCAACCGGTACCCAAAGATTGGGATCATTCCCTGCACATTTTCAGACCACAATGCTTTGAAACTAGAACTCAATCACAAGAGGAAAGTGGGAAAGAACTCAAATACATGGAGGCTAAAGAGCATCCTACGAAAGAATGAATGGGTCAACCAGGAAATTAAAGAAGAATTTAAAAAGTTCATGGAAACCAATGAAAATGAAAACTCAACTGTCCAAAATCTTTGGGATACAGCCAAGGCAGTCCTGCGAGGAAAGTATATAGCAATACAAGCCTTTCTCAAGAAACAAGAAAGGTCTCAAATACACACCCAACCCTACACCTAAAGGAGCTGGAGAAAGAACGGCAAATAAAGCCTAAACCCAGCAGGAGAAGAGAAATCATGCAGTTCAGAGCAGAAATCATTGAAATAGAACCCAGAAGAACAGTAGAAGTGATCAACGGAACTAGGAGCTGGTACTTTGAAAGAATTCACAAGATTGATACACCCCTGTCCAGGCTGATCAAAAAGAAAAGAGAAATGACCCAAATCAACAAAATCATGAATGAAAGAGGAGAGATCACAAACAACACCAAAGAAATACAAACAATTATAAGAACGTAATCTGAGCAACCCTAGGGCAGCAAATTCCATAACCTGGAAGAAATGGGTGCATTCCTAGAGATGTGTCAACTAACAAAACTGACCCAGGAAGAAATAGAAAACATGAACAGTCCTATAACCACGAAGGCAATTGAAGTAGTCATCAAAAACCTCCCAAGAAACCAAAGCCCAGGGCCAGATTGTTTCCCAGGGGAATTCTATCAGACATTTAAAGAAGAATTAATACCTATTCTCCTGAAACTGTTCCAAACAATAGAAATGAAAGGAAAACTTCCAAACTCATTTATGAGTCCACCATTACCTTGATTCCAAAACCAGACAAAGATCCCATCAAAAAGGAGAATTAGAGACCAATATCCTTGATGAACATCGATGCAAAAATTCTCACCAAAACTCTAGCCAAGAGGACACAACAGTACATGAAAAGGAGTCTTCACCATGACCAAGTGGGATTTATCCCTGGGCTGCAAGGCTGGTTCAACATCCGCAAATCAGTCAACGTGATCAAATACATTAACAAAAGAAAGAACGAGAATCATATGATCCTCTCAATAGATGCAGAAAAAGCATTGGACAAAGTACAGCACCCTTTCTGGATCAAAACTCTTCAGAGTATAGGGACAGCGGGTACATACCTCAATATCATAAAAGCCATCTACGAAAACCCTACAGCGAATATCATTCTCAATGGGGAAAAGCTGAGATCTTTTCCCCTAAGGTCAGGAACGCGGCAGGGATAGCCAATCTCACCACTGCTATTCAACATAGTATTAGAAGTCCTAGCCACAGCAATCAGACAACAAAAAGTAATCCAAGGCATCCAAATCGGCAGAGAGGAAGTCAAACTCTCACTCTTTGCAGATGATATGATACTTTATGTGGAAAACCGAAAAGACTCCACCCCAAAACTGCTAGAACTCACACAGCAATTCCGTCAAGTAGCAGGCTATAAAATCAATGCACAGGAATCAGTGGCATTCCTATACACCAACAACAAGACAGAAGAGAGACAAATCAAGGAGTCGATCCCATTCACAACTGCACCCAAAACCAGAAGAGACCTAGGAATATATTCATCCCAAGAGGCAAAGGATCTGTACTCAGAAAACTACAAAATACGCAGGAAAGAAATTGAAGAAGACACAAAGAAACGGAAAAACTTTCCATGCTCATGGATTGGGAGAACCAACATTGTGAAGAGGTCAATGCTACCTAGAGCAATCTACACATGCAATGCAATCCCCATCAAAATACCATCCACTTTTTTCCAGGAAATGGAACAAATACTCCTAAAATTTGAATGGAACCAGAAGAGACCCCGAATAGCCAGAGGAATATTGAGAAAGAAAAGCAAAGCTGGCGGCATCACAATTCTGGACTTCCAGCTCTATGACAAAGCTGTCATCATCAAGACAGTATGGTACTGGCACAAAAACAGACACATGGATCCATGGAACAGAATCGAGAGCCCAGAAATGGACCCTCAACTCTATGGTCAACTTATCTTTGACAGAGCAGGAAGGAATGTCCAATGGCAAAAAGAGAGTCTCTTCAACAACTGGTGTTGGGAGAATTGGACAGCCCCATGCAGAAGAATGACAGTGGACCATTTCCTGACACCACACACAAAAGTAGACTCCAAATGGTTGAAAGACCTCAATGTGAGACAGGAGTCCATCAAAATCCTAAAGGAGAACACAGGTAGCAAGCACTTCGACCTCAGCCGCAGCAACTTCTTCCTAGAAACATCACCAAAGGCACGGGAAGCCAGGGCAAAAATGAACTATTGGGATTTCATCAAGATAAAAAGCTTTTGCACAGCAAAAGAAACAGTCCACAAAACCAAAAGACAACCGACAGAATGGGAGAAATTATTTGCAAATGACCTATCAGATAAAGGGCTACTACCCAATATGTATAAAAACTTATCAAACTCAACACCCAAAGAACAAATAATCCAATCAAGAAATAGGCAGAAGACATGAACAGACATTTTTCCAAAGAAGACATCCAAATGGCCCACAGGCACATGAAAAAGTGCTCAACACGGCTTGGCATCAGAGAAATCCAAATGAAAACCTCAATGAGATACCACCACACACCCGTCAGAATGGCTCAAATGAACAAGTCAGGGAACGACAGAATTTGGCGGGGATGTGGAGATAGGGGAACCCGCCGACACTGGTGGTGGGAATGCAAGCTGCTGCAACCCCTCTGGAAAAGAGTATGGAGGTTCCTCACACAGTTGAAATTAGAGCTACCATTCGATCCAACATTTGCACTCCTGGGTATTTACCCCAAAGATACAAATGTAGGGACCCGAAGCGGTACGTGCACCCCATTGTTTATAGCAGCAATGTCCACAATAGCCAAACTGTGGAAACAGCCAAGATGTCCATCGACAGATGAATGGATAAAGAAGAGGTGGTATATATATACACAATGGACTATTACGCAGGCATCAAAAGGAATGAGATGTTGCCATGGACAACGACGTGGATGGAACTGGAGGGTCCGACGATTAGTGAAATAAGTCAATCAGAGAAAGACATGTATCATATGACCCCACTGATATGAGGGATTCTTAATCTCAGGAACAGAGTGAGGCTTGCTGGAGTGGTCGGGGGTGGGAGGGATGGGGTGGCTGGGTGATAGACATTGGGGAGGGTATGAGCTACGGTGAGCGCTGTGAATTGTGTAAGACTGTTGAATCACAGATCTGTACTTCTGAAACAACGCAACATATGTTAAGAATAAAGGAAAAGAAGGAGACAGCAGGAGTGGAAGAATGAAGGGGAGTTAGTGAGAGGATGAGACGGACCAGGAGAGATGATGGGTTCTGAAAAAAAATCTGAGGTTTCTAGAGGGGAGGTGGGTCGGGGGATTGGTTAGCCTGGTGGTGGGTATTAAAGAGGGCACATTCTCCATGGAGCACTGTGTGTTAGGAACAAACAATGAATCATGGGACACTACACCAAAACAAAGGATGTACTCCATGGTGATTAACAAAGCAATAAAAAACAAAGACTGTAATAAGAGATGAAGAAGGACACTATATCCTACTTAATGGGTCTATCCAACAAGAAGATCTCACAATTGTAAATATCTATGCCCCGAACATGGGAGCATCCAATTATATAAGGCAATTAAGAAGAAAACAAAGAAACACATTGACCACCATACAATCATAGTGGGGGACTTTAACACCCCCCCTGACTGAAATGGCCAGATCATCTAAGCAAAAGATCAACAAGGAAATAAAGACTTTAAATGACACACTGGACCAAATGGACTTCACAGACATATTCAGAACGTTCCATCCCAATGCAACGGAATACACATTCTTCTCTAGTGCCCATGGAACATTCTCCAGAATGGATCACATCCTAGGTCACAAATCAGGTCTCAACCGGTACCCAAAGATTGGGATCATTCCCTGCACATTTTCAGACCACAATGTTTTGAAACTAGAACTCAATCACAAGAGGAGAGTCGGAAAGAACTCAAATACATGGAGGCTAAAGAGCATCCTACGAAAGAATGAATGGGTCAACCAGGAAATTAAAGAAGAATTTAAAAAGTTCATGGAAACCAATGAAAATGAAAACTCAACTGTCCAAAATCTTTGGGATACAGCCAAGGCAGTCCTGCGAGGAAAGTATATAGCAATACAAGCCTTTCTCAAGAAACAAGAAAGGTCTCAAATACACACCCAACCCTACACCTAAAGGAGCTGGAGAAAGAACGGCAAATAAAGCCTAAACCCAGCAGGAGAAGAGAAATCATGCAGTTCAGAGCAGAAATCAATGAAATAGAACCCAGAAGAACAGTAGAAGTGATCAACGGAACTAGGAGCTGGTACTTTGAAAGAATTCATAAGATTGAAACACCCCTGTCCAGGCTGATCAAAAAGAAAAGAGAAATGACCCAAATCAACAAAATCATGAATGAAAGAGGAGAGATCACAAACAACACCAAAGAAATACAAACAATTTTAAGAACGTAATCTGAGCAACCCTAGGGCAGCAAATTCCATAACCTGGAAGAAATGGGTGCATTCCTAGAGATGTGTCAACTAACAAAACTGACCCAGGAAGAAATAGAAAACATGAACAGTCCTATAACCACGAAGGCAATTGAAGTAGTCATCAAAAACCTCCCAAGAAACCAAAGCCCAGGGCCAGATGGTTTCCCAGGGGAATTCTATCAGACATTTAAAGAAGAATTAATACCTATTCTCCTGAAACTGTTCCAAACAATAGAAATGGAAGGAAAACTTCCAAACTCATTTATGAGGCCACCATTACCTTGATTCCAAAACCAGACAAAGATCCCATCAAAAAGGAGAATTAGAGACCAATATCCTTGATGAACATCGATGCAAAAATTCTCACCAAAATACTAGCCAAGAGGACCCAACAGTACATGAAAAGGAGTATTCACCATGACCAAGTGGGATTTATCCCTGGGCTGCAAGGCTGGTTCAACATCCGCAAATCAGTCAACGTGATCAAATACATTAACAAAAGAAAGAACGAGAATCATATGATCCTCTCAATAGATGCAGAAAAAGCATTGGACAAAGCACAGCACCCTTTCTGGATCAAAACTCTTCAGAGTATAGGGACAGCGGGTACATACCTCAATATCATAAAAGCCATCTACGAAAACCCTACAGCGAATATCATTCTCAATGGGGAAAAGCTGAGATCTTTTCCCCTAAGGTCAGCAACGCGGCAGGGATAGCCACTCTCACCACTGCTATTCAACATAGTATTAGAAGTCCTAGCCACAGCAATCAGACAACAAAAAGTAATCCAAGGCATCCAAATCGGCAGAGAGGAAGTCAAACTCTCACTCTTTGCAGATGATATGATACTTTATGTGGAAAACCCAAAAGACTCCACCCCAAAACTGCTAGAACTCACACAGCAATTCCGTCAAGTAGCAGGCTATAAAATCAATGCACAGGAATAAGTGGCATTCCTATACACCAACAACAAGACAGAAGAGAGACAAATCAAGGAGTCGATCCCATTCACAACTGCACCCAAAACCAGAAGAGACCTAGGAATATATTGAACCCAAGAGGCAAGGGATCTGTACTCAGAAAACTACAAAATACGCAGGAAAGAAATTGAAGAAGACACAAAGAAACGGAAAAACGTTCCATGCTCATGGATTGGGAGAACCAATATTGTGAAGAGGTCAATGCTACCTAGAGCAATCTACACATGCAATGCAATCCCCATCAAAATAGCATCCACTTTTTTCCACGAAATGGAACAAATAATCCTAAAATTTGAATGGAACCTGTAGAGACCCCGAGTAGCCAGAGGAATATTTAGAAAGAAAAGCAAAGCTGGCGGCATCACAATTCTGGACTTCCAGCTCTATGACAAAGCTGTCATAATCAAGACAGTATGGTACTGGCACAAAAACAGACACATGGAACCATGGAACAGAATCGAGAGCCCAGAAATGGACCCTCAACTCTATGGTCAACTTATCTTTGACAGAGCAGGAAGGAATGTCCAATGGCAAAAAGAGAGCCTCTTCAACAACTGGTGTTGGGAGAATTGGACAGCCCCATGCAGAAGAATGACACTGGACCATTTCCTGACACCACACACAGAAGTAGACGCCAAATGGTTGAAAGACCTCAATGTGAGACAGGAGTCCATCAAAATCCTAAAGGAGAACACAGGTAGCAAGCTCTTCGACCTCAGCCGCAGCAACTTCTTCCTAGAAACATCACCAAAGGCACGGGAAGCCAGGGCAAAAATGAACTATTGGGATTTCATCAAGATAAAAAGCTTTGGCACAGCAAAAGAAAAAGTCCACAAAACCAAAAGACAACCGACAGAATGGGAGAAATTATTTGCAAATGACATATCAGATAAAGGGCTACTATCCAATATGTATAAAAACTTATCAAACTCAACACCCAAAGAACAAATAATCCAATCAAGAAATAGGCAGAAGACATGAACAGACATTTTTCCAAAGAAGACATCCAAATGGCCCACAGGCACATGAAAAAGTGCTCAACACGGCTCGGCATCAGGGAAATCCAAATCCAAACCTCAATGAGATACCACCTCACACCCGTCAGAATGGCTCAAATGAACAAGTCAGGGAACGACAGAGGTTGGCGGGGATGTGGAGAAAGGGGAACCCTCCTACACTGGTGGTGGGAATGCAAGCTGGTGCAACCCCTCTGGAAAAGTGTATGGAGGTTCCTCAAACAGTTATAATTAGAGCTACCATTCGATCCAGCAATTGCACTCCTGGGTATTTACCACAAAGATACAAATGTAGGGACCTGAAGCGGTACGTGCACCTCATTGTTTATAGCAGCAATGTCCACAATAGCCAAACTGTGGAAACAGCCAAGATGTCCATCGAAAGATGAATGGATAAAGAAGAGGTGGTATATATATACACAATGGACTATTACGCAGCCATCAAAAGGAATGAGATGCTGCCATGGACAACGACGTGGATGGAACTGGAGGGTCCGACGATTAGTGAAATAAGTCAATCAGAGAAAGACATGTATCATATGACCCCACTGATATGAGGGATTCTTAATCTCAGGAACAGAGTGAGGCTTGCTGGAGTGGTCGGGGGTGGGAGGGATGGGGTGGCTGGGTGATAGACATTGGGGAGGGTATGAGCTACGGTGAGCGCTGTGAATTGTGTAAGACTGTTGAATCACAGATCTGTACTTCTGAAACAACGCAACATATTTTAAGAATAAAGGAAAAGAAGGAGCCAGCAGGAGTGGAAGAATGAAGGGGAGTTAGTGAGAGAATGAGACGGACCAGGAGAGACGATGGGTTCTGAAAAAAATCTGAGGTTTCTAGAGGGGAGGTGGGTCGGGGGATTGGTTAGCGTGGTGGTGGGTATTAAAGAGGGCACATTCTCCATGGATCACTGTGTGTTAGGAACAAACAATGAATCATGGGACACTACACCAAAACAAAGGATGTACTCCATGGTGATTAACAAAGCAATAAAAAACAAAGACTGTAATAAGAGATGAAGAAGGACACTATATCCTACTTAGTGGGTCTATCCAACAAGAAGATCTCACAATTGTAAA
Source organism: Eumetopias jubatus (assembly GCF_037043125.1). Lineage (NCBI taxonomy): Eukaryota > Metazoa > Chordata > Mammalia > Carnivora > Otariidae > Eumetopias > Eumetopias jubatus. The sequence continues at coordinate 535,903 of NW_028274873.1, forward strand.
TATCTATGCCCCGAACATGGGAGCATCCAATTATATAAGGCAATTAAGAAGAAAAGCAAAGAAACTCATTGACCACCATACAATCATAGTGGGGGACTTTAACACCCCCCTGACTGAAATGGCCAGATCATCTAAGCAAAAGATCAACAAGGAAATAAAGACTTTAAATGACACACTGGACCAAATGGACTTCACAGACATATTCAGAACGTTCCATCCCAATGCAACGGAATACACATTCTTCTCTAGTGCCCATGGAACATTCTCCAGAATGGATCACATCCTAGGTCACAAATCAGGTCTCAACCGGTACCCAAAGATTGGGATCATTCCCTGCACATTTTCAGACCACAATGTTTTGAAACTAGAACTCAATCACAAGAGGAGAGTCGGAAAGAACTCAAATTCATGGAGGCTAAAGAGCATCCTACGAAAGAATGAATGTGTCAACCAGGAAATTAAAGAAGAATTTAAAAAGTTCATGGAAACCAATGAAAATGAAAACTCAACTGTCCAAAATCTTTGGGATACAGCCAAGGCAGTCCTGCGAGGAAAGTATATAGCAATACAAGCCTTTCTCAAGAAACAAGAAAGGTCTCAAATACACACCCAACCCTACACCTAAAGGAGCTGGAGAAAGAACGGCAAATAAAGCCTAAACCCAGCAGGAGAAGAGAAATCATGCAGTTCAGAGCAGAAATCAATGAAATAGAACCCAGAAGAACAGTAGAAGTGATCAACGGAACTAGGAGCTGGTACTTTGAAAGAATTCACAAGATTGATACACCCCTGTCCAGGCTGATCAAAAAGAAAAGAGAAATGACCCAAATCAACAAAATCATGAATGAAAGAGGAGAGATCACAAACAACACCAAAGAAATACAAACAATTATAAGAACGTAATCTGAGCAACCCTAGGGCAGCAAATTCCATAACCTGGAAGAAATGGGTGCATTCCTAGAGATGTGTCAACTAACAAAACTGACCCAGGAAGAAATAGAAAACATGAACAGTCCTATAACCACGAAGGCAATTGAAGTAGTCATCAAAAACCTCCCAAGAAACCAAAGCCCAGGGCCAGATGGTTTCCCAGGGGAATTCTATCAGACATTTAAAGAAGAATTAATACCTATTCTCCTGAAACTGTTCCAAACAATAGAAATGGAAGGAAAACTTCCAAACTCATTTATGAGGCCACCATTACCTTGATTCCAAAACCAGACAAAGATCCCATCAAAAAGGAGAATTAGAGACCAATATCCTTGATGAACATCGATGCAAAAATTCTCACCAAAATACTAGCCAAGAGGACCCAACAGTACATGAAAAGGAGTATTCACCATGACCAAGTGGGATTTATCCCTGGGCTGCAAGGCTGGTTCAACATCCGCAAATCAGTCAACGTGATCAAATACATTAACAAAAGAAAGAACGAGAATCATATGATCCTCTCAATAGATGCAGAAAAAGCATTGGACAAAGTACAGCACCCTTTCTGGATCAAAACTCTTCAGAGTATAGGGACAGCGGGTACATACCTCAATATCATAAAAGCCATCTACGAAAACGCTACAGCGAATATCATTCTCAATGGGGAAAAGCTGAGATCTTTTCCCCTAAAGTCAGCAACGCGGCAGGGATAGCCAATCTCACCACTGCTATTCAACATAGTATTAGAAGTCCTAGCCACAGCAATCAGACAACAAAAAGTAATCCAAGGCATCCAAATCGGCAGAGAGGAAGTCAAACTCTCACTCTTGGCAGATGATATGATACTTTATGTGGAAAACCCAAAAGACTCCACCCCAAAACTGCTAGAACTCACACAGCAATTCCGTCAAGTAGCAGGCTATAAAATCAATGCACAGGAATCAGTGGCATTCCTATACACCAACAACAAGACAGAAGAGAGACAAATCAAGCAGTCGATCCCATTCACAACTGCACCCAAAACCAGAAGAGACCTAGGAATATATTCATCCCAAGAGGCAAAGGATCTGTACTCAGAAAACTACAAAATACGCAGGAAAGAAATTGAAGAAGACACAAAGAAACGGAAAAACGTTCCATGCTCATGGATTGGGAGAACCAACATTGTGAAGAGGTCAATGCTACCTAGAGCAATCTACACATGCAATGCAATCCCCATCAAAATACCATCCACTTTTTTCCAGGAAATGGAACAAATAATCCTAAAATTTGAATGGAACCAGAAGAGACCCCGAATAGCCAGAGGAATATTGAGAAAGAAAAGCAAAGCTGGCGGCATCACAATTCTGGACTTCCAGCTCTATGACAAAGCTGTCATCATCAAGACAGTATGGTACTGGCACAAAAACAGACACATGGATCCATGGAACAGAATCGAGAGCCCAGAAATGGACCCTCAACTCTATGGTCAACTTATCTTTGACAGAGCAGGAAGGAATGTCCAATGGCAAAAAGAGAGTCTCTTCAACAACTGGTGTTGGGAGAATTGGACAGCCCCATGCAGAAGAATGACAGTGGACCATTTCCTGACACCACACACAAAAGTAGACTCCAAATGGTTGAAAGACCTCAATGTGAGACAGGAGTCCATCAAAATCCTAAAGGAGAACACAGGTAGCAAGCACTTCGCCCTCAGCCGCAGCATCTTCTTCCTAGAAACATCACCAAAGGCACGGGAAGCCAGGGCAAAAATGAAATATTGGGATTTCATCAAGATAAAAAGCTTTGGCACAGCAAAAGAAACAGTCCACAAAACCAAAAGACAACCGACAGAATGGGAGAAATTATTTGCAAATGACCTATCAGATAAAGGGCTACTACCCAATATGTATAAAAACTTATCAAACTCAACACCCAAAGAACAAATAATCCAATCAAGAAATAGGCAGAAGACATGAACAGACATTTTTCCAAAGAAGACATCCAAATGGCCCACAGGCACATGAAAAAGTGCTCAACACGGCTTCGCATCAGAGAAATCCAAATGAAAACCTCAATGAGATACCACCTCACACCCGTCAGAATGGCTCAAATGAACAAGTCAGGGAACGACAGAGTTTGGCGGGGATGTGGAGATAGGGGAACCCGCCGACACTGGTGGTGGGAATGCAAGCTGCTGCAACCCCTCTGGAAAACAGTATGGAGGTTCCTCACACAGTTGAAATTAGAGCTACCATTCGATCCAACATTTGCACTCCTGGGTATTTACCCCAAAGATACAAATGTAGGGACCCGAAGCGGTACGTGCACCCCATTGTTTATAGCAGCAATGTCCACAATAGCCAAACTGTGGAAACAGCCAAGATGTCCATCGACAGATGAATGGATAAAGAAGAGGTGGTATATATATACACAATGGACTATTACGCAGCCATCAAAAGGAATGAGATGTTGCCATGGACAACGACGTGGATGGAACTGGAGGGTCCGACGATTAGTGAAATAAGTCAATCAGAGAAAGACATGTATCATATGACCCCACTGATATGAGGGATTCTTAATCTCAGGAACAGAGTGAGGCTTGCTGGCGTGGTCGGGGGTCGGAGCGATGGGGTGGCTGGGTGATAGACATTGGGGAGGGTATGAGCTACGGTGAGCGCTGTGAATTGTGTAAGACTGTTGAATCACAGATCTGTACTTCTGAAACAACGCAACATATTTTAAGAATAAAGGAAAAGAAGGAGACAGCAGGAGTGGAAGAATGAAGGGGAGTTAGTGAGAGGATGAGACGGACCAGGAGAGATGATGGGTTCTGAAAAAAAATCTGAGGTTTCTAGAGGGGAGGTGGGTCGGGGGATTGTTTAGCCTGGTGGTGGGTATTAAAGAGGGCACATTCTGCATGGAGCACTGTGTGTTAGGAACAAACAATGAATCATGGGACAGTACACCAAAACAAATGATGTAGTACATGGTGATTAACAAAGCAATAAAAAACAAAGACTGTAATAAGAGATGAAGAAGGACACTATATCCTACTTAATGGGCCTATCCAACAAGAAGATCTCACAATTGTAAATATCTATGCCCCGAACATGGGAGCATCCAATTATATAAGGCAATTAAGAAGAAAAGCAAAGAAACACATTGACCACCATACAATCATAGTGGGGGACTTTAACACCCCCCTGACTGAAATGGCCAGATCATCTAAGCAAAAGATCAACAAGGAAATAAAGACTTTAAATGACACACTGGACCAAATGGACTTCACAGACATATTCAGAACGTTCCATCCCAATGCAACGGAATACACATTCTTCTCTAGTGCCCATGGAACATTCTCCAGAATGGATCACATCCTAGGTCACAAATCAGGTCTCAACCGGTACCCAAAGATTGGGATCATTCCCTGCACATTTTCAGACCACAATGTTTTGAAACTAGAACTCAATCACAAGAGGAGAGTCGGAAAGAACTCAAATACATGGAGGCTAAAGAGCATCCTACGAAAGAATGAATGGGTCAACCAGGAAATTAAAGAAGAATTTAAAAAGTTCATGGAAACCAATGAAAATGAAAACTCAACTGTCCAAAATCTTTGGGATACAGCCAAGGCAGTCCTGCGAGGAAAGTATATAGCAATACAAGCCTTTCTCAAGAAACAAGAAAGGTCTCAAATACACACCCAACCCTACACCTAAAGGAGCTGGAGAAAGAACGGCAAATAAAGCCTAAACCCAGCAGGAGAAGAGAAATCATGCAGTTCAGAGCAGAAATCAATGAAATAGAACCCAGAAGAACAGTAGAAGTGATCAACGGAACTAGGAGCTCGTACTTTGAAAGAATTCATAAGATTGAAACACCCCTGTCCAGGCTGATCAAAAAGAAAAGAGAAATGACCCAAATCAACAAAATCATGAATGAAAGAGGAGAGATCACAAACAACACCAAAGAAATACAAACAATTATAAGAACGTAATCTGAGCAACCCTAGGGCAGCAAATTCCATAACCTGGAAGAAATGGGTGCATTCCTAGAGATGTGTCAACTAACAAAACTGACCCAGGAAGAAATAGAAAACATGAACAGTCCTATAACCACGAAGTCAATTGAAGTAGTCATCAAAAACCTCCCAAGAAACCAAAGCCCAGGGCCAGATGGTTTCCCAGGGGAATTCTATCAGACATTTAAAGAAGAATTAATTCCTATTCTCCTGAAACTGTTCCAAACAATAGAAATGGAAGGAAAACTTCCAAACTCATTTATGAGGCCACCATTACCTTGATTCCAAAACCAGACAAAGATCCCATCAAAAAGGAGAATTAGAGACCAATATCCTTGATGAACATCGATGCAAAAATTCTCACCAAAATACTAGCCAAGAGGACCCAACAGTACATGAAAAGGAGTATTCACCATGACCAAGTGGGATTTATCCCTGGGCTGCAAGGCTGGTTCAACATCCGCAAATCAGTCAACGTGATCAAATACATTAACAAAAGAAAGAACGAGAATCATATGATCCTCTCAATAGATGCAGAAAAAGCATTGGACAAAGTACAGCACCCTTTCTGGATCAAAACTCTTCAGAGTATAGGGACAGCGGGTACATACCTCAATATCATAAAAGCCATCTACGAAAACCCTACAGCGAATATCATTCTCAATGGGGAAAAGCTGAGATCTTTTCCCCTAAGGTCAGGAACGCGGCAGGGATAGCCAATCTCACCACTGCTATTCAACATAGTATTAGAAGTCCTAGCCACAGCAATCAGACAACAAAAAGTAATCCAAGGCATCCAAATCGGCAGAGAGGAAGTCAAACTCTCACTCTTTGCAGATGATATGATACTTTATGTGGAAAACCGAAAAGACTCCACCCCAAAAGTGCTAGAACTCACACAGCAATTCCGTCAAGTAGCAGGCTATAAAATCAATGCACAGGAATCAGTGGCATTCCTATACACCAACAACAAGACAGAAGGGAGACAAATCAAGGAGTCGATCCCATTCACAACTGCACCCAAAACCAGAAGAGACCTAGGAATATATTCATCCCAAGAGGCAAAGGATCTGTACTCAGAAAACTACAAAATACGCAGGAAAGAAATTGAAGAAGACACAAAGAAACGGAAAAACTTTCCATGCTCATGGATTGGGAGAACCAACATTGTGAAGAGGTCAATGCTACCTAGAGCATTCTACACATGCAATGCAATCCCCATCAAAATACCATCCACTTTTTTCCAGGAAATGGAACAAATACTCCTAAAATTTGAATGGAACCAGAAGAGACCCCGAATAGCCAGAGGAATATTGAGAAAGAAAAGCAAAGCTGGCGGCATCACAATTCTGGACTTCCAGCTCTATGACAAAGCTGTCATCATCAAGACAGTATGGTACTGGCACAAAAACAGACACATGGATCCATGGAACAGAATCGAGAGCCCAGAAATGGACCCTCAACTCTATGGTCAACTTATCTTTGACAGAGCAGGAAGGAATGTCCAATGGCAAAAAGAGAGTCTCTTCAACAACTGGTGTTGGGAGAATTGGACAGCCCCATGCAGAAGAATGACAGTGGACCATTTCCTGACACCACACACAAAAGTAGACTCCAAATGGTTGAAAGACCTCAATGTGAGACAGGAGTCCATCAAAATCCTAAAGGAGAACACAGGTAGCAAGCACTTCGACCTCAGCCGCAGCAACTTCTTCCTAGAAACATCACCAAAGGCACGGGAAGCCAGGGCAAAAATGAACTATTGGGATTTCATCAAGATAAAAAGCTTTGGCACAGCAAAAGAAACAGTCCACAAAACCAAAAGACAACCGACAGAATGGGAGAAATTATTTGCAAATGACCTATCAGATAAAGGGCTACTACACAATATGTATAAAAACTTATCAAACTCAACACCCAAAGAACAAATAATCCAATCAAGAAATAGGCAGAAGACATGAACAGACATTTTTCCAAAGAAGACATCCAAATGGCCCACAGGCACATGAAAAAGTGCTCAACACGGCTTGGCATCAGAGAAATCCAAATGAAAACCTCAATGAGATACCACCTCACACCCGTCAGAATGGCTCAAATGAACAAGTCAGGGAACGACAGAGTTTGGCGGGGATGTGGAGATAGGGGAACCCGCCGACACTGGTGGTGGGAATGCAAGCTGCTGCAACCCCTCTGGAAAACAGTATGGAGGTTCCTCACACAGTTGAAATTAGAGCTACCATTCGATCCAACATTTGCACTCCTGGGTATTTACCCCAAAGATACAAATGTAGGGACCCGAAGCGGTACGTGCACCCCATTGTTTATAGCAGCAATGTCCACAATAGCCAAACTGTGGAAACAGCCAAGATGTCCATCGACAGATGAATGGATAAAGAAGAGGTGGTATATATATACACAATGGACTATTACGCAGGCATCAAAAGGAATGAGATGTTGCCATGGACAACGACGTGGATGGAACTGGAGGGTCCGACGATTAGTGAAATAAGTCAATCAGAGAAAGACATGTATCATATGACCCCACTGATATGAGGGATTCTTAATCTCAGGAACAGAGTGAGGCTTGCTGGAGTGGTCGGGGGTGGGAGGGATGGGGTGGCTGGGTGATAGACATTGGGGAGGGTATGAGCTACGGTGAGCGCTGTGAATTGTGTAAGACTGTTGAATCACAGATCTGTACTTCTGAAACAACGCAACATATGTTAAGAATAAAGGAAAAGAAGGAGACAGCAGGAGTGGAAGAATGAAGGGGAGTTAGTGAGAGGATGAGACGGACCAGGAGAGATGATGGGTTCTGAAAAAAAATCTGAGGTTTCTAGAGGGGAGGTGGGTCGGGGGATTGGTTAGCCTGGTGGTGGGTATTAAAGAGGGCACATTCTCCATGGAGCACTGTGTGTTAGGAACAAACAATGAATCATGGGACACTACACCAAAACAAAGGATGTACTCCATGGTGATTAACAAAGCAATAAAAAACAAAGACTGTAATAAGAGATGAAGAAGGACACTATATCCTACTTAGTGGGTCTATCCAACAAGAAGATCTCACAATTGTAAATATCTATGCCCCGAACATGGGAGCATCCAATTATATAAGGCAATTAAGAAGAAAAGCAAAGAAACACATTGACCACCATACAATCATAGTGGGGGACTTTAACACCCCCCCTGACTGAAATGGCCAGATCATCTAAGCAAAAGATCAACAAGGAAATAAAGACTTTAAATGACACACTGGACCAAATGGACTTCACAGACATATTCAGAACGTTCCATCCCAATGCAACGGAATACACATTCTTCTCTAGTGCCCATGGAACATTCTCCAGAATGGATCACATCCTAGGTCACAAATCAGGTCTCAACCGGTACCCAAAGATTGGGATCATTCCCTGCACATTTTCAGACCACAATGTTTTGAAACTAGAACTCAATCACAAGAGGAGAGTCGGAAAGAACTCAAATACATGGAGGCTAAAGAGCATCCTACGAAAGAATGAATGGGTCAACCAGGAAATTAAAGAAGAATTTAAAAAGTTCATGGAAACCAATGAAAATGAAAACTCAACTGTCCAAAATCTTTGGGATACAGCCAAGGCAGTCCTGCGAGGAAAGTATATAGCAATACAAGCCTTTCTCAAGAAACAAGAAAGGTCTCAAATACACACCCAACCCTACACCTAAAGGAGCTGGAGAAAGAACGGCAAATAAAGCCTAAACCCAGCAGGAGAAGAGAAATCATGCAGTTCAGAGCAGAAATCAATGAAATAGAACCCAGAAGAACAGTAGAAGTGATCAACGGAACTAGGAGCTGGTACTTTGAAAGAATTCACAAGATTGATACACCCCTGTCCAGGCTGATCAAAAAGAAAAGAGAAATGACCCAAATCAACAAAATCATGAATGAAAGAGGAGAGATCACAAACAACACCAAAGAAATACAAACAATTATAAGAACGTAATCTGAGCAACCCTAGGGCAGCAAATTCCATAACCTGGAAGAAATGGGTGCATTCCTAGAGATGTGTCAACTAACAAAACTGACCCAGGAAGAAATAGAAAACATGAACAGTCCTATAACCACGAAGGCAATTGAAGTAGTCATCAAAAACCTCCCAAGAAACCAAAGCCCAGGGCCAGATGGTTACCCAGGGGAATTCTATCAGACATTTAAAGAAGAATTAATACCTATTCTCCTGAAACTGTTCCAAACAATGGAAATGGAAGGAAAACTTCCAAACTCATTTATGAGGCCACCATTACCTTGATTCCAAAACCAGACAAAGATCCCATCAAAAAGGAGAATTAGAGACCAATATCCTTGATGAACATCGATGCAAAAATTCTCACCAAAATACTAGCCAAGAGGACCCAACAGTACATGAAAAGGAGTATTCACCATGACCAAGTGGGATTTATCCCTGGGCTGCAAGGCTGGTTCAACATCCGCAAATCAGTCAACGTGATCAAATACATTAACAAAAGAAAGAACGAGAATCATATGATCCTCCCAAGAGATGCAGAAAAAGCATTGGACAAAGTACAGCACCCTTTCTGGATCAAAACTCTTCAGAGTATAGGGACAGCGGGTACATACCTCAATATCATAAAAGCCATCTACGAAAACCCTACAGCGAATATCATTCTCAATGGGGAAAAGCTGAGATCTTTTCCCCTAAGGTCAGGAACGCGGCAGGGATAGCCATTCTCACCACTGCTATTCAACATAGTATTAGAAGTCCTAGCCACAGCAATCAGACAACAAAATGTAATCCAAGGCATCCAAATCGGCAGAGAGGAAGTCAAACTCTCACTCTTTGCAGATGATATGATACTTTATGTGGAAAACCCAAAAGACTCCACCCCAAAACTGCTAGAACTCACACAGCAATTCCGTCAAGTAGCAGGCTATAAAATCAATGCACAGGAATCAGTGGCATTCCTATACACCAACAACAAGACAGAAGAGAGACAAATCAAGGAGTCGATCCCATTCACAACTGCACCCAAAACCAGAAGAGACCTAGGAATATATTCATCCCAAGAGGCACAGGATCTGTACTCAGAAAACTACAAAATACGCAGGAAAGAAATTGAAGAAGACACAAAGAAACGGAAAAACGTTCCATGCTCATGGATTGGGAGAACCAACATTGTGAAGAGTTCAATGCTACCTAGAGCAATCTACACATGCAATGCAATCCCCATCAAAATACCATCCACTTTTTTCCAGGAAATGGAACAAATACTCCTAAAATTTGAATGGAACCAGAAGAGACCCCGAATAGCCAGAGGAATATTGAGAAAGAAAAGCAAAGCTGGCGGCATCACAATTCTGGACTTCCAGCTCTATGACAAAGCTGTCATCATCAAGACAGTATGGTACTGGCACAAAAACAGACACATGGATCCATGGAACAGAATCGAGAGCGCAGAAATGGACCCTCAACTCTATGGTCAACTTATCTTTGACAGAGCAGGAAGGAATGTCCAATGGCAAAAAGAGAGTCTCTTCAACAACTGGTGTTGGGAGAATTGGACAGCCCCATGCAGAAGAATGACAGTGGACCATTTCCTGACACCACACACAAAAGTAGACTCCAAATGGTTGAAAGACCTCAATGTGAGACAGGAGTCCATCAAAATCCTAAAGGAGAACACAGGTAGCAAGCACTTCGACCTCAGCCGCAGCAACTTCTTCCTAGAAACATCACCAAAGGCACGGGAAGCCAGGGCAAAAATGAACTATTGGGATTTCATCAAGATAAAAAGCTTTGGCACAGCAAAAGAAACAGTCCACAAAACCAAAAGACAACCGACAGAATGGGAGAAATTATTTGCAAATGACCTATCAGATAAAGGGCTACTACCCAATATGTATAAAAACTTATCAAACTCAACACCCAAAGAACAAATAATCCAATCAAGAAATAGGCAGAAGACATGAACAGGCATTTTTCCAAAGAAGACATCCAAATGGCCCACAGGCACATGAAAAAGTGCTCAACACGGCTTGGCATCAGAGAAATCCAAATGAAAACCTCAATGAGATACCACCTCACACCCGTCAGAATGGCTCAAATGAACAAGTCAGGGAACGACAGAGTTTGGCGGGGATGTGGAGATAGGGGAACCCGCCGACACTGGTGGTGGGAATGCAAGCTGCTGCAACCCCTCTGGAAAACAGTATGGAGGTTCCTCACACAGTTGAAATTAGAGCTACCATTCGATCCAACATTTGCACTCCTGGGTATTTACCCCAAAGATACAAATGTAGGGACCCGAAGCGGTACGTGCACCCCATTGTTTATAGCAGCAATGTCCACAATAGCCAAACTGTGGAAACAGCCAAGATGTCCATCGACAGATGAATGGATAAAGAAGAGGTGGTATATATATACACAATGGACTATTACGCAGCCATCAAAAGGAATGAGATGTTGCCATGGACAACGACGTGGATGGAACTGGAGGGTCCGACGATTAGTGAAATAAGTCAATCAGAGAAAGACATGTATCATATGACCCCACTGATATGAGGGATTCTTAATCTCAGGAACAGAGTGAGGCTTGCTGGAGTGGTCGGGGGTGGGAGGGATGGGGTGGCTGGGTGATAGACATTGGGGAGGGTATGAGCTACGGTGAGCGCTGTGAATTGTGTAAGACTGTTGAATCACAGATCTGTACTTCTGAAACAACGCAACATATGTTAAGAATAAAGGAAAAGAAGGAGACAGCAGGAGTGGAAGAATGAAGGGGAGTTAGTGAGAGGATGAGACGGACCAGGAGAGATGATGGGTTCTGAAAAAAAATCTGAGGTTTCTAGAGGGGAGGTGGGTCGGGGGATTGGTTAGCCTGGTGGTGGGTATTAAAGAGGGCACATTCTCCATGGAGCACTGTGTGTTAGGAACAAACAATGAATCATGGGACACTACACCAAAACAAAGGATGTACTCCATGGTGATTAACAAAGCAATAAAAAACAAAGACTGTAATAAGAGATGAAGAAGGACACTATATCCTACTTAAAGGGTCTATCCAACAAGAAGATCTCACAATTGTAAATATCTATGCCCCGAACATGGGAGCATCCAATTATATAAGGCAATTAAGAAGAAAAGCAAAGAAACACATTGACCACCATACAATCATAGTGGGGGACTTTAACACCCCCCCTGACTGAAATGGCCAGATCATCTAAGCAAAAGATCAACAAGGAAATAAAGACTTTAAATGACACACTGGACCAAATGGACTTCACAGACATATTCAGAACGTTCCATCCCAATGCAACGGAATACACATTCTTCTCTAGTGCCCATGGAACATTCTCCAGAATGGATCACATCCTAGGTCACAAATCAGGTCTCAACCGGTACCCAAAGATTGGGATCATTCCCTGCACATTTTCAGACCACAATGTTTTGAAACTAGAACTCAATCACAAGAGGAGAGTCGGAAAGAACTCAAATACATGGAGGCTAAAGAGCATCCTACGAAAGAATGAATGGGTCAACCAGGAAATTAAAGAAGAATTTAAAAAGTTCATGGAAACCAATGAAAATGAAAACTCAACTGTCCAAAATCTTTGGGATACAGCCAAGGCAGTCCTGCGAGGAAAGTATATAGCAATACAAGCCTTTCTCAAGAAACAAGAAAGGTCTCAAATACACACCCAACCCTACACCTAAAGGAGCTGGAGAAAGAACGGCAAATAAAGCCTAAACCCAGCAGGAGAAGAGAAATCATGCAGTTCAGAGCAGAAATCAATGAAATAGAACCCAGAAGAACAGTAGAAGTGATCAACGGAACTAGGAGCTGGTACTTTGAAAGAATTCACAAGATTGATACACCCCTGTCCAGGCTGATCAAAAAGAAAAGAGAAATGACCCAAATCAACAAAATCATGAATGAAAGAGGAGAGATCACAAACAACACCAAAGAAATACAAACAATTATAAGAACGTAATCTGAGCAACCCTAGGGCAGCAAATTCCATAACCTGGAAGAAATGGGTGCATTCCTAGAGATGTGTCAACTAACAAAACTGACCCAGGAAGAAATAGAAAACATGAACAGTCCTATAACCACGAAGGCAATTGAAGTAGTCATCAAAAACCTCCCAAGAAACCAAAGCCCAGGGCCAGATGGTTTCCCAGGGGAATTCTATCAGACATTTAAAGAAGAATTAATACCTATTCTCCTGAAACTGTTCCAAACAATAGAAATGGAAGGAAAACTTCCAAACTCATTTATGAGGCCACCATTACCTTGATTCCAAAACCAGACAAAGATCCCATCAAAAAGGAGAATTAGAGACCAATATCCTTGATGAACATCGATGCAAAATTTCTCACCAAAATACTAGCCAAGAGGACCCAACAGTACATGAAAAGGAGTATTCACCATGACCAAGTGGGATTTATCCCTGGGCTGCAAGGCTGGTTCAACATCCGCAAATCAGTCAACGTGATCAAATACATTAACAAAAGAAAGAACGAGAATCATATGATCCTCCCAAGAGATGCAGAAAAAGCATTGGACAAAGTACAGCACCCTTTCTGGATCAAAACTCTTCAGAGTATAGGGACAGCGGGTACATACCTCAATATCATAAAAGCCATCTACGAAAACCCTACAGCGAATATCATTCTCAATGGGGAAAAGCTGAGATCTTTTCCCCTAAGGTCAGGAACGCGGCAGGGATAGCCATTCTCACCACTGCTATTCAACATAGTATTAGAAGTCCTAGCCACAGCAATCAGACAACAAAATGTAATCCAAGGCATCCAAATCGGCAGAGAGGAAGTCAAACTCTCACTCTTTGCAGATGATATGATACTTTATGTGGAAAACCCAAAAGACTCCACCCCAAAACTGCTAGAACTCACACAGCAATTCCGTCAAGTAGCAGGCTATAAAATCAATGCACAGGAATCAGTGGCATTCCTATACACCAACAACAAGACAGAAGAGAGACAAATCAAGGAGTCGATCCCATTCACAACTGCACCCAAAACCAGAAGAGACCTAGGAATATATTCATCCCAAGAGGCAAAGGATCTGTACTCAGAAAACTACAAAATACGCAGGAAAGAAATTGAAGAAGACACAAAGAAACGGAAAAACGTTCCATGCTCATGGATTGGGAGAACCAACATTGTGAAGAGTTCAATGCTACCTAGAGCAATCTACACATGCAATGCAATCCCCATCAAAATACCATCCACTTTTTTCCAGGAAATGGAACAAATACTCCTAAAATTTGAATGGAACCAGAAGAGACCCCGAATAGCCAGAGGAATATTGAGAAAGAAAAGCAAAGCTGGCGGCATCACAATTCTGGACTTCCAGCTCTATGACAAAGCTGTCATCATCAAGACAGTATGGTACTGGCACAAAAACAGACACATGGATCCATGGAACAGAATCGAGAGCCCAGAAATGGACCCTCAACTCTATGGTCAACTTATCTTTGACAGAGCAGGAAGGAATGTCCAATGGCAAAAAGAGAGTCTCTTCAACAACTGGTGTTGGGAGAATTGGACAGCCCCATGCAGAAGAATGACAGTGGACCATTTCCTGACACCACACACAAAAGTAGACTCCAAATGGTTGAAAGACCTCAATGTGAGACAGGAGTCCATCAAAATCCTAAAGGAGAACACAGGTAGCAAGCACTTCGACCTCAGCCGCAGCAACTTCTTCCTAGAAACATCACCAAAGGCACGGGAAGCCAGGGCAAAAATGAACTATTGGGATTTCATCAAGATAAAAAGCTTTGGCACAGCAAAAGAAACAGTCCACAAAACCAAAAGACAACCGACAGAATGGGAGAAATTATTTGCAAATGACCTATCAGATAAAGGGCTACTACCCAATATGTATAAAAACTTATCAAACTCAACACCCAAAGAACAAATAATCCAATCAAGAAATAGGCAGAAGACATGAACAGGCATTTTTCCAAAGAAGACATCCAAATGGCCCACAGGCACATGAAAAAGTGCTCAACACGGCTTGGCATCAGAGAAATCCAAATGAAAACCTCAATGAGATACCACCTCACACCCGTCAGAATGGCTCAAATGAACAAGTCAGGGAACGACAGAGTTTGGCGGGGATGTGGAGATAGGGGAACCCGCCGACACTGGTGGTGGGAATGCAAGCTGCTGCAACCCCTCTGGAAAACAGTATGGAGGTTCCTCACACAGTTGAAATTAGAGCTACCATTCGATCCAACATTTGCACTCCTGGGTATTTACCCCAAAGATACAAATGTAGGGACCCGAAGCGGTACGTGCACCCCATTGTTTATAGCAGCAATGTCCACAATAGCCAAACTGTGGAAACAGCCAAGATGTCCATCGACAGATGAATGGATAAAGAAGAGGTGGTATATATATACACAATGGACTATTACGCAGCCATCAAAAGGAATGAGATGTTGCCATGGACAACGACGTGGATGGAACTGGAGGGTCCGACGATTAGTGAAATAAGTCAATCAGAGAAAGACATGTATCATATGACCCCACTGATATGAGGGATTCTTAATCTCAGGAACAGAGTGAGGCTTGCTGGAGTGGTCGGGGGTGGGAGGGATGGGGTGGCTGGGTGATAGACATTGGGGAGGGTATGAGCTACGGTGAGCGCTGTGAATTGTGTAAGACTGTTGAATCACAGATCTGTACTTCTGAAACAACGCAACATATGTTAAGAATAAAGGAAAAGAAGGAGACAGCAGGAGTGGAAGAATGAAGGGGAGTTAGTGAGAGGATGAGACGGACCAGGAGAGATGATGGGTTCTGAAAAAAAATCTGAGGTTTCTAGAGGGGAGGTGGGTCGGGGGATTGGTTAGCCTGGTGGTGGGTATTAAAGAGGGCACATTCTCCATGGAGCACTGTGTGTTAGGAACAAACAATGAATCATGGGACACTACACCAAAACAAAGGATGTACTCCATGGTGATTAACAAAGCAATAAAAAACAAAGACTGTAATAAGAGATGAAGAAGGACACTATATCCTACTTAAAGGGTCTATCCAACAAGAAGATCTCACAATTGTAAATATCTATGCCCCGAACATGGGAGCATCCAATTATATAAGGCAATTAAGAAGAAAAGCAAAGAAACACATTGACCACCATACAATCATAGTGGGGGACTTTAACACCCCCCCTGACTGAAATGGCCAGATCATCTAAGCAAAAGATCAACAAGGAAAGAAAGACTTGAAATGACACACTGGACCAAATGGACTTCACAGACATATTCAGAACGTTCCATCCCAATGCAACGGAATACACATTCTTCTCTAGTGCCCATGGAACATTCTCCAGAATGGATCACATCCTAGGTCACAAATCAGGTCTCAACCGGTACCCAAAGATTGGGATCATTCCCTGCACATTTTCAGACCACAATGTTTTGAAACTAGAACTCAATCACAAGAGGAGAGTCGGAAAGAACTCAAATACATGGAGGCTAAAGAGCATCCTACGAAAGAATGAATGGGTCAACCAGGAAATTAAAGAAGAATTTAAAAAGTTCATGGAAACCAATGAAAATGAAAACTCAACTGTCCAAAATCTTTGGGATACAGCCAAGGCAGTCCTGCGAGGAAAGTATATAGCAATACAAGCCTTTCTCAAGAAACAAGAAAGGTCTCAAATACACACCCAACCCTACACCTAAAGGAGCTGGAGAAAGAACGGCAAATAAAGCCTAAACCCAGCAGGAGAAGAGAAATCATGCAGTTCAGAGCAGAAATCAATGAAATAGAACCCAGAAGAACAGTAGAAGTGATCAACGGAACTAGGAGCTGGTACTTTGAAAGAATTCACAAGATTGATACACCCCTGTCCAGGCTGATCAAAAAGAAAAGAGAAATGACCCAAATCAACAAAATCATGAATGAAAGAGGAGAGATCACAAACAACACCAAAGAAATACAAACAATTATAAGAACGTAATCTGAGCAACCCTAGGGCAGCAAATTCCATAACCTGGAAGAAATGGGTGCATTCCTAGAGATGTGTCAACTAACAAAACTGACCCAGGAAGAAATAGAAAACATGAACAGTCCTATAACCACGAAGGCAATTGAAGTAGTCATCAAAAACCTCCCAAGAAATCAAAGCCCAGGGCCAGATGGTTTCCCAGGGGAATTCTATCAGACATTTAAAGAAGAATTAATACCTATTCTCCTGAAACTGTTCCAAACAATAGAAATGGAAGGAAAACTTCCAAACTCATTTATGAGGCCACCATTACCTTGATTCCAAAACCAGACAAAGATCCCATCAAAAAGGAGAATTAGAGACCAATATCCTTGATGAACATCGATGCAAAATTTCTCACCAAAATACTAGCCAAGAGGACCCAACAGTACATGAAAAGGAGTATTCACCATGACCAAGTGGGATTTATCCCTGGGCTGCAAGGCTGGTTCAACATCCGCAAATCAGTCAACGTGATCAAATACATTAACAAAAGAAAGAACGAGAATCATATGATCCTCCCAAGAGATGCAGAAAAAGCATTGGACAAAGTACAGCACCCTTTCTGGATCAAAACTCTTCAGAGTATAGGGACAGCGGGTACATACCTCAATATCATAAAAGCCATCTACGAAAACCCTACAGCGAATATCATTCTCAATGGGGAAAAGCTGAGATCTTTTCCCCTAAGGTCAGGAACGCGGCAGGGATAGCCATTCTCACCACTGCTATTCAACATAGTATTAGAAGTCCTAGCCACAGCAATCAGACAACAAAATGTAATCCAAGGCATCCAAATCGGCAGAGAGGAAGTCAAACTCTCACTCTTTGCAGATGATATGATACTTTATGTGGAAAACCCAAAAGACTCCACCCCAAAACTGCTAGAACTCACACAGCAATTCCGTCAAGTAGCAGGCTATAAAATCAATGCACAGGAATCAGTGGCATTCCTATACACCAACAACAAGACAGAAGAGAGACAAATCAAGGAGTCGATCCCATTCACAACTGCACCCAAAACCAGAAGAGACCTAGGAATATATTCATCCCAAGAGGCAAAGGATCTGTACTCAGAAAACTACAAAATACGCAGGAAAGAAATTGAAGAAGACACAAAGAAACGGAAAAACGTTCCATGCTCATGGATTGGGAGAACCAACATTGTGAAGAGTTCAATGCTACCTAGAGCAATCTACACATGCAATGCAATCCCCATCAAAATACCATCCACTTTTTTCCAGGAAATGGAACAAATACTCCTAAAATTTGAATGGAACCAGAAGAGACCCCGAATAGCCAGAGGAATATTGAGAAAGAAAAGCAAAGCTGGCGGCATCACAATTCTGGACTTCCAGCTCTATGACAAAGCTGTCATCATCAAGACAGTATGGTACTGGCACAAAAACAGACACATGGATCCATGGAACAGAATCGAGAGCCCAGAAATGGACCCTCAACTCTATGGTCAACTTATCTTTGACAGAGCAGGAAGGAATGTCCAATGGCAAAAAGAGAGTCTCTTCAACAACTGGTGTTGGGAGAATTGGACAGCCCCATGCAGAAGAATGACAGTGGACCATTTCCTGACACCACACACAAAAGTAGACTCCAAATGGTTGAAAGACCTCAATGTGAGACAGGAGTCCATCAAAATCCTAAAGGAGAACACAGGTAGCAAGCACTTCGACCTCAGCCGCAGCAACTTCTTCCTAGAAACATCACCAAAGGCACGGGAAGCCAGGGCAAAAATGAACTATTGGGATTTCATCAAGATAAAAAGCTTTGGCACAGCAAAAGAAACAGTCCACAAAACCAAAAGACAACCGACAGAATGGGAGAAATTATTTGCAAATGACCTATCAGATAAAGGGCTACTACCCAATATGTATAAAAACTTATCAAACTCAACACCCAAAGAACAAATAATCCAATCAAGAAATAGGCAGAAGACATGAACAGGCATTTTTCCAAAGAAGACATCCAAATGGCCCACAGGCACATGAAAAAGTGCTCAACACGGCTTGGCATCAGAGAAATCCAAATGAAAACCTCAATGAGATACCACCTCACACCCGTCAGAATGGCTCAAATGAACAAGTCAGGGAACGACAGAGTTTGGCGGGGATGTGGAGATAGGGGAACCCGCCGACACTGGTGGTGGGAATGCAAGCTGCTGCAACCCCTCTGGAAAACAGTATGGAGGTTCCTCACACAGTTGAAATTAGAGCTACCATTCGATCCAACATTTGCACTCCTGGGTATTTACCCCAAAGATACAAATGTAGGGACCCGAAGCGGTACGTGCACCCCATTGTTTATAGCAGCAATGTCCACAATAGCCAAACTGTGGAAACAGCCAAGATGTCCATCGACAGATGAATGGATAAAGAAGAGGTGGTATATATATACACAATGGACTATTACGCAGCCATCAAAAGGAATGAGATGTTGCCATGGACAACGACGTGGATGGAACTGGAGGGTCCGACGATTAGTGAAATAAGTCAATCAGAGAAAGACATGTATCATATGACCCCACTGATATGAGGGATTCTTAATCTCAGGAACAGAGTGAGGCTTGCTGGAGTGGTCGGGGGTGGGAGGGATGGGGTGGCTGGGTGATAGACATTGGGGAGGGTATGAGCTACGGTGAGCGCTGTGAATTGTGTAAGACTGTTGAATCACAGATCTGTACTTCTGAAACAACGCAACATATTTTAAGAATAAAGGAAAAGAAGGAGACAGCAGGAGTGGAAGAATGAAGGGGAGTTAGTGAGAGGATGAGACGGACCAGGAGAGATGATGGGTTCTGAAAAAAAATCTGAGGTTTCTAGAGGGGAGGTGGGTCGGGGGATTGGTTAGCCTGGTGGTGGGTATTAAAGAGGGCACATTCTCCATGGAGCACTGTGTGTTAGGAACAAACAATCAATCATGGGACACTACACCAAAACAAATGATGTACTCCATGGTGATTAACAAAGCAATAAAAAACAAAGACTGTAATAAGAGATGAAGAAGGACACTATATCCTACTTAAAGGGTCTATCCAACAAGAAGATCTCACAATTGTAAATATCTATGCCCCGAACATGGGAGCATCCAATTATATAAGGCAATTAAGAAGAAATGCAAAGAAACACATTGACCACCATACAATCATAGTGGGGGACTTTAACACCCCCCCTGACTGAAATGGCCAGATCATCTAAGCAAAAGATCAACAAGGAAATAAAGACTTTAAATGACACACTGGACCAAATGGACTTCACAGACATATTCAGAACGTTCCATCCCAATGCAACGGAATACACATTCTTCTCTAGTGCCCATGGAACATTCTCCAGAATGGATCACATCCTAGGTCACAAATCAGGTCTCAACCGGTACCCAAAGATTGGGATCATTCCCTGCACATTTTCAGACCACAATGTTTTGAAACTAGAACTCAATCACAAGAGGAGAGTCGGAAAGAACTCAAATACATGGAGGCTAAAGAGCATCCTACGAAAGAATGAATGGGTCAACCAGGAAATTAAAGAAGAATTTAAAAAGTTCATGGAAACCAATGAAAATGAAAACTCAACTGTCCAAAATCTTTGGGATACAGCCAAGGCAGTCCTGCGAGGAAAGTATATAGCAATACAAGCCTTTCTCAAGAAACAAGAAAGGTCTCAAATACACACCCAACCCTACACCTAAAGGA
Organism: Eumetopias jubatus; assembly: GCF_037043125.1. Lineage (NCBI taxonomy): Eukaryota > Metazoa > Chordata > Mammalia > Carnivora > Otariidae > Eumetopias > Eumetopias jubatus. Next base: position 556,566 of record NW_028274873.1, read on the forward strand.
GCTGGAGAAAGAACGGCAAATAAAGCCTAAACCCAGCAGGAGAAGAGAAATCATGCAGTTCAGAGCAGAAATCAATGAAATAGAACCCAGAAGAACAGTAGAAGTGATCAACGGAACTAGGAGCTGGTACTTTGAAAGAATTCACAAGATTGATACACCCCTGTCCAGGCTGATCAAAAAGAAAAGAGAAATGACCCAAATCAACAAAATCATGAATGAAAGAGGAGAGATCACAAACAACACCAAAGAAATACAAACAATTATAAGAACGTAATCTGAGCAACCCTAGGGCAGCAAATTCCATAACCTGGAAGAAATGGGTGCATTCCTAGAGATGTGTCAACTAACAAAACTGACCCAGGAAGAAATAGAAAACATGAACAGTCCTATAACCACGAAGGCAATTGAAGTAGTCATCAAAAACCTCCCAAGAAACCAAAGCCCAGGGCCAGATGGTTTCCCAGGGGAATTCTATCAGACATTTAAAGAAGAATTAATACCTATTCTCCTGAAACTGTTCCAAACAATAGAAATGGAAGGAAAACTTCCAAACTCATTTATGAGGCCACCATTACCTTGATTCCAAAACCAGACAAAGATCCCATCAAAAAGGAGAATTAGAGACCAATATCCTTGATGAACATCGATGCAAAAATTCTCACCAAAATACTAGCCAAGAGGACCCAACAGTACATGAAAAGGAGTATTCACCATGACCAAGTGGGATTTATCCCTGGGCTGCAAGGCTGGTTCAACATCCGCAAATCAGTCAACGTGATCAAATACATTAACAAAAGAAAGAACGAGAATCATATGATCCTCTCAATAGATGCAGAAAAAGCATTGGACAAAGTACAGCACCCTTTCTGGATCAAAACTCTTCAGAGTATAGGGACAGCGGGTACATACCTCAATATCATAAAAGCCATCTACGAAAACGCTACAGCGAATATCATTCTCAATGGGGAAAAGCTGAGATCTTTTCCCCTAAAGTCAGCAACGCGGCAGGGATAGCCAATCTCACCACTGCTATTCAACATAGTATTAGAAGTCCTAGCCACAGCAATCAGACAACAAAAAGTAATCCAAGGCATCCAAATCGGCAGAGAGGAAGTCAAACTCTCACTCTTGGCAGATGATATGATACTTTATGTGGAAAACCCAAAAGACTCCACCCCAAAACTGCTAGAACTCACACAGCAATTCCGTCAAGTAGCAGGCTATAAAATCAATGCACAGGAATCAGTGGCATTCCTATACACCAACAACAAGACAGAAGAGAGACAAATCAAGCAGTCGATCCCATTCACAACTGCACCCAAAACCAGAAGAGACCTAGGAATATATTCATCCCAAGAGGCAAAGGATCTGTACTCAGAAAACTACAAAATACGCAGGAAAGAAATTGAAGAAGACACAAAGAAACGGAAAAACGTTCCATGCTCATGGATTGGGAGAACCAACATTGTGAAGAGGTCAATGCTACCTAGAGCAATCTACACATGCAATGCAATCCCCATCAAAATACCATCCACTTTTTTCCAGGAAATGGAACAAATAATCCTAAAATTTGAATGGAACCAGAAGAGACCCCGAATAGCCAGAGGAATATTGAGAAAGAAAAGCAAAGCTGGCGGCATCACAATTCTGGACTTCCAGCTCTATGACAAAGCTGTCATCATCAAGACAGTATGGTACTGGCACAAAAACAGACACATGGATCCATGGAACAGAATCGAGAGCCCAGAAATGGACCCTCAACTCTATGGTCAACTTATCTTTGACAGAGCAGGAAGGAATGTCCAATGGCAAAAAGAGAGTCTCTTCAACAACTGGTGTTGGGAGAATTGGACAGCCCCATGCAGAAGAATGACAGTGGACCATTTCCTGACACCACACACAAAAGTAGACTCCAAATGGTTGAAAGACCTCAATGTGAGACAGGAGTCCATCAAAATCCTAAAGGAGAACACAGGTAGCAAGCACTTCGCCCTCAGCCGCAGCATCTTCTTCCTAGAAACATCACCAAAGGCACGGGAAGCCAGGGCAAAAATGAAATATTGGGATTTCATCAAGATAAAAAGCTTTGGCACAGCAAAAGAAACAGTCCACAAAACCAAAAGACAACCGACAGAATGGGAGAAATTATTTGCAAATGACCTATCAGATAAAGGGCTACTACCCAATATGTATAAAAACTTATCAAACTCAACACCCAAAGAACAAATAATCCAATCAAGAAATAGGCAGAAGACATGAACAGACATTTTTCCAAAGAAGACATCCAAATGGCCCACAGGCACATGAAAAAGTGCTCAACACGGCTTCGCATCAGAGAAATCCAAATGAAAACCTCAATGAGATACCACCTCACACCCGTCAGAATGGCTCAAATGAACAAGTCAGGGAAAGACAGAGTTTGGCGGGGATGTGGAGATAGGGGAACCCGCCGACACTGGTGGTGGGAATGCAAGCTGCTGCAACCCCTCTGGAAAACAGTATGGAGGTTCCTCACACAGTTGAAATTAGAGCTACCATTCGATCCAACATTTGCACTCCTGGGTATTTACCCCAAAGATACAAATGTAGGGACCCGAAGCGGTACGTGCACCCCATTGTTTATAGCAGCAATGTCCACAATAGCCAAACTGTGGAAACAGCCAAGATGTCCATCGACAGATGAATGGATAAAGAAGAGGTGGTATATATATACACAATGGACTATTACGCAGCCATCAAAAGGAATGAGATGTTGCCATGGACAACGACGTGGATGGAACTGGAGGGTCCGACGATTAGTGAAATAAGTCAATCAGAGAAAGACATGTATCATATGACCCCACTGATATGAGGGATTCTTAATCTCAGGAACAGAGTGAGGCTTGCTGGCGTGGTCGGGGGTCGGAGCGATGGGGTGGCTGGGTGATAGACATTGGGGAGGGTATGAGCTACGGTGAGCGCTGTGAATTGTGTAAGACTGTTGAATCACAGATCTGTACTTCTGAAACAACGCAACATATTTTAAGAATAAAGGAAAAGAAGGAGACAGCAGGAGTGGAAGAATGAAGGGGAGTTAGTGAGAGGATGAGACGGACCAGGAGAGATGATGGGTTCTGAAAAAAAATCTGAGGTTTCTAGAGGGGAGGTGGGTCGGGGGATTGTTTAGCCTGGTGGTGGGTATTAAAGAGGGCACATTCTGCATGGAGCACTGTGTGTTAGGAACAAACAATGAATCATGGGACAGTACACCAAAACAAATGATGTAGTACATGGTGATTAACAAAGCAATAAAAAACAAAGACTGTAATAAGAGATGAAGAAGGACACTATATCCTACTTAATGGGCCTATCCAACAAGAAGATCTCACAATTGTAAATATCTATGCCCCGAACATGGGAGCATCCAATTATATAAGGCAATTAAGAAGAAAAGCAAAGAAACACATTGACCACCATACAATCATAGTGGGGGACTTTAACACCCCCCTGACTGAAATGGCCAGATCATCTAAGCAAAAGATCAACAAGGAAATAAAGACTTTAAATGACACACTGGACCAAATGGACTTCACAGACATATTCAGAACGTTCCATCCCAATGCAACGGAATACACATTCTTCTCTAGTGCCCATGGAACATTCTCCAGAATGGATCACATCCTAGGTCACAAATCAGGTCTCAACCGGTACCCAAAGATTGGGATCATTCCCTGCACATTTTCAGACCACAATGTTTTGAAACTAGAACTCAATCACAAGAGGAGAGTCGGAAAGAACTCAAATACATGGAGGCTAAAGAGCATCCTACGAAAGAATGAATGGGTCAACCAGGAAATTAAAGAAGAATTTAAAAAGTTCATGGAAACCAATGAAAATGAAAACTCAACTGTCCAAAATCTTTGGGATACAGCCAAGGCAGTCCTGCGAGGAAAGTATATAGCAATACAAGCCTTTCTCAAGAAACAAGAAAGGTCTCAAATACACACCCAACCCTACACCTAAAGGAGCTGGAGAAAGAACGGCAAATAAAGCCTAAACCCAGCAGGAGAAGAGAAATCATGCAGTTCAGAGCAGAAATCAATGAAATAGAACCCAGAAGAACAGTAGAAGTGATCAACGGAACTAGGAGCTCGTACTTTGAAAGAATTCATAAGATTGAAACACCCCTGTCCAGGCTGATCAAAAAGAAAAGAGAAATGACCCAAATCAACAAAATCATGAATGAAAGAGGAGAGATCACAAACAACACCAAAGAAATACAAACAATTATAAGAACGTAATCTGAGCAACCCTAGGGCAGCAAATTCCATAACCTGGAAGAAATGGGTGCATTCCTAGAGATGTGTCAACTAACAAAACTGACCCAGGAAGAAATAGAAAACATGAACAGTCCTATAACCACGAAGGCAATTGAAGTAGTCATCAAAAACCTCCCAAGAAACCAAAGCCCAGGGCCAGATGGTTTCCCAGGGGAATTCTATCAGACATTTAAAGAAGAATTAATACCTATTCTCCTGAAACTGTTCCAAACAATAGAAATGGAAGGAAAACTTCCAAACTCATTTATGAGGCCACCATTACCTTGATTCCAAAACCAGACAAAGATCCCATCAAAAAGGAGAATTAGAGACCAATATCCTTGATGAACATCGATGCAAAAATTCTCACCAAAATACTAGCCAAGAGGACCCAACAGTACATGAAAAGGAGTATTCACCATGACCAAGTGGGATTTATCCCTGGGCTGCAAGGCTGGTTCAACATCCGCAAATCAGTCAACGTGATCAAATACATTAACAAAAGAAAGAACGAGAATCATATGATCCTCTCAATAGATGCAGAAAAAGCATTGGACAAAGTACAGCACCCTTTCTGGATCAAAACTCTTCAGAGTATAGGGACAGCGGGTACATACCTCAATATCATAAAAGCCATCTACGAAAACCCTACAGCGAATATCATTCTCAATGGGGAAAAGCTGAGATCTTTTCCCCTAAGGTCAGGAACGCGGCAGGGATAGCCAATCTCACCACTGCTATTCAACATAGTATTAGAAGTCCTAGCCACAGCAATCAGACAACAAAAAGTAATCCAAGGCATCCAAATCGGCAGAGAGGAAGTCAAACTCTCACTCTTTGCAGATGATATGATACTTTATGTGGAAAACCGAAAAGACTCCACCCCAAAACTGCTAGAACTCACACAGCAATTCCGTCAAGTAGCAGGCTATAAAATCAATGCACAGGAATCAGTGGCATTCCTATACACCAACAACAAGACAGAAGAGAGACAAATCAAGGAGTCGATCCCATTCACAACTGCACCCAAAACCAGAAGAGACCTAGGAATATATTCATCCCAAGAGGCAAAGGATCTGTACTCAGAAAACTACAAAATACGCAGGAAAGAAATTGAAGAAGACACAAAGAAACGGAAAAACTTTCCATGCTCATGGATTGGGAGAACCAACATTGTGAAGAGGTCAATGCTACCTAGAGCATTCTACACATGCAATGCAATCCCCATCAAAATACCATCCACTTTTTTCCAGGAAATGGAACAAATACTCCTAAAATTTGAATGGAACCAGAAGAGACCCCGAATAGCCAGAGGAATATTGAGAAAGAAAAGCAAAGCTGGCGGCATCACAATTCTGGACTTCCAGCTCTATGACAAAGCTGTCATCATCAAGACAGTATGGTACTGGCACAAAAACAGACACATGGATCCATGGAACAGAATCGAGAGCCCAGAAATGGACCCTCAACTCTATGGTCAACTTATCTTTGACAGAGCAGGAAGGAATGTCCAATGGCAAAAAGAGAGTCTCTTCAACAACTGGTGTTGGGAGAATTGGACAGCCCCATGCAGAAGAATGACAGTGGACCATTTCCTGACACCACACACAAAAGTAGACTCCAAATGGTTGAAAGACCTCAATGTGAGACAGGAGTCCATCAAAATCCTAAAGGAGAACACAGGTAGCAAGCACTTCGACCTCAGCCGCAGCAACTTCTTCCTAGAAACATCACCAAAGGCACGGGAAGCCAGGGCAAAAATGAACTATTGGGATTTCATCAAGATAAAAAGCTTTGGCACAGCAAAAGAAACAGTCCACAAAACCAAAAGACAACCGACAGAATGGGAGAAATAATTTGCAAATGACCTATCAGATAAAGGGCTACTACACAATATGTATAAAAACTTATCAAACTCAACACCCAAAGAACAAATAATCCAATCAAGAAATAGGCAGAAGACATGAACAGACATTTTTCCAAAGAAGACATCCAAATGGCCCACAGGCACATGAAAAAGTGCTCAACACGGCTTGGCATCAGAGAAATCCAAATGAAAACCTCAATGAGATACCACCTCACACCCGTCAGAATGGCTCAAATGAACAAGTCAGGGAACGACAGAGTTTGGCGGGGATGTGGAGATAGGGGAACCCGCCGACACTGGTGGTGGGAATGCAAGCTGCTGCAACCCCTCTGGAAAACAGTATGGAGGTTCCTCACACAGTTGAAATTAGAGCTACCATTCGATCCAACATTTGCACTCCTGGGTATTTACCCCAAAGATACAAATGTAGGGACCCGAAGCGGTACGTGCACCCCATTGTTTATAGCAGCAATGTCCACAATAGCCAAACTGTGGAAACAGCCAAGATGTCCATCGACAGATGAATGGATAAAGAAGAGGTGGTATATATATACACAATGGACTATTACGCAGGCATCAAAAGGAATGAGATGTTGCCATGGACAACGACGTGGATGGAACTGGAGGGTCCGACGATTAGTGAAATAAGTCAATCAGAGAAAGACATGTATCATATGACCCCACTGATATGAGGGATTCTTAATCTCAGGAACAGAGTGAGGCTTGCTGGAGTGGTCGGGGGTGGGAGGGATGGGGTGGCTGGGTGATAGACATTGGGGAGGGTATGAGCTACGGTGAGCGCTGTGAATTGTGTAAGACTGTTGAATCACAGATCTGTACTTCTGAAACAACGCAACATATGTTAAGAATAAAGGAAAAGAAGGAGACAGCAGGAGTGGAAGAATGAAGGGGAGTTAGTGAGAGGATGAGACGGACCAGGAGAGATGATGGGTTCTGAAAAAAAATCTGAGGTTTCTAGAGGGGAGGTGGGTCGGGGGATTGGTTAGCCTGGTGGTGGGTATTAAAGAGGGCACATTCTCCATGGAGCACTGTGTGTTAGGAACAAACAATGAATCATGGGACACTACACCAAAACAAAGGATGTACTCCATGGTGATTAACAAAGCAATAAAAAACAAAGACTGTAATAAGAGATGAAGAAGGACACTATATCCTACTTAATGGGTCTATCCAACAAGAAGATCTCACAATTGTAAATATCTATGCCCCGAACATGGGAGCATCCAATTATATAAGGCAATTAAGAAGAAAACAAAGAAACACATTGACCACCATACAATCATAGTGGGGGACTTTAACACCCCCCCTGACTGAAATGGCCAGATCATCTAAGCAAAAGATCAACAAGGAAATAAAGACTTTAAATGACACACTGGACCAAATGGACTTCACAGACATATTCAGAACGTTCCATCCCAATGCAACGGAATACACATTCTTCTCTAGTGCCCATGGAACATTCTCCAGAATGGATCACATCCTAGGTCACAAATCAGGTCTCAACCGGTACCCAAAGATTGGGATCATTCCCTGCACATTTTCAGACCACAATGTTTTGAAACTAGAACTCAATCACAAGAGGAGAGTCGGAAAGAACTCAAATACATGGAGGCTAAAGAGCATCCTACGAAAGAATGAATGGGTCAACCAGGAAATTAAAGAAGAATTTAAAAAGTTCATGGAAACCAATGAAAATGAAAACTCAACTGTCCAAAATCTTTGGGATACAGCCAAGGCAGTCCTGCGAGGAAAGTATATAGCAATACAAGCCTTTCTCAAGAAACAAGAAAGGTCTCAAATACACACCCAACCCTACACCTAAAGGAGCTGGAGAAAGAACGGCAAATAAAGCCTAAACCCAGCAGGAGAAGAGAAATCATGCAGTTCAGAGCAGAAATCAATGAAATAGAACCCAGAAGAACAGTAGAAGTGATCAACGGAACTAGGAGCTGGTACTTTGAAAGAATTCATAAGATTGAAACACCCCTGTCCAGGCTGATCAAAAAGAAAAGAGAAATGACCCAAATCAACAAAATCATGAATGAAAGAGGAGAGATCACAAACAACACCAAAGAAATACAAACAATTTTAAGAACGTAATCTGAGCAACCCTAGGGCAGCAAATTCCATAACCTGGAAGAAATGGGTGCATTCCTAGAGATGTGTCAACTAACAAAACTGACCCAGGAAGAAATAGAAAACATGAACAGTCCTATAACCACGAAGGCAATTGAAGTAGTCATCAAAAACCTCCCAAGAAACCAAAGCCCAGGGCCAGATGGTTTCCCAGGGGAATTCTATCAGACATTTAAAGAAGAATTAATACCTATTCTCCTGAAACTGTTCCAAACAATAGAAATGGAAGGAAAACTTCCAAACTCATTTATGAGGCCACCATTACCTTGATTCCAAAACCAGACAAAGATCCCATCAAAAAGGAGAATTAGAGACCAATATCCTTGATGAACATCGATGCAAAAATTCTCACCAAAATACTAGCCAAGAGGACCCAACAGTACATGAAAAGGAGTATTCACCATGACCAAGTGGGATTTATCCCTGGGCTGCAAGGCTGGTTCAACATCCGCAAATCAGTCAACGTGATCAAATACATTAACAAAAGAAAGAACGAGAATCATATGATCCTCTCAATAGATGCAGAAAAAGCATTGGACAAAGTACAGCACCCTTTCTGGATCAAAACTCTTCAGAGTATAGGGACAGCGGGTACATACCTCAATATCATAAAAGCCATCTACGAAAACCCTACAGCGAATATCATTCTCAATGGGGAAAAGCTGAGATCTTTTCCCCTAAGGTCAGCAACGCGGCAGGGATAGCCACTCTCACCACTGCTATTCAACATAGTATTAGAAGTCCTAGCCACAGCAATCAGACAACAAAAAGTAATCCAAGGCATCCAAATCGGCAGAGAGGAAGTCAAACACTCACTCTTTGCAGATGATATGATACTTTATGTGGAAAACCCAAAAGACTCCACCCCAAAACTGCTAGAACTCACACAGCAATTCCGTCAAGTAGCAGGCTATAAAATCAATGCACAGGAATAAGTGGCATTCTTATACACCAACAACAAGACAGAAGAGAGACAAATCAAGGAGTCGATCCCATTCACAACTGCACCCAAAACCAGAAGAGACCTAGGAATATATTGAACCCAAGAGGCAAGGGATCTGTACTCAGAAAACTACAAAATACGCAGGAAAGAAATTGAAGAAGACACAAAGAAACGGAAAAACGTTCCATGCTCATGGATTGGGAGAACCAACATTGTGAAGAGGTCAATGCTACCTAGAGCAATCTACACATGCAATGCAATCCCCATCAAAATAGCATCCACTTTTTTCCACGAAATGGAACAAATAATCCTAAAATTTGAATGGAACCTGTAGAGACCCCGAGTAGCCAGAGGAATATTGAGAAAGAAAAGCAAAGCTGGCGGCATCACAATTCTGGACTTCCAGCTCTATGACAAAGCTGTCATAATCAAGACAGTATGGTACTGGCACAAAAACAGACACATGGAACCATGGAACAGAATCGAGAGCCCAGAAATGGACCCTCAACTCTATGGTCAACTTATCTTTGACAGAGCAGGAAGGAATGTCCAATGGCAAAAAGAGAGTCTCTTCAACAACTGGTGTTGGGAGAATTGGACAGCCCCATGCAGAAGAATGACACTGGACCATTTCCTGACACCACACACAGAAGTAGACGCCAAATGGTTGAAAGACCTCAATGTGAGACAGGAGTCCATCAAAATCCTAAAGGAGAACACAGGTAGCAAGCTCTTCGACCTCAGCCGCAGCAACTTCTTCCTAGAAACATCACCAAAGGCACGGGAAGCCAGGGCAAAAATGAACTATTGGGATTTCATCAAGATAAAAAGCTTTGGCACAGCAAAAGAAAAAGTCCACAAAACCAAAAGACAACCGACAGAATGGGAGAAATTATTTGCAAATGACATATCAGATAAAGGGCTACTATCCAATATGTATAAAAACTTATCAAACTCAACACCCAAAGAACAAATAATCCAATCAAGAAATAGGCAGAAGACATGAACAGACATTTTTCCAAAGAAGACATCCAAATGGCCCACAGGCACATGAAAAAGTGCTCAACACGGCTCGGCATCAGGGAAATCCAAGTCCAAACCTCAATGAGATACCACCTCACACCCGTCAGAATGGCTCAAATGAACAAGTCAGGGAACGACAGAGGTTGGCGGGGATGTGGAGAAAGGGGAACCCTCCTACACTGGTGGTGGGAATGCAAGCTGGTGCAACCCCTCTGGAAAAGTGTATGGAGGTTCCTCAAACAGTTATAATTAGAGCTACCATTCGATTCAGCAATTGCACTCCTGGGTATTTACCACAAAGATACAAATGTAGGGACCTGAAGCGGTACCTGCACCTCATTGTTTATAGCAGCAATGTCCACAATAGCCAAACTGTGGAAACAGCCAAGATGTCCATCGACAGATGAATGGATAAAGAAGAGGTGGTATATATATACACAATGGACTATTACGCAGCCATCAAAAGGAATGAGTTGCTGCCATGGACAACGACGTGGATGGAACTGGAGGGTCCGACGATTAGTGAAATAAGTCAATCAGAGAAAGACATGTATCATATGACCCCACTGATATGAGGGATTCTTAATCTCAGGAACAGAGTGAGGCTTGCTGGAGTGGTCGGGGGTGGGAGGGATGGGGTGGCTGGGTGATAGACATTGGGGAGGGTATGAGCTACGGTGAGCGCTGTGAATTGTGTAAGACTGTTGAATCACAGATCTGTACTTCTGAAACAACGCAACATATTTTAAGAATAAAGGAAAAGAAGGAGACAGCAGGAGTGGAAGAATGAAGGGGAGTTAGTGAGAGGATGAGACGGACCAGGAGAGATGATGGGTTCTGAAAAAAATCTGAGGTTTCTAGAGGGGAGGTGGGTCGGGGGATTGGTTAGCGTGGTGGTGGGTATTAAAGAGGGCACATTCTCCATGGATCACTGTGTGTTAGGAACAAACAATGAATCATGGGACACTACACCAAAACAAATGATGTACTCCATGGTGATTAACAAAGCAATAAAAAACAAAGACTGTAATAAGAGATGAAGAAGGACACTATATCCTACTTAGTGGGTCTATCCAACAAGAAGATCTCACAATTGTAAATATCTATGCCCCGAACATGGGAGCATCCAATTATATAAGGCAATTAAGAAGAAAAGCAAAGAAACTCATTGACCACCATACAATCATAGTGGGGGACTTTAACACCCCCCTGACTGAAATGGCCAGATCATCTAAGCAAAAGATCAACAAGGAAAGAAAGACTTTAAATGACACACTGGACCAAATGGACTTCACAGACATATTCAGAACGTTCCATCCCAATGCAACGGAATACACATTCTTCTCTAGTGCCCATGGAACATTCTCCAGAATGGATCACATCCTAGGTCACAAATCAGGTCTCAACCGGTACCCAAAGATTGGGATCATTCCCTGCACATTTTCAGACCACAATGTTTTGAAACTAGAACTCAATCACAAGAGGAGAGTCGGAAAGAACTCAAATACATGGAGGCTAAAGAGCATCCTACGAAAGAATGAATGGGTCAACCAGGAAATTAAAGAAGAATTTAAAAAGTTCATGGAAACCAATGAAAATGAAAACTCAACTGTCCAAAATCTTTGGGATACAGCCAAGGCAGTCCTGCGAGGAAAGTATATAGCAATACAAGCCTTTCTCAAGAAACAAGAAAGGTCTCAAATACACACCCAACCCTACACCTAAAGGAGCTGGAGAAAGAACGGCAAATAAAGCCTAAACCCAGCAGGAGAAGAGAAATCATGCAGTTCAGAGCAGAAATCAATGAAATAGAACCCAGAAGAACAGTAGAAGTGATCAACGGAACTAGGAGCTGGTACTTTGAAAGAATTCACAAGATTGATACACCCCTGTCCAGGCTGATCAAAAAGAAAAGAGAAATGACCCAAATCAACAAAATCATGAATGAAAGAGGAGAGATCACAAACAACACCAAAGAAATACAAACAATTATAAGAACGTAATCTGAGCAACCCTAGGGCAGCAAATTCCATAACCTGGAAGAAATGGGTGCATTCCTAGAGATGTGTCAACTAACAAAACTGACCCAGGAAGAAATAGAAAACATGAACAGTCCTATAACCACGAAGGCAATTGAAGTAGTCATCAAAAACCTCCCAAGAAACCAAAGCCCAGGGCCAGATGGTTTCCCAGGGGAATTCTATCAGACATTTAAAGAAGAATTAATACCTATTCTCCTGAAACTGTTCCAAACAATAGAAATGGAAGGAAAACTTCCAAACTCATTTATGAGGCCACCATTACCTTGATTCCAAAACCAGACAAAGATCCCATCAAAAAGGAGAATTAGAGACCAATATCCTTGATGAACATCGATGCAAAAATTCTCACCAAAATACTAGCCAAGAGGACCCAACAGTACATGAAAAGGAGTATTCACCATGACCAAGTGGGATTTATCCCTGGGCTGCAAGGCTGGTTCAACATCCGCAAATCAGTCAACGTGATCAAATACATTAACAAAAGAAAGAACGAGAATCATATGATCCTCTCAATAGATGCAGAAAAAGCATTGGACAAAGTACAGCACCCTTTCTGGATCAAAACTCTTCAGAGTATAGGGACAGCGGGTACATACCTCAATATCATAAAAGCCATCTACGAAAACGCTACAGCGAATATCATTCTCAATGGGGAAAAGCTGAGATCTTTTCCCCTAAAGTCAGCAACGCGGCAGGGATAGCCAATCTCACCACTGCTATTCAACATAGTATTAGAAGTCCTAGCCACAGCAATCAGACAACAAAAAGTAATCCAAGGCATCCAAATCGGCAGAGAGGAAGTCAAACTCTCACTCTTGGCAGATGATATGATACTTTATGTGGAAAACCCAAAAGACTCCACCCCAAAACTGCTAGAACTCACACAGCAATTCCGTCAAGTAGCAGGCTATAAAATCAATGCACAGGAATCAGTGGCATTCCTATACACCAACAACAAGACAGAAGAGAGACAAATCAAGCAGTCGATCCCATTCACAACTGCACCCAAAACCAGAAGAGACCTAGGAATATATTCATCCCAAGAGGCAAAGGATCTGTACTCAGAAAACTACAAAATACGCAGGAAAGAAATTGAAGAAGACACAAAGAAACGGAAAAACGTTCCATGCTCATGGATTGGGAGAACCAACATTGTGAAGAGGTCAATGCTACCTAGAGCAATCTACACATGCAATGCAATCCCCATCAAAATACCATCCACTTTTTTCCAGGAAATGGAACAAATAATCCTAAAATTTGAATGGAACCAGAAGAGACCCCGAATAGCCAGAGGAATATTGAGAAAGAAAAGCAAAGCTGGCGGCATCACAATTCTGGACTTCCAGCTCTATGACAAAGCTGTCATCATCAAGACAGTATGGTACTGGCACAAAAACAGACACATGGATCCATGGAACAGAATCGAGAGCCCAGAAATGGACCCTCAACTCTATGGTCAACTTATCTTTGACAGAGCAGGAAGGAATGTCCAATGGCAAAAAGAGAGTCTCTTCAACAACTGGTGTTGGGAGAATTGGACAGCCCCATGCAGAAGAATGACAGTGGACCATTTCCTGACACCACACACAAAAGTAGACTCCAAATGGTTGAAAGACCTCAATGTGAGACAGGAGTCCATCAAAATCCTAAAGGAGAACACAGGTAGCAAGCACTTCGACCTCAGCCGCAGCAACTTCTTCCTAGAAACATCACCAAAGGCACGGGAAGCCAGGGCAAAAATGAAATATTGGGATTTCATCAAGATAAAAAGCTTTGGCACAGCAAAAGAAACACTCCACAAAACCAAAAGACAACCGACAGAATGGGAGAAATTATTTGCAAATGACCTATCAGATAAAGGGCTACTACCCAATATGTATAAAAACTTATCAAACTCAACACCCAAAGAACAAATAATCCAATCAAGAAATAGGCAGAAGACATGAACAGACATTTTTCCAAAGAAGACATCCAAATGGCCCACAGGCACATGAAAAAGTGCTCAACACGGCTTGGCATCAGAGAAATCCAAATGAAAACCTCAATGAGATACCACCTCACACCCGTCAGAATGGCTCAAATGAACAAGTCAGGGAAAGACAGAGTTTGGCGGGGATGTGGAGATAGGGGAACCCGCCGACACTGGTGGTGGGAATGCAAGCTGCTGCAACCCCTCTGGAAAACAGTATGGAGGTTCCTCACACAGTTGAAATTAGAGCTACCATTCGATCCAACATTTGCACTCCTGGGTATTTACCCCAAAGATACAAATGTAGGGACCCGAAGCGGTACGTGCACCCCATTGTTTATAGCAGCAATGTCCACAATAGCCAAACTGTGGAAACAGCCAAGATGTCCATCGACAGATGAATGGATAAAGAAGAGGTGGTATATATATACACAATGGACTATTACGCAGCCATCAAAAGGAATGAGATGTTGCCATGGACAACGACGTGGATGGAACTGGAGGGTCCGACGATTAGTGAAATAAGTCAATCAGAGAAAGACATGTATCATATGACCCCACTGATATGAGGGATTCTTAATCTCAGGAACAGAGTGAGGCTTGCTGGCGTGGTCGGGGGTCGGAGCGATGGGGTGGCTGGGTGATAGACATTGGGGAGTGTATGAGCTACGGTGAGCGCTGTGAATTGTGTAAGACTGTTGAATCACAGATCTGTACTTCTGAAACAACGCAACATATTTTAAGAATAAAGGAAAAGAAGGAGACAGCAGGAGTGGAAGAATGAAGGGGAGTTAGTGAGAGGATGAGACGGACCAGGAGAGATGATGGGTTCTGAAAAAAAATCTGAGGTTTCTAGAGGGGAGGTGGGTCGGGGGATTGTTTAGGCTGGTGGTGGGTATTAAAGAGGGCACATTCTGCATGGAGCACTGTGTGTTAGGAACAAACAATGAATCATGGGACAGTACACCAAAACAAATGATGTAGTACATGGTGATTAACAAAGCAATAAAAAACAAAGACTGTAATAAGAGATGAAGAAGGACACTATATCCTACTTAATGGGTCTATCCAACAAGAAGATCTCACAATTGTAAATATCTATGCCCCGAACATGGGAGCATCCAATTATATAAGGCAATTAAGAAGAAAAGCAAAGAAACACATTGACCACCATACAATCATAGTGGGGGACTTTAACCCCCCCCCTGACTGAAATGGCCAGATCATCTAAGCAAAAGATCAACAAGGAAATAAAGACTTTAAATGACACACTGGACCAAATGGACTTCACAGACATATTCAGAACGTTCCATCCCAATGCAACGGAATACACATTCTTCTCTAGTGCCCATGGAACATTCTCCAGAATGGATCACATCCTAGGTCACAAATCAGGTCTCAACCGGTACCCAAAGATTGGGATCATTCCCTGCACATTTTCAGACCACAATGTTTTGAAACTAGAACTCAATCACAAGAGGAGAGTCGGAAAGAACTCAAATACATGGAGGCTAAAGAGCATCCTACGAAAGAATGAATGGGTCAACCAGGAAATTAAAGAAGAATTTAAAAAGTTCATGGAAACCAATGAAAATGAAAACTCAACTGTCCAAAATCTTTGGGATACAGCCAAGGCAGTCCTGCGAGGAAAGTATATAGCAATACAAGCCTTTCTCAAGAAACAAGAAAGGTCTCAAATACACACCCAACCCTACACCTAAAGGAGCTGGAGAAAGAACGGCAAATAAAGCCTAAACCCAGCAGGAGAAGAGAAATCATGCAGTTCAGAGCAGAAATCAATGAAATAGAACCCAGAAGAACAGTAGAAGTGATCAACGGAACTAGGAGCTCGTACTTTGAAAGAATTCATAAGATTGAAACACCCCTGTCCAGGCTGATCAAAAAGAAAAGAGAAATGACCCAAATCAACAAAATCATGAATGAAAGAGGAGAGATCACAAACAACACCAAAGAAATACAAACAATTATAAGAACGTAATCTGAGCAACCCTAGGGCAGCAAATTCCATAACCTGGAAGAAATGGGTGCATTCCTAGAGATGTGTCAACTAACAAAACTGACCCAGGAAGAAATAGAAAACATGAACAGTCCTATAACCACGAAGGCAATTGAAGTAGTCATCAAAAACCTCCCAAGAAACCAAAGCCCAGGGCCAGATGGTTTCCCAGGGGAATTCTATCAGACATTTAAAGAAGAATTAATACCTATTCTCCTGAAACTGTTCCAAACAATAGAAATGGAAGGAAAACTTCCAAACTCATTTATGAGGCCACCATTACCTTGATTCCAAAACCAGACAAAGATCCCATCAAAAAGGAGAATTAGAGACCAATATCCTTGATGAACATCGATGCAAAAATTCTCACCAAAATACTAGCCAAGAGGACCCAACAGTACATGAAAAGGAGTATTCACCATGACCAAGTGGGATTTATCCCTGGGCTGCAAGGCTGGTTCAACATCCGCAAATCAGTCAACGTGATCAAATACATTAACAAAAGAAAGAACGAGAATCATATGATCCTCTCAATAGATGCAGAAAAAGCATTGGACAAAGTACAGCACCCTTTCTGGATCAAAACTCTTCAGAGTATAGGGACAGCGGGTACATACCTCAATATCATAAAAGCCATCTACGAAAACCCTACAGCGAATATCATTCTCAATGGGGAAAAGCTGAGATCTTTTCCCCTAAGGTCAGGAACGCGGCAGGGATAGCCAATCTCACCACTGCTATTCAACATAGTATTAGAAGTCCTAGCCACAGCAATCAGACAACAAAAAGTAATCCAAGGCATCCAAATCGGCAGAGAGGAAGTCAAACTCTCACTCTTTGCAGATGATATGATACTTTATGTGGAAAACCCAAAAGACTCCACCCCAAAACTGCTAGAACTCACACAGCAATTCCGTCAAGTAGCAGGCTATAAAATCAATGCACAGGAATCAGTGGCATTCCTATACAACAACAACAAGACAGAAGAGAGACAAATCAAGGAGTCGATCCCATTCACAACTGCACCCAAAACCAGAAGAGACCTAGGAATATATTGAACCCAAGAGGCAAGGGATCTGTACTCAGAAAACTACAAAATACGCAGGAAAGAAATTGAAGAAGACACAAAGAAACGGAAAAACGTTCCATGCTCATGGATTGGGAGAACCAACATTGTGAAGAGGTCAATGCTACCTAGAGCAATCTACACATGCAATGCAATCCCCATCAAAATAGCATCCACTTTTTTCCACGAAATGGAACAAATAATCCTAAAATTTGAATGGAACCTGTAGAGACCCCGAGTAGCCAGAGGAATATTGAGAAAGAAAAGCAAAGCTGGCGGCATCACAATTCTGGACTTCCAGCTCTATGACAAAGCTGTCATCATCAAGACAGTATGGTACTGGCACAAAAACAGACACATGGATCCATGGAACAGAATCGAGAGCCCAGAAATGGACCCTCAACTCTATGGTCAACTTATCTTTGACAGAGCAGGAAGGAATGTCCAATGGCAAAAAGAGAGTCTCTTCAACAACTGGTGTTGGGAGAATTGGACAGCCCCATGCAGAAGAATGACACTGGACCATTTCCTGACACCACACACAGAAGTAGACGCCAAATGGTTGAAAGACCTCAATGTGAGACAGGAGTCCATCAAAATCCTAAAGGAGAACACAGGTAGCAAGCTCTTCGACCTCAGCCGCAGCAACTTCTTCCTAGAAACATCACCAAAGGCACGGGAAGCCAGGGCAAAAATGAACTATTGGGATTTCATCAAGATAAAAACCTTTGGCACAGCAAAAGAAAAAGTCCACAAAACCAAAAGACAACCGACAGAATGGGAGAAATTATTTGCAAATGACATATCAGAAAAAGGGCTACTATCCAATATGTATAAAAACTTATCAAACTCAACACCCAAAGAACAAATAATCCAATCAAGAAATAGGCAGAAGACATGAACAGACATTTTTCCAAAGAAGACATCCAAATGGCCCACAGGCACATGAAAAAGTGCTCAACACGGCTCGGCATCAGGGAAATCCAAATCCAAACCTCAATGAGATACCACCTCACACCCGTCAGAATGGCTCAAATGAACAAGTCAGGGAACGACAGAGGTTGGCGGGGATGTGGAGAAAGGGGAACCCTCCTACACTGGTGGTGGGAATGCAAGCTGGTGCAACCCCTCTGGAAAAGTGTATGGAGGTTCCTCAAACAGTTATAATTAGAGCTACCATTCGATCCAGCAATTGCACTCCTGGGTATTTACACCAAAGATACAAATGTAGGGACCTGAAGCGGTAGGTGCACCTCATTGTTTATAGCAGCAATGTCCACAATAGCCAAACTGTGGAAACAGCCAAGATGTCCATCGACAGATGAATGGATAAAGAAGAGGTGGTATATATATACACAATGGACTATTACGCAGCCATCAAAAGGAATGAGATGCTGCAATGGACAACGACGTGGATGGAACTGGAGGGTCCGACGATTAGTGAAATAAGTCAATCAGAGAAAGACATGTATCATATGACCCCACTGATATGAGGGATTCTTAATCTCAGGAACAGAGTGAGGCTTGCTGGAGTGGTCGGGGGTGGGAGGGATGGGGTGGCTGGGTGATAGACATTGGGGAGGGTATGAGCTACGGTGAGCGCTGTGAATTGTGTAAGACTGTTGAATCACAGATCTGTACTTCTGAAACAACGCAACATATTTTAAGAATAAAGGAAAAGAAGGAGACAGCAGGAGTGGAAGAATGAAGGGGAGTTAGTGAGAGAATGAGACGGACCAGGAGAGATGATGGGTTCTGAAAAAAATCTGAGGTTTCTAGAGGGGAGGTGGGTCGGGGGATTGGTTAGCGTGGTGGTGGGTATTAAAGAGGGCACATTCTCCATGGATCACTGTGTGTTAGGAACAAACAATGAATCATGGGACACTACACCAAAACAAATGATGTACTCCATGGTGATTAACAAAGCAATAAAAAACAAAGACTGTAATAAGAGATGAAGAAGGACACTATATCCTACTTAGTGGGTCTATCCAACAAGAAGATCTCACAATTGTAAATATCTATGCCCCGAACATGGGAGCATCCAATTATATAAGGCAATTAAGAAGAAAAGCAAAGAAACTCATTGACCACCATACAATCATAGTGGGGGACTTTAACACCCCTCTGACTGAAATGGCCAGATCATCTAAGCAAAAGATCAACAAGGAAATAAAGACTTTAAATGACACACTGGACCAAATGGACTTCACAGACATATTCAGAACGTTCCATCCCAATGCAACGGAATACACATTCTTCTCTAGTGCCCATGGAACATTCTCCAGAATGGATCACATCCTAGGTCACAAATCAGGTCTCAACCGGTACCCAAAGATTGGGATCATTCCCTGCACATTTTCAGACCACAATGTTTTGAAACTAGAACTCAATCACAAGAGGAGAGTCGGAAAGAACTCAAATTCATGGAGGCTAAAGAGCATCCTATGAAAGAATGAATGGGTCAACCAGGAAATTAAAGAAGAATTTAAAAAGTTCATGGAAACCAATGAAAATGAAAACTCAACTGTCCAAAATCTTTGGGATACAGCCAAGGCAGTCCTGCGAGGAAAGTATATAGCAATACAAGCCTTTCTCAAGAAACAAGAAAGGTCTCAAATACACACCCAACCCTACACCTAAAGGAGCTGGAGAAAGAACGGCAAATAAAGCCTAAACCCAGCAGGAGAAGAGAAATCATGCAGTTCAGAGCAGAAATCAATGAAATAGAACCCAGAAGAACAGTAGAAGTGATCAACGGAACTAGGAGCTGGTTCTTTGAAAGAATTCACAAGATTGATACACCCCTGTCCAGGCTGATCAAAAAGAAAAGAGAAATGACCCAAATCAACAAAATCATGAATGAAAGAGGAGAGATCACAAACAACACCAAAGAAATACAAACAATTATAAGAACGTAATCTGAGCAACCCTAGGGCAGCAAATTCCATAACCTGGAAGAAATGGGTGCATTCCTAGAGATGTGTCAACTAACAAAACTGACCCAGGAAGAAATAGAAAACATGAACAGTCCTATAACCACGAAGGCAATTGAAGTAGTCATCAAAAACCTCCCAAGAAACCAAAGCCCAGGGCCAGATGGTTTCCCAGGGGAATTCTATCAGACATTTAAAGAAGAATTAATACCTATTCTCCTGAAACTGTTCCAAACAATAGAAATGGAAGGAAAACTTCCAAACTCATTTATGAGGCCACCATTACCTTGATTCCAAAACCAGACAAAGATCCCATCAAAAAGGAGAATTAGAGACCAATATCCTTGATGAACATCGATGCAAAAATTCTCACCAAAACTCTAGCCAAGAGGACACAACAGTACATGAAAAGGAGTCTTCACCATGACCAAGTGGGATTTATCCCTGGGCTGCAAGGCTGGTTCAACATCCGCAAATCAGTCAACGTGATCAAATACATTAACAAAAGAAAGAACGAGAATCATATGATCCTCCCAAGAGATGCAGAAAAAGCATTGGACAAAGTACAGCAACCTTTCTGGATCAAAACTCTTCAGAGTATAGGGACAGCGGGTACATACCTCAATATCATAAAAGCCATCTACGAAAACGCTACAGCGAATATCATTCTCAATGGGGAAAAGCTGAGATCTTTTCCCCTAAAGTCAGCAACGCGGCAGGGATAGCCACTCTCACCACTGCTATTCAACATAGTATTAGAAGTCCTAGCCACAGCAATCAGACAACAAAAAGTAATCCAAGGCATCCAAATCGGCAGAGAGGAAGTCAAACTCTCACTCTTGGCAGATGATATGATACTTTATGTGGAAAACCCAAAAGACTCCACCCCAAAACTGCTAGAACTCACACAGCAATTCCGTCAAGTAGCAGGCTATAAAATCAATGCACAGGAATCAGTGGCATTCCTATACACCAACAACAAGACAGAAGAGAGACAAATCAAGGAGTCGATCCCATTCACAACTGCACCCAAAACCAGAAGAGACCTAGGAATATATTCATCCCAAGAGGCAAAGGATCTGTACTCAGAAAACTACAAAATACGCAGGAAAGAAATTGAAGAAGACACAAAGAAACGGAAAAACGTTCCATGCTCATGGATTGGGAGAACCAACATTGTGAAGAGGTCAATGCTACCTAGAGCAATCTACACATGCAATGCAATCCCCATCAAAATACCATCCACTTTTTTCCACGAAATGGAATAAATAATCCTAAAATTTGAATGGAACCTGAAGAGACCCCGAGTAGCCAGAGGAATATTGAGAAAGAAAAGCAAAGCTGGCGGCATCACAATTCTGGACTTCCAGCTCTATGACAAAGCTGTCATCATCAAGACAGTATGGTACTTGCACAAAAACAGACACATGGATCCATGGAACAGAATCGAGAGCCCAGAAATGGACCCTCAACTCTATGGTCAACTTATCTTTGACAGAGCAGGAAGGAATGTCCAATGGCAAAAAGAGAGTCTCTTCAACAACTGGTGTTGGGAGAATTGGACAGCCCCATGCAGAAGAATGACACTGGACCATTTCCTGACACCACACACAGAAGTAGACGCCAAATGGTTGAAAGACCTCAATGTGAGACAGGAGTCCATCAAAATCCTAAAGGAGAACACAGGTAGCAAGCTCTTCGACCTCAGCCGCAGCAACTTCTTCCTAGAAACATCACCAAAGGCACGGGAAGCCAGGGCAAAAATGAACTATTGGGATTTCATCAAGATAAAAAGCTTTGGCACAGCAAAAGAAACAGTCCACAAAACCAAAAGACAACCGACAGAATGGGAGAAATTATTTGCAAATGACATATCAGATAAAGGGCTACTATCCAATATGTATAAAAACTTATCAAACTCAACACCCAAAGAACAAATAATCCAATCAAGAAATAGGCAGAAGACATGAACAGACATTTTTCCAAAGAAGACATCCAAATGGCCCACAGGCACATGAAAAAGTGCTCAACACGGCTCGGCATCAGGGAAATCCAAATCCAAACCTCAATGAGATACCACCTCACACCCGTCAGAATGGCTCAAATGAACAAGTCAGGGAACGACAGAGGTTGGCGGGGATGTGGAGAAAGGGGAACCCTCCTACACTGGTGGTGGGAATGCAAGCTGGTGCAACCCCTCTGGAAAAGTGTATGGAGGTTCCTCAAACAGTTATAATTAGAGCTACCATTCGATCCAGCAATTGCACTCCTGGGTATTTACCCCAAAGATACAAATGTAGGGACCCGAAGCGGTACGTGCACCCCATTGTTTATAGCAGCAATATCCACAATAGCCAAACGGTGGAAAGAGCCAAGATGTCCATCGACAGATGAATGGATAAAGAAGAGGTGGTATATATATACACAATGGACTATTACGCAGCCATCAAAAGGAATGAGGTGTTGCCATGGACAACGACGTGGATGGAACTGGAGGGTCCGACGATTAGTGAAATAAGTCAATCAGAGAAAGACATGTATCATATGACCTCACTGATATGAGGGATTCTTAATCTCAGGAACAGAGTGAGGCTTGCTGGAGTGGTCGGGGGGGGGGATGGGGTGGCTGGGTGATAGACTTTGGGGAGGGTATGAGCTACGGTGAGCGCTGTGAATTGTGTAAGACTGTTGAATCACAGATCTGTACTTCTGAAACAAATAACGCAACATATTTTAAGAATAAAGGAAAACAAGGAGACAGCAGGAGAGGAAGAATGAAGGGGAGTTAGTGAGAGGGGGAGACGGACCAGGAGAGATGATGGATTCTGAAAAAAAATCCGAGGTTTCTAGAGGGGAGGTGGGTCGGTGGATTGGTTTGACTGGTGATGGTTATTAAAGAGGGCACATTGTGCATGGAGCACTGTGTGTTAGGAACAAACAATGAATCATGGGACAGTACACCAAAACAAATGATGTAGTACATGGTGATTAACAAAGCAATAAAAAACAAAGACTGTAATAAGAGATGAAGAAGGACACTATATCCTACTTAATGGGTCTATCCAACAAGAAGATCTCACAATTGTAAATATCTATGCCCCGAACATGGGAGCATCCAATTATATAAGGCAATTAAGAAGAAAAGCAAAGAAACACATTGACCACCATACAATCATAGTGGGGGACTTTAACACCCCCCTGACTGAAATGGCCAGATCATCTAAGCAAAAGATCAACAAGGAAATAAAGACTTTAAATGACACACTGGACCAAATGGACTTCACAGACATATTCAGAACGTTCCATCCCAATGCAACGGAATACACATTCTTCTCTAGTGCCCATGGAACATTCTCCAGAATGGATCACATCCTAGGTCACAAATCAGGTCTCAACCGGTACCCAAAGATTGGGATCATTCCCTGCACATTTTCAGACCACAATGTTTTGAAACTAGAACTCAATCACAAGAGGAGAGTCGGAAAGAACTCAAATACATGGAGGCTAAAGAGCATCCTACGAAAGAATGAATGGGTCAACCAGGAAATTAAAGAAGAATTTAAAAAGTTCATGGAAACCAATGAAAATGAAAACTCAACTGTCCAAAATCTTTGGGATACAGCCAAGGCAGTCCTGCGAGGAAAGTATATAGCAATACAAGCCTTTCTCAAGAAACAAGAAAGGTCTCAAATACACACCCAACCCTACACCTAAAGGAGCTGGAGAAAGAACGGCAAATAAAGCCTAAACCCAGCAGGAGAAGAGAAATCATGCAGTTCAGAGCAGAAATCAATGAAATAGAACCCAGAAGAACAGTAGAAGTGATCAACGGAACTAGGAGCTGGTATTTTGAAAGAATTCACAAGATTGATACACCCCTGTCCAGGCTGATCAAAAAGAAAAGAGAAATGACCCAAATCAACAAAATCATGAATGAAAGAGGAGAGATCACAAACAACACCAAAGAAATACAAACAATTATAAGAACGTAATCTGAGCAACCCTAGGGCAGCAAATTCCATAACCTGGAAGAAATGGGTGCATTCCTAGAGATGTGTCAACTAACAAAACTGACCCAGGAAGAAATAGAAAACATGAACAGTCCTATAACCACGAAGGCAATTGAAGTAGTCATCAAAAACCTCCCAAGAAACCAAAGCCCAGGGCCAGATGGTTTCCCAGGGGAATTCTATCAGACATTTAAAGAAGAATTAATACCTATTCTCCTGAAACTGTTCCAAACAATAGAAATGGAAGGAAAACTTCCAAACTCATTTATGAGGCCACCATTACCTTGATTCCAAAACCAGACAAAGATCCCATCAAAAAGGAGAATTAGAGACCAATATCCTTGATGAACATCGATGCAAAAATTCTCACCAAAATACTAGCCAAGAGGACCCAACAGTACATGAAAAGGAGTATTCACCATGACCAAGTGGGATTTATCCCTGGGCTGCAAGGCTGGTTCAACATCCGCAAATCAGTCAACGTGATCAAATACATTAACAAAAGAAAGAACGAGAATCATATGATCCTCTCAATAGATGCAGAAAAAGCATTGGACAAAGTACAGCACCCTTTCTGGATCAAAACTCTTCAGAGTATAGGGACAGCGGGTACATACCTCAATATCATAAAAGCCATCTACGAAAACCCTACAGCGAATATCATTCTCAATGGGGAAAAGCTGAGATCTTTTCCCCTAAGGTCAGGAACGCGGCAGGGATAGCCATTCTCACCACTGCTATTCAACATAGTATTAGAAGTCCTAGCCACAGCAATCAGACAACAAAATGTAATCCAAGGCATCCAAATCGGCAGAGAGGAAGTCAAACTCTCACTCTTTGCAGATGATATGATACTTTATGTGGAAAACCCAAAAGACTCCACCCCAAAACTGCTAGAACTCACACAGCAATTCCGTCAAGTAGCAGGCTATAAAATCAATGCACAGGAATCAGTGGCATTCCTATACACCAACAACAAGACAGAAGAGAGACAAATCAAGGAGTCGATCCCATTCACAACTGCACCCAAAACCAGAAGAGACCTAGGAATATATTCATCCCAAGAGGCAAAGGATCTGTACTCAGAAAACTACAAAATACGCAGGAAAGAAATTGAAGAAGACACAAAGAAACGGAAAAACGTTCCATGCTCATGGATTGGGAGAACCAACATTGTGAAGAGGTCAATGCTACCTAGAGCAATCTACACATGCAATGCAATCCCCATCAAAATACCATCCACTTTTTTCCAGGAAATGGAACAAATACTCCTAAAATTTGAATGGAACCAGAAGAGACCCCGAATAGCCAGAGGAATATTGAGAAAGAAAAGCAAAGCTGGCGGCATCACAATTCTGGACTTCCAGCTCTATGACAAAGCTGTCATCATCAAGACAGTATGGTACTGGCACAAAAACAGACACATGGATCCATGGAACAGAATCGAGAGCCCAGAAATGGACCCTCAACTCTATGGTCAACTTATCTTTGACAGAGCAGGAAGGAATGTCCAATGGCAAAAAGAGAGTCTCTTCAACAACTGGTGTTGGGAGAATTGGACAGCCCCATGCAGAAGAATGACAGTGGACCATTTCCTGACACCACACACAAAAGTAGACTCCAAATGGTTGAAAGACCGCAATGTGAGACAGGAGTCCATCAAAATCCTAAAGGAGAACACAGGTAGCAAGCACTTCGACCTCAGCCGCAGCAACTTCTTCCTAGAAACATCACCAAAGGCACGGGAAGCCAGGGCAAAAATGAACTATTGGGATTTCATCAAGATAAAAAGCTTTGGCACAGCAAAAGAAACAGTCCACAAAACCAAAAGACAACCGACAAAATGGGAGAAATTATTTGCAAATGACCTATCAGATAAAGGGCTACTACCCAATATGTATAAAAACTTATCAAACTCAACACCCAAAGAACAAATAATCCAATCAAGAAATAGGCAGAAGACATGAACAGACATTTTTCCAAAGAAGACATCCAAATGGCCCACAGGCACATGAAAAAGTGCTCAACACGGCTTGGCATCAGAGAAATCCAAATGAAAACCTCAATGAGATACCACCTCACACCCGTCAGAATGGCTCAAATGAACAAGTCAGGGAACGACAGAGTTTGGCGGGGATGTGGAGATAGGGGAACCCGCCGACACTGGTGGTGGGAATGCAAGCTGCTGCAACCCCTCTGGAAAACAGTATGGAGGTTCCTCACACAGTTGAAATTAGAGCTACCATTCGATCCAACATTTGCACTCCTGGGTATTTACCCCAAAGATACAAATGTAGGGACCCGAAGCGGTACGTGCACCCCATTGTTTATAGCAGCAATGTCCACAATAGCCAAACTGTGGAAACAGCCAAGATGTCCATCGACAGATGAATGGATAAAGAAGAGGTGGTATATATATACACAATGGACTATTACGCAGCCATCAAAAGGAATGAGATGTTGCCATGGACAACGACGTGGATGGAACTGGAGGGTCCGACGATTAGTGAAATAAGTCAATCAGAGAAAGACATGTATCATATGAACCCACTGATATGAGGGATTCTTAATCTCAGGAACAGAGTGAGGCTTGCTGGAGTGGTCGGGGGTGGGAGGGATGGGGTGGCTGGGTGATAGACATTGGGGAGGATATGAGCTACGGTGAGCGCTGTGAATTGTGTAAGATTGTTGAATCACAGATCTGTACTTCTGAAACAACGCAACATATTTTAAGAATAAAGGAAAAGAAGGAGACAGCAGGAGTGGAAGAATGAAGGGGAGTTAGTGAGAGGATGAGACGGACCAGGAGAGATGATGGGTTCTGAAAAAAAATCTGAGGTTTCTAGAGGGGAGGTGGGTCGGGGGATTGGTTAGCCTGGTGGTGGGTATTAAAGAGGGCACATTCTCCATGGAGCACTGTGTGTTAGGAACAAACAATGAATCATGGGACACTACACCAAAACAAAGGATGTACTCCATGGTGATTAACAAAGCAATAAAAAACAAAGACTGTAATAAGAGATGAAGAAGGACACTATATCCTACTTAAAGGGTCTATCCAACAAGAAGATCTCACAATTGTAAATATCTATGCCCCGAACATGGGAGCATCCAATTATATAAGGCAATTAAGAAGAAATGCAAAGAAACACATTGACCACCATACAATCATAGTGGGGGACTTTAACACCCCCCTGACTGAAATGGCCAGATCATCTAAGCAAAAGATCAACAAGGAAATAAAGACTTTAAATGACACACTGGACCAAATGGACTTCACAGACATATTCAGAACGTTCCATCCCAATGCAACGGAATACACATTCTTCTCTAGTGCCCATGGAACATTCTCCAGAATGGATCACATCCTAGGTCACAAATCAGGTCTCAACCGGTACCCAAAGATTGGGATCATTCCCTGCACATTTTCAGACCACAATGTTTTGAAACTAGAACTCAATCACAAGAGGAGAGTCGGAAAGAACTCAAATACATGGAGGCTAAAGAGCATCCTACGAAAGAATGAATGGGTCAACCAGGAAATTAAAGAAGAATTTAAAAAGTTCATGGAAACCAATGAAAATGAAAACTCAACTGTCCAAAATCTTTGGGATACAGCCAAGGCAGTCCTGCGAGGAAAGTATATAGCAATACAAGCCTTTCTCAAGAAACAAGAAAGGTCTCAAATACACACCCAACCCTACACCTAAAGGAGCTGGAGAAAGAACGGCAAATAAAGCCTAAACCCAGCAGGAGAAGAGAAATCATGCAGTTCAGAGCAGAAATCAATGAAATAGAACCCAGAAGAACAGTAGAAGTGATCAACGGAACTAGGAGCTGGTACTTTGAAAGAATTCACAAGATTGATACACCCCTGTCCAGGCTGATCAAAAAGAAAAGAGAAATGACCCAAATCAACAAAATCATGAATGAAAGAGGAGAGATCACAAACAACACCAAAGAAATACAAACAATTATAAGAACGTAATCTGAGCAACCCTAGGGCAGCAAATTCCATAACCTGGAAGAAATGGGTGCATTCCTAGAGATGTGTCAACTAACAAAACTGACCCAGGAAGAAATAGAAAACATGAACAGTCCTATAACCACGAAGGCAATTGAAGTAGTCATCAAAAACCTCCCAAGAAACCAAAGCCCAGGGCCAGATGGTTTCCCAGGGGAATTCTATCAGACATTTAAAGAAGAATTAATACCTATTCTCCTGAAACTGTTCCAAACAATAGAAATGGAAGGAAAACTTCCAAACTCATTTATGAGGCCACCATTACCTTGATTCCAAAACCAGACAAAGATCCCATCAAAAAGGAGAATTAGAGACCAATATCCTTGATGAACATCGATGCAAAAATTCTCACCAAAATACTAGCCAAGAGGACCCAACAGTACATGAAAAGGAGTATTCACCATGACCAAGTGGGATTTATCCCTGGGCTGCAAGGCTGGTTCAACATCCGCAAATCAGTCAACGTGATCAAATACATTAACAAAAGAAAGAACGAGAATCATATGATCCTCTCAATAGATGCAGAAAAAGCACCGGACAAAGTACAGCACCCTTTCTGGATCAAAACTCTTCAGAGTATAGGGACAGCGGGTACATACCTCAATATCATAAAAGCCATCTACGAAAACCCTACAGCGAATATCATTCTCAATGGGGAAAAGCTGAGATCTTTTCCCCTAAGGTCAGGAACGCGGCAGGGATAGCCATTCTCACCACTGCTATTCAACATAGTATTAGAAGTCCTAGCCACAGCAATCAGACAACAAAATGTAATCCAAGGCATCCAAATCGGCAGAGAGGAAGTCAAACTCTCACTCTTTGCAGATGATATGATACTTTATGTGGAAAACCCAAAAGACTCCACCCCAAAACTGCTAGAACTCACACAGCAATTCCGTCAAGTAGCAGGCTATAAAATCAATGCACAGGAATCAGTGGCATTCCTATACACCAACAACAAGACAGAAGAGAGACAAATCAAGGAGTCGATCCCATTCACAACTGCACCCAAAACCAGAAGAGACCTAGGAATATATTCATCCCAAGAGGCAAAGGATCTGTACTCAGAAAACTACAAAATACGCAGGAAAGAAATTGAAGAAGACACAAAGAAACGGAAAAACGTTCCATGCTCATGGATTGGGAGAACCAACATTGTGAAGAGGTCAATGCTACCTAGAGCAATCTACACATGCAATGCAATCCCCATCAAAATACCATCCACTTTTTTCCAGGAAATGGAACAAATACTCCTAAAATTTGAATGGAACCAGAAGAGACCCCGAGTAGCCAGAGGAATATTGAGAAAGAAAAGCAAAGCTGGCGGCATCACAATTCTGGACTTCCAGCTCTATGACAAAGCTCTCATCAACAAGACAGTATGGTACTGGCACAAAAACAGACACATGGATCCATGGAACAGAATCGAGAGCCCAGAAATGGACCCTCAACTCTATGGTCAACTTATCTTTGACAGAGCAGGAAGGAATGTCCAATGGCAAAAAGAGAGTCTCTTCAACAACTGGTGTTGGGAGAATTGGACAGCCCCATGCAGAAGAATGACAGTGGACCATTTCCTGACACCACACACAAAAGTAGAATCCAAATGGTTGAAAGACCTCAATGTGAGACAGGAGTCCATCAAAATCCTAAAGGAGAACACAGGTAGCAAGCACTTCGACCTCAGCCGCAGCAACTTCTTCCTAGAAACATCACCAAAGGCACGGGAAGCCAGGGCAAAAATGAACTATTGGGATTTCATCAAGATAAAAAGCTTTGGCACAGCAAAAGAAACAGTCCACAAAACCAAAAGACAACCGACAGAATGGGAGAAATTATTTGCAAATGACCTATCAGATAAAGGGCTACTACCCAATATGTATAAAAACTTATCAAACTCAACACCCAAAGAACAAATAATCCAATCAAGAAATAGGCAGAAGACATGAACAGACATTTTTCCAAAGAAGACATCCAAATGGCCCACAGGCACATGAAAAAGTGCTCAACACGGCTTGGCATCAGAGAAATCCAAATGAAAACCTCAATGAGATACCACCTCACACCCGTCAGAATGGCTCAAATGAACAAGTCAGGGAACGACAGAGTTTGGCGGGGATGTGGAGATAGGGGAACCCGCCGACACTGGTGGTGGGAATGCAAGCTGCTGCAACCCCTCTGGAAAACAGTATGGAGGTTCCTCACACAGTTGAAATTAGAGCTACCATTCGATCCAACATTTGCACTCCTGGGTATTTACCCCAAAGATACAAATGTAGGGACCCGAAGCGGTACGTGCACCCCATTGTTTATAGCAGCAATGTCCACAATAGCCAAACTGTGGAAACAGCCAAGATGTCCATCGACAGATGAATGGATAAAGAAGAGGTGGTATATATATACACAATGGACTATTACGCAGCCATCAAAAGGAATGAGATGTTGCCATGGACAACGACGTGGATGGAACTGGAGGGTCCGACAATTAGTGAAATAAGTCAATCAGAGAAAGACATGTATCATATGACCCCACTGATATGAGGGATTCTTAATCTCAGGAACAGAGTGAGGCTTGCTGGAGTGGTCGGGGGTGGGAGGGATGGGGTGGCTGGGTGATAGACATTGGGGAGGGTATGAGCTACGGTGAGCGCTGTGAATTGTGTAAGACTGTTGAATCACAGATCTCTACTTCTGAAACAACGCAACATATTTTAAGAATAAAGGAAAAGAAGGAGACAGCAGGAGTGGAAGAATGAAGGGGAGTTAGTGAGAGGATGAGACGGACCAGGAGATATGATGGGTTCTGAAAAAAAATCTGAGGTTTCTAGAGGGGAGGTGGGTCGGGGGATTGGTTAGCCTGGTGGTGGGTATTAAAGAGGGCACATTCTCCATGGAGCACTGTGTGTTAGGAACAAACAATGAATCATGGGACACTACACCAAAACAAATGATGTACTCCATGGTGATTAACAAAGCAATAAAAAACAAAGACTGTAATAAGAGATGAAGAAGGACACTATATCCTACTTAAAGGGTCTATCCAACAAGAAGATCTCACAATTGTAAATATCTATGCCCCGAACATGGGAGCATCCAATTATATAAGGCAATTAAGAAGAAAAGCAAAGAAACACATTGACCACCATACAATCATAGTGGGGGACTTTAACACCCCCCCTGACTGAAATGGCCAGATCATCTAAGCAAAAGATCAACAAGGAAATAAAGACTTTAAATGACACACTGGACCAAATGGACTTCACAGACATATTCAGAACGTTCCATCCCAATGCAACGGAATACACATTCTTCTCTAGTGCCCATGGAACATTCTCCAGAATGGATCACATCCTAGGTCACAAATCAGGTCTCAACCGGTACCCAAAGATTGGGATCATTCCCTGCACATTTTCAGACCACAATGTTTTGAAACTAGAACTCAATCACAAGAGGAGAGTCGGAAAGAACTCAAATACATGGAGGCTAAAGAGCATCCTACGAAAGAATGAATGGGTCAACCAGGAAATTAAAGAAGAATTTAAAAAGTTCATGGAAACCAATGAAAATGAAAACTCAACTGTCCAAAATCTTTGGGATACAGCCAAGGCAGTCCTGCGAGGAAAGTATATAGCAATACAAGCCTTTCTCAAGAAACAAGAAAGGTCTCAAATACACACCCAACCCTACACCTAAAGGAGCTGGAGAAAGAACGGCAAATAAAGCCTAAACCCAGCAGGAGAAGAGAAATCATGCAGTTCAGAGCAGAAATCAATGAAATAGAACCCAGAAGAACAGTAGAAGTGATCAACGGAACTAGGAGCTGGTACTTTGAAAGAATTCACAAGATTGATACACCCCTGTCCAGGCTGATCAAAAAGAAAAGAGAAATGACCCAAATCAACAAAATCATGAATGAAAGAGGAGAGATCACAAACAACACCAAAGAAATACAAACAATTATAAGAACGTAATCTGAGCAACCCTAGGGCAGCAAATTCCATAACCTGGAAGAAATGGGTGCATTCCTAGAGATGTGTCAACTAACAAAACTGACCCAGGAAGAAATAGAAAACATGAACAGTCCTATAACCACGAAGGCAATTGAAGTAGTCATCAAAAACCTCCCAAGAAACCAAAGCCCAGGGCCAGATGGTTTCCCAGGGGAATTCTATCAGACATTTAAAGAAGAATTAATACCTATTCTCCTGAAACTGTTCCAAACAATAGAAATGGAAGGAAAACTTCCAAACTCATTTATGAGGCCACCATTACCTTGATTCCAAAACCAGACAAAGATCCCATCAAAAAGGAGAATTAGAGACCAATATCCTTGATGAACATCGATGCAAAAATTCTCACCAAAATACTAGCCAAGAGCACCCAACAGTACATGAAAAGGAGTATTCACCATGACCAAGTGGGATTTATCCCTGGGCTGCAAGGCTGGTTCAACATCCGCAAATCAGTCAACGTGATCAAATACATTAACAAAAGAAAGAACGAGAATCATATGATCCTCTCAATAGATGCAGAAAAAGCATTGGACAAAGTACAGCACCCTTTCTGGATCAAAACTCTTCAGAGTATAGGGACAGCGGGTACATACCTCAATATCATAAAAGCCATCTACGAAAACGCTACAGCGAATATCATTCTCAATGGGGAAAAGCTGAGATCTTTTCCCCTAAAGTCAGCAACGCGGCAGGGATAGCCACTCTCACCACTGCTATTCAACATAGTATTAGAAGTCCTAGCCACAGCAATCAGACAACAAAAAGTAATCCAAGGCATCCAAATCGGCAGAGAGGAAGTCAAACTCTCACTCTTGGCAGATGATATGATACTTTATGTGGAAAACCCAAAAGACTCCACCCCAAAACTGCTAGAACTCACACAGCAATTCCGTCAAGTAGCAGGCTATAAAATCAATGCACAGGAATCAGTGGCATTCCTATACACCAACAACAAGACAGAAGAGAGACAAATCAAGGAGTCGATCCCATTCACAACTGCACCCAAAACCAGAAGAGACCTAGGAATATATTCATCCCAAGAGGCAAAGGATCTGTACTCAGAAAACTACAAAATACGCAGGAAAGAAATTGAAGAAGACACAAAGAAACGGAAAAACTTTCCATGCTCATGGATTGGGAGAACCAACATTGTGAAGAGGTCAATGCTACCTAGAGCAATCTACACATGCAATGCAATCCCCATCAAAATACCATCCACTTTTTTCCAGGAAATGGAACAAATACTCCTAAAATTTGAATGGAACCAGAAGAGACCCCGAATAGCCAGAGGAATATTGAGAAAGAAAAGCAAAGCTGGCGGCATCACAATTCTGGACTTCCAGCTCTATGACAAAGCTGTCATCATCAAGACAGTATGGTACTGGCACAAAAACAGACACATGGATCCATGGAACAGAATCGAGAGCCCAGAAATGGACCCTCAACTCTATGGTCAACTTATCTTTGACAGAGCAGGAAGGAATGTCCAATGGCAAAAAGAGAGTCTCTTCAACAACTGGTGTTGGGAGAATTGGACAGCCCCATGCAGAAGAATGACAGTGGACCATTTCCTGACACCACACACAAAAGTAGACTCCAAATGGTTGAAAGAGCTCAATGTGAGACAGGAGTCCATCAAAATCCTAAAGGAGAACACAGGTAGCAAGCACTTCGACCTCAGCCGCAGCAACTTCTTCCTAGAAACATCACCAAAGGCACGGGAAGCCAGGGCAAAAATGAACTATTGGGATTTCATCAAGATAAAAAGCTTTGGCACAGCAAAAGAAACAGTCCACAAAACCAAAAGACAACCGACAAAATGGGAGAAATTATTTGCAAATGACCTATCAGATAAAGGGCTACTACCCAATATGTATAAAAACTTATCAAACTCAACACCCAAAGAACAAATAATCCAATCAAGAAATAGGCAGAAGACATGAACAGACATTTTTCCAAAGAAGACATCCAAATGGCCCACAGGCACATGAAAAAGTGCTCAACACGGCTTGGCATCAGAGAAATCCAAATGAAAACCTCAATGAGATACCACCTCACACCCGTCAGAATGGCTCAAATGAACAAGTCAGGGAACGACAGAGTTTGGCGGGGATGTGGAGATAGGGGAACCCGCCGACACTGGTGGTGGGAATGCAAGCTGCTGCAACCCCTCTGGAAAACAGTATGGAGGTTCCTCACACAGTTGAAATTAGAGCTACCATTCGATCCAACATTTGCACTCCTGGGTATTTACCCCAAAGATACAAATGTAGGGACCCGAAGCGGTACGTGCACCCCATTGTTTATAGCAGCAATGTCCACAATAGCCAAACTGTGGAAACAGCCAAGATGTCCATCGACAGATGAATGGATAAAGAAGAGGTGGTATATATATACACAATGGACTATTACGCAGCCATCAAAAGGAATGAGATGTTGCCATGGACAACGACGTGGATGGAACTGGAGGGTCCGACGATTAGTGAAATAAGTCAATCAGAGAAAGACATGTATCATATGAACCCACTGATATGAGGGATTCTTAATCTCAGGAACAGAGTGAGGCTTGCTGGAGTGGTCGGGGGTGGGAGGGATGGGGTGGCTGGGTGATAGACATTGGGGAGGATATGAGCTACGGTGAGCGCTGTGAATTGTGTAAGATTGTTGAATCACAGATCTGTACTTCTGAAACAACGCAACATATTTTAAGAATAAAGGAAAAGAAGGAGACAGCAGGAGTGGAAGAATGAAGGGGAGTTAGTGAGAGGATGAGACGGACCAGGAGAGATGATGGGTTCTGAAAAAAAATCTGAGGTTTCTAGAGGGGAGGTGGGTCGGGGGATTGGTTAGCCTGGTGGTGGGTATTAAAGAGGGCACATTCTCCATGGAGCACTGTGTGTTAGGAACAAACAATGAA
Organism: Eumetopias jubatus; assembly: GCF_037043125.1. Taxonomy (NCBI): domain Eukaryota; kingdom Metazoa; phylum Chordata; class Mammalia; order Carnivora; family Otariidae; genus Eumetopias; species Eumetopias jubatus. The sequence continues at coordinate 591,848 of NW_028274873.1, forward strand.
TCATGGGACACTACACCAAAACAAAGGATGTACTCCATGGTGATTAACAAAGCAATAAAAAACAAAGACTGTAATAAGAGATGAAGAAGGACACTATATCCTACTTAAAGGGTCTATCCAACAAGAAGATCTCACAATTGTAAATATCTATGCCCCGAACATGGGAGCATCCAATTATATAAGGCAATTAAGAAGAAATGCAAAGAAACACATTGACCACCATACAATCATAGTGGGGGACTTTAACACCCCCCTGACTGAAATGGCCAGATCATCTAAGCAAAAGATCAACAAGGAAATAAAGACTTTAAATGACACACTGGACCAAATGGACTTCACAGACATATTCAGAACGTTCCATCCCAATGCAACGGAATACACATTCTTCTCTAGTGCCCATGGAACATTCTCCAGAATGGATCACATCCTAGGTCACAAATCAGGTCTCAACCGGTACCCAAAGATTGGGATCATTCCCTGCACATTTTCAGACCACAATGTTTTGAAACTAGAACTCAATCACAAGAGGAGAGTCGGAAAGAACTCAAATACATGGAGGCTAAAGAGCATCCTACGAAAGAATGAATGGGTCAACCAGGAAATTAAAGAAGAATTTAAAAAGTTCATGGAAACCAATGAAAATGAAAACTCAACTGTCCAAAATCTTTGGGATACAGCCAAGGCAGTCCTGCGAGGAAAGTATATAGCAATACAAGCCTTTCTCAAGAAACAAGAAAGGTCTCAAATACACACCCAACCCTACACCTAAAGGAGCTGGAGAAAGAACGGCAAATAAAGCCTAAACCCAGCAGGAGAAGAGAAATCATGCAGTTCAGAGCAGAAATCAATGAAATAGAACCCAGAAGAACAGTAGAAGTGATCAACGGAACTAGGAGCTGGTACTTTGAAAGAATTCACAAGATTGATACACCCCTGTCCAGGCTGATCAAAAAGAAAAGAGAAATGACCCAAATCAACAAAATCATGAATGAAAGAGGAGAGATCACAAACAACACCAAAGAAATACAAACAATTATAAGAACGTAATCTGAGCAACCCTAGGGCAGCAAATTCCATAACCTGGAAGAAATGGGTGCATTCCTAGAGATGTGTCAACTAACAAAACTGACCCAGGAAGAAATAGAAAACATGAACAGTCCTATAACCACGAAGGCAATTGAAGTAGTCATCAAAAACCTCCCAAGAAACCAAAGCCCAGGGCCAGATGGTTTCCCAGGGGAATTCTATCAGACATTTAAAGAAGAATTAATACCTATTCTCCTGAAACTGTTCCAAACAATAGAAATGGAAGGAAAACTTCCAAACTCATTTATGAGGCCACCATTACCTTGATTCCAAAACCAGACAAAGATCCCATCAAAAAGGAGAATTAGAGACCAATATCCTTGATGAACATCGATGCAAAAATTCTCACCAAAATACTAGCCAAGAGGACCCAACAGTACATGAAAAGGAGTATTCACCATGACCAAGTGGGATTTATCCCTGGGCTGCAAGGCTGGTTCAACATCCGCAAATCAGTCAACGTGATCAAATACATTAACAAAAGAAAGAACGAGAATCATATGATCCTCTCAATAGATGCAGAAAAAGCACCGGACAAAGTACAGCACCCTTTCTGGATCAAAACTCTTCAGAGTATAGGGACAGCGGGTACATACCTCAATATCATAAAAGCCATCTACGAAAACCCTACAGCGAATATCATTCTCAATGGGGAAAAGCTGAGATCTTTTCCCCTAAGGTCAGGAACGCGGCAGGGATAGCCATTCTCACCACTGCTATTCAACATAGTATTAGAAGTCCTAGCCACAGCAATCAGACAACAAAATGTAATCCAAGGCATCCAAATCGGCAGAGAGGAAGTCAAACTCTCACTCTTTGCAGATGATATGATACTTTATGTGGAAAACCCAAAAGACTCCACCCCAAAACTGCTAGAACTCACACAGCAATTCCGTCAAGTAGCAGGCTATAAAATCAATGCACAGGAATCAGTGGCATTCCTATACACCAACAACAAGACAGAAGAGAGACAAATCAAGGAGTCGATCCCATTCACAACTGCACCCAAAACCAGAAGAGACCTAGGAATATATTCATCCCAAGAGGCAAAGGATCTGTACTCAGAAAACTACAAAATACGCAGGAAAGAAATTGAAGAAGACACAAAGAAACGGAAAAACGTTCCATGCTCATGGATTGGGAGAACCAACATTGTGAAGAGGTCAATGCTACCTAGAGCAATCTACACATGCAATGCAATCCCCATCAAAATACCATCCACTTTTTTCCAGGAAATGGAACAAATACTCCTAAAATTTGAATGGAACCAGAAGAGACCCCGAGTAGCCAGAGGAATATTGAGAAAGAAAAGCAAAGCTGGCGGCATCACAATTCTGGACTTCCAGCTCTATGACAAAGCTCTCATCAACAAGACAGTATGGTACTGGCACAAAAACAGACACATGGATCCATGGAACAGAATCGAGAGCCCAGAAATGGACCCTCAACTCTATGGTCAACTTATCTTTGACAGAGCAGGAAGGAATGTCCAATGGCAAAAAGAGAGTCTCTTCAACAACTGGTGTTGGGAGAATTGGACAGCCCCATGCAGAAGAATGACAGTGGACCATTTCCTGACACCACACACAAAAGTAGACTCCAAATGGTTGAAAGACCTCAATGTGAGACAGGAGTCCATCAAAATCCTAAAGGAGAACACAGGTAGCAAGCACTTCGACCTCAGCCGCAGCAACTTCTTCCTAGAAACATCACCAAAGGCACGGGAAGCCAGGGCAAAAATGAACTATTGGGATTTCATCAAGATAAAAAGCTTTGGCACAGCAAAAGAAACAGTCCACAAAACCAAAAGACAACCGACAGAATGGGAGAAATTATTTGCAAATGACCTATCAGATAAAGGGCTACTACCCAATATGTATAAAAACTTATCAAACTCAACACCCAAAGAACAAATAATCCAATCAAGAAATAGGCAGAAGACATGAACAGACATTTTTCCAAAGAAGACATCCAAATGGCCCACAGGCACATGAAAAAGTGCTCAACACGGCTTGGCATCAGAGAAATCCAAATGAAAACCTCAATGAGATACCACCTCACACCCGTCAGAATGGCTCAAATGAACAAGTCAGGGAACGACAGAGTTTGGCGGGGATGTGGAGATAGGGGAACCCGCCGACACTGGTGGTGGGAATGCAAGCTGCTGCAACCCCTCTGGAAAACAGTATGGAGGTTCCTCACACAGTTGAAATTAGAGCTACCATTCGATCCAACATTTGCACTCCTGGGTATTTACCCCAAAGATACAAATGTAGGGACCCGAAGCGGTACGTGCACCCCATTGTTTATAGCAGCAATGTCCACAATAGCCAAACTGTGGAAACAGCCAAGATGTCCATCGACAGATGAATGGATAAAGAAGAGGTGGTATATATATACACAATGGACTATTACGCAGCCATCAAAAGGAATGAGATGTTGCCATGGACAACGACGTGGATGGAACTGGAGGGTCCGACAATTAGTGAAATAAGTCAATCAGAGAAAGACATGTATCATATGACCCCACTGATATGAGGGATTCTTAATCTCAGGAACAGAGTGAGGCTTGCTGGAGTGGTCGGGGGTGGGAGGGATGGGGTGGCTGGGTGATAGACATTGGGGAGGGTATGAGCTACGGTGAGCGCTGTGAATTGTGTAAGACTGTTGAATCACAGATCTGTACTTCTGAAACAACGCAACATATTTTAAGAATAAAGGAAAAGAAGGAGACAGCAGGAGTGGAAGAATGAAGGGGAGTTAGTGAGAGGATGAGACGGACCAGGAGATATGATGGGTTCTGAAAAAAAATCTGAGGTTTCTAGAGGGGAGGTGGGTCGGGGGATTGGTTAGCCTGGTGGTGGGTATTAAAGAGGGCACATTCTCCATGGAGCACTGTGTGTTAGGAACAAACAATGAATCATGGGACACTACACCAAAACAAATGATGTACTCCATGGTGATTAACAAAGCAATAAAAAACAAAGACTGTAATAAGAGATGAAGAAGGACACTATATCCTACTTAAAGGGTCTATCCAACAAGAAGATCTCACAATTGTAAATATCTATGCCCCGAACATGGGAGCATCCAATTATATAAGGCAATTAAGAAGAAAAGCAAAGAAACACATTGACCACCATACAATCATAGTGGGGGACTTTAACACCCCCCCTGACTGAAATGGCCAGATCATCTAAGCAAAAGATCAACAAGGAAATAAAGACTTTAAATGACACACTGGACCAAATGGACTTCACAGACATATTCAGAACGTTCCATCCCAATGCAACGGAATACACATTCTTCTCTAGTGCCCATGGAACATTCTCCAGAATGGATCACATCCTAGGTCACAAATCAGGTCTCAACCGGTACCCAAAGATTGGGATCATTCCCTGCACATTTTCAGACCACAATGTTTTGAAACTAGAACTCAATCACAAGAGGAGAGTCGGAAAGAACTCAAATACATGGAGGCTAAAGAGCATCCTACGAAAGAATGAATGGGTCAACCAGGAAATTAAAGAAGAATTTAAAAAGTTCATGGAAACCAATGAAAATGAAAACTCAACTGTCCAAAATCTTTGGGATACAGCCAAGGCAGTCCTGCGAGGAAAGTATATAGCAATACAAGCCTTTCTCAAGAAACAAGAAAGGTCTCAAATACACACCCAACCCTACACCTAAAGGAGCTGGAGAAAGAACGGCAAATAAAGCCTAAACCCAGCAGGAGAAGAGAAATCATGCAGTTCAGAGCAGAAATCAATGAAATAGAACCCAGAAGAACAGTAGAAGTGATCAACGGAACTAGGAGCTGGTACTTTGAAAGAATTCACAAGATTGATACACCCCTGTCCAGGCTGATCAAAAAGAAAAGAGAAATGACCCAAATCAACAAAATCATGAATGAAAGAGGAGAGATCACAAACAACACCAAAGAAATACAAACAATTATAAGAACGTAATCTGAGCAACCCTAGGGCAGCAAATTCCATAACCTGGAAGAAATGGGTGCATTCCTAGAGATGTGTCAACTAACAAAACTGACCCAGGAAGAAATAGAAAACATGAACAGTCCTATAACCACGAAGGCAATTGAAGTAGTCATCAAAAACCTCCCAAGAAACCAAAGCCCAGGGCCAGATGGTTTCCCAGGGGAATTCTATCAGACATTTAAAGAAGAATTAATACCTATTCTCCTGAAACTGTTCCAAACAATAGAAATGGAAGGAAAACTTCCAAACTCATTTATGAGGCCACCATTACCTTGATTCCAAAACCAGACAAAGATCCCATCAAAAAGGAGAATTAGAGACCAATATCCTTGATGAACATCGATGCAAAAATTCTCACCAAAATACTAGCCAAGAGCACCCAACAGTACATGAAAAGGAGTATTCACCATGACCAAGTGGGATTTATCCCTGGGCTGCAAGGCTGGTTCAACATCCGCAAATCAGTCAACGTGATCAAATACATTAACAAAAGAAAGAACGAGAATCATATGATCCTCTCAATAGATGCAGAAAAAGCATTGGACAAAGTACAGCACCCTTTCTGGATCAAAACTCTTCAGAGTATAGGGACAGCGGGTACATACCTCAATATCATAAAAGCCATCTACGAAAACGCTACAGCGAATATCATTCTCAATGGGGAAAAGCTGAGATCTTTTCCCCTAAAGTCAGCAACGCGGCAGGGATAGCCACTCTCACCACTGCTATTCAACATAGTATTAGAAGTCCTAGCCACAGCAATCAGACAACAAAAAGTAATCCAAGGCATCCAAATCGGCAGAGAGGAAGTCAAACTCTCACTCTTGGCAGATGATATGATACTTTATGTGGAAAACCCAAAAGACTCCACCCCAAAACTGCTAGAACTCACACAGCAATTCCGTCAAGTAGCAGGCTATAAAATCAATGCACAGGAATCAGTGGCATTCCTATACACCAACAACAAGACAGAAGAGAGACAAATCAAGGAGTCGATCCCATTCACAACTGCACCCAAAACCAGAAGAGACCTAGGAATATATTCATCCCAAGAGGCAAAGGATCTGTACTCAGAAAACTACAAAATACGCAGGAAAGAAATTGAAGAAGACACAAAGAAACGGAAAAACTTTCCATGCTCATGGATTGGGAGAACCAACATTGTGAAGAGGTCAATGCTACCTAGAGCAATCTACACATGCAATGCAATCCCCATCAAAATACCATCCACTTTTTTCCAGGAAATGGAACAAATACTCCTAAAATTTGAATGGAACCAGAAGAGACCCCGAATAGCCAGAGGAATATTGAGAAAGAAAAGCAAAGCTGGCGGCATCACAATTCTGGACTTCCAGCTCTATGACAAAGCTGTCATCATCAAGACAGTATGGTACTGGCACAAAAACAGACACATGGATCCATGGAACAGAATCGAGAGCCCAGAAATGGACCCTCAACTCTATGGTCAACTTATCTTTGACAGAGCAGGAAGGAATGTCCAATGGCAAAAAGAGAGTCTCTTCAACAACTGGTGTTGGGAGAATTGGACAGCCCCATGCAGAAGAATGACAGTGGACCATTTCCTGACACCACACACAAAAGTAGACTCCAAATGGTTGAAAGAGCTCAATGTGAGACAGGAGTCCATCAAAATCCTAAAGGAGAACACAGGTAGCAAGCACTTCGACCTCAGCCGCAGCAACTTCTTCCTAGAAACATCACCAAAGGCACGGGAAGCCAGGGCAAAAATGAACTATTGGGATTTCATCAAGATAAAAAGCTTTGGCACAGCAAAAGAAACAGTCCACAAAACCAAAAGACAACCGACAGAATGGGAGAAATTATTTGCAAATGACCTATCAGATAAAGGGCTACTACCCAATATGTATAAAAACTTATCAAACTCAACACCCAAAGAACAAATAATCCAATCAAGAAATAGGCAGAAGACATGAACAGACATTTTTCCAAAGAAGACATCCAAATGGCCCACAGGCACATGAAAAAGTGCTCAACACGGCTTGGCATCAGAGAAATCCAAATGAAAACCTCAATGAGATACCACCTCACACCCGTCAGAATGGCTCAAATGAACAAGTCAGGGAACGACAGAATTTGGCGGGGATGTGGAGATAGGGGAACCCGCCGACACTGGTGGTGGGAATGCAAGCTGCTGCAACCCCTCTGGAAAACAGTATGGAGGTTCCTCACACAGTTGAAATTAGAGCTACCATTCGATCCAACATTTGCACTCCTGGGTATTTACCCCAAAGATACAAATGTAGGGACCCGAAGCGGTACGTGCACCCCATTGTTTATAGCAGCAATGTCCACAATAGCCAAACTGTGGAAACAGCCAAGATGTCCATCGACAGATGAATGGATAAAGAAGAGGTGGTATATATATACACAATGGACTATTACGCAACCATCAAAAGGAATGAGATGTTGCCATGGACAACGACGTGGATGGAACTGGAGGGTCCGACGATTAGTGAAATAAGTCAATCAGAGAAAGACATGTATCATATGACCCCACTGATATGAGGGATTCTTAATCTCAGGAACAGAGTGAGGCTTGCTGGAGTGGTCGGGGGTGGGAGGGATGGGGTGGCTGGGTGATAGACATTGGGGAGGGTATGAGCTACGGTGAGCGCTGTGAATTGTGTAAGACTGTTGAATCACAGATCTGTAATTCTGAAACAACGCAACATATTTTAAGAATAAAGGAAAAGAAGGAGACAGCAGGAGTGGAAGAATGAAGGGGAGTTAGTGAGAGGATGAGACGGACCAGGAGAGATGATGGGTTCTGAAAAAAAATCTGAGGTTTCTAGAGGGGAGGTGGGTCGGGGGATTGGTTAGCCTGGTGGTGGGTATTAAAGAGGGCACATTCTCCATGGAGCACTGTGTGTTAGGAACAAACAATGAATCATGGGACACTACACCAAAACAAAGGATGTACTCCATGGTGATTAACAAAGCAATAAAAAACAAAGACTGTAATAAGAGATGAAGAAGGACACTATATCCTACTTAATGGGTCTATCCAACAAGAAGATCTCACAATTGTAAATATCTATGCCCCGAACATGGGAGCATCCAATTATATAAGGCAATTAAGAAGAAAACAAAGAAACACATTGACCACCTTACAATCATAGTGGGGGACTTTAACACCCCCCCTGACTGAAATGGCCAGATCATCTAAGCAAAAGATCAACAAGGAAATAAAGACTTTAAATGACACACTGGACCAAATGGACTTCACAGACATATTCAGAACATTCCATCCCAATGCAACGGAATACACATTCTTCTCTAGTGCCCATGGAACATTCTCCAGAATGGATCACATCCTAGGTCACAAATCAGGTCTCAACCGGTACCCAAAGATTGGGATCATTCCCTGCACATTTTCAGACCACAATGTTTTGAAACTAGAACTCAATCACAAGAGGAGAGTCGGAAAGAACTCAAATACATGGAGGCTAAAGAGCATCCTACGAAAGAATGAATGGGTCAACCAGGAAATTAAAGAAGAATTTAAAAAGTTCATGGAAACCAATGAAAATGAAAACTCAACTGTCCAAAATCTTTGGGATACAGCCAAGGCAGTCCTGCGAGGAAAGTATATAGCAATACAAGCCTTTCTCAAGAAACAAGAAAGGTCTCAAATACACACCCAACCCTACACCTAAAGGAGCTGGAGAAAGAACGGCAAATAAAGCCTAAACCCAGCAGGAGAAGAGAAATCATGCAGTTCAGAGCAGAAATCAATGAAATAGAACCCAGAAGAACAGTAGAAGTGATCAACGGAACTAGGAGCTGGTACTTTGAAAGAATTCACAAGATTGATACACCCCTGTCCAGGCTGATCAAAAAGAAAAGAGAAATGACCCAAATCAACAAAATCATGAATGAAAGAGGAGAGATCACAAACAACACCAAAGAAATACAAACAATTATAGGAACGTAATCTGAGCAACCCTAGGGCAGCAAATTCCATAACCTGGAAGAAATGGGTGCATTCCTAGAGATGTGTCAACTAACAAAACTGACCCAGGAAGAAATAGAAAACATGAACAGTCCTATAACCACGAAGGCAATTGAAGTAGTCATCAAAAACCTCCCAAGAAACCAAAGCCCAGGGCCAGATGGTTTCCCAGGGGAATTCTATCAGACATTTAAAGAAGAATTAATACCTATTCTCCTGAAACTGTTCCAAACAATAGAAATGGAAGGAAAACTTCCAAACTCATTTATGAGGCCACCATTACCTTGATTCCAAAACCAGACAAAGATCCCATCAAAAAAGAGAATTAGAGACCAATATCCTTGATGAACATCGATGCAAAAATTCTCACCAAAATACTAGCCAAGAGGACCCAACAGTACATGAAAAGGAGTCTTCACCATGACCAAGTGGGATTTATCCCTGGGCTGCAAGGCTGGTTCAACATCCGCAAATCAGTCAACGTGATCAAATACATTAACAAAAGAAAGAACGAGAATCATATGATCCTCCCAAGAGATGCAGAAAAAGCATTGGACAAAGTACAGCAACCTTTCTGGATCAAAACTCTTCAGAGTATAGGGACAGCGGGTACATACCTCAATATCATAAAAGCCATCTACGAAAACGCTACAGCGAATATCATTCTCAATGGGGAAAAGCTGAGATCTTTTCCCCTAAAGTCAGCAACGCGGCAGGGATAGCCACTCTCACCACTGCTATTCAACATAGTATTAGAAGTCCTAGCCACAGCAATCAGACAACAAAAAGTAATCCAAGGCATCCAAATCGGCAGAGAGGAAGTCAAACTCTCACTCTTGGCAGATGATATGATACTTTATGTGGAAAACCCAAAAGACTCCACCCCAAAACTGCTAGAACTCACACAGCAATTCCGTCAAGTAGCAGGCTATAAAATCAATGCACAGGAATCAGTGGCATTCCTATACACCAACAACAAGACAGAAGAGAGACAAATCAAGGAGTCGATCCCATTCACAACTGCAACCAAAACCAGAAGAGACCTAGGAATATATTCATCCCAAGAGGCAAAGGATCTGTACTCAGAAAACTACAAAATACGCAGGAAAGAAATTGAAGAAGACACAAAGAAACGGAAAAACGTTCCATGCTCATGGATTGGGAGAACCAACATTGTGAAGAGGTCAATACTACCTAGAGCAATCTACACATGCAATGCAATCCCCATCAAAATACCATCCACTTTTTTCCACGAAATGGAACAAATAATCCTAAAATTTGAATGGAACCTGAAGAGACCCCGAGTAGCCAGAGGAATATTGAGAAAGAAAAGCAAAGCTGGCGGCATCACAATTCTGGACTTCCAGCTCTATGACAAAGCTGTCATCATCAAGACAGTATGGTACTGGCACAAAAACAGACACATGGATCCATGGAACAGAATCGAGAGCCCAGAAATGGACCCTCAACTCTATGGTCAACTTATCTTTGACAGAGCAGGAAGGAATGTCCAATGGCAAAAAGAGAGTCTCTTCAACAACTGGTGTTGGGAGAATTGGACAGCCCCATGCAGAAGAATGACACTGGACCATTTCCTGACACCACACACAGAAGTAGACGCCAAATGGTTGAAAGACCTCAATGTGAGACAGGAATCCATCAAAATCCTAAAGGAGGACACAGGTAGCAAGCTCTTCGACCTCAGCCGCAGCAACTTCTTCCTAGAAACATCACCAAAGGCACGGGAAGCCAGGGCAAAAATGAACTATTGGGATTTCATCAAGATAAAAAGCTTTGGCACAGCAAAAGAAACAGTCCACAAAACCAAAAGACAACCGACAGAATGGGAGAAATTATTTGCAAATGACATATCAGATAAAGGGCTACTATCCAATATGTATAAAAACTTATCAAACTCAACACCCAAAGAACAAATAATCCAATCAAGAAATAGGCAGAAGACATGAACAGACATTTTTCCAAAGAAGACATCCAAATGGCCCACAGGCACATGAAAAAGTGCTCAACACGGCTCGGCATCAGGGAAATCCAAATCAAAACCTCAATGAGATACCACCTCACACCCGTCAGAATAGCTCAAATGAACAAGTCAGGGAACGACAGAGGTTGGCGGGGATGTGGAGAAAGGGGAACCCTCCTACACTGGTGGTGGGAATGCAAGCTGGTGCAACCCCTCTGGAAAAGTGTATGGAGTTTCCTCAAACAGTTATAATTAGAGCTACCATTCGATCCAGCAATTGCACTCCTGGGTATTTACCCCAAAGATACAAATGTAGGGACCCGAAGCGGTACGTGCATCCCATTGTTTATAGCAGCAATATCCACAATAGCCAAACGGTGGAAAGAGCCAAGATGTCCATCGACAGATGAATGGATAAAGAAGAGGTGGTATATATATACACAATGGACTATTACGCAGCCATCAAAAGGAATGAGGTGTTGCCATGGACAACGACGTGGATGGAACTGGAGGGTCCGACGATTAGTGAAATAAGTCAATCAGAGAAAGACATGTATCATATGACCTCACTGATATGAGGGATTCTTAATCTCAGGAACAGAGTGAGGCTTGCTGGAGTGGTCGGGGGGGGGATGGGGTGGCTGGGTGATAGACTTTGGGGAGGGTATGAGCTACGGTGAGCGCTGTGAATTGTGTAAGACTGTTGAATCACAGATCTGTACTTCTGAAACAAATAACGCAACATATTTTAAGAATAAAGGAAAACAAGGAGACAGCAGGAGAGGAAGAATGAAGGGGAGTTAGTGAGAGGGGGAGACGGACCAGGAGAGATGATGGATTCTGAAAAAAAATCCGAGGTTTCTAGAGGGGAGGTGGGTCGGTGGATTGGTTTGACTGGTGATGGTTATTAAAGAGGGCACATTCTGCATGGAGCACTGTGTGTTAGGAACAAACAAGGAATCATGGGATAGTACACCAAAACAAATGATGTAGTACATGGTGATTAACAAAGCAATAAAAAACAAAGACTGTAATAAGAGATGAAGAAGGACACTATATCCTACTTAAAGGGTCTATCCAACAAGAAGATCTCACAATTGTAAATATCTATGCCCCGAACATGGGAGCATCCAATTATATAAGGCAATTAAGAAGAAAAGCAAAGAAACACATTGACCACCATACAATCATAGTGGGGGACTTTAACACCCCCCTGACTGAAATGGCCAGATCATCTAAGCAAAAGATCAACAAGGAAATAAAGACTTTAAATGACACACTGGACCAAATGGACTTCACAGACATATTCAGAACGTTCCATCCCAATGCAACGGAATACACATTCTTCTCTAGTGCCCATGGAACATTCTCCAGAATGGATCACATTCTAGGTCACAAATCAGGTCTCAACCGGTACCCAAAGATTGGGATCATTCCCTGCACATTTTCAGACCACAATGCTTTGAAACTAGAACTCAATCACAAGAGGAGAGTCGGAAAGAACTCAAATACATGGAGGCTAAAGAGCATCCTACGAAAGAATGAATGGGTCAACCAGGAAATTAAAGAAGAATTTAAAAAGTTCATGGAAACCAATGAAAATGAAAACTCAACTGTCCAAAATCTTTGGGATACAGCCAAGGCAGTCCTGCGAGGAAAGTATATAGCAATACAAGCCTTTCTCAAGAAACAAGAAAGGTCTCAAATACACACCCAACCCTACACCTAAAGGAGCTGGAGAAAGAACGGCAAATAAAGCCTAAACCCAGCAGGAGAAGAGAAATCATGCAGTTCAGAGCAGAAATCAATGAAATAGAACCCAGAAGAACAGTAGAAGTGATCAACGGAACTAGGAGCTGGTACTTTGAAAGAATTCACAAGATTGATACACCCCTGTCCAGGCTGATCAAAAAGAAAAGAGAAATGACCCAAATCAACAAAATCATGAATGAAAGAGGAGAGATCACAAACAACACCAAAGAAATACAAACAATTATAAGAACGTAATCTGAGCAACCCTAGGGCAGCAAATTCCATAACCTGGAAGAAATGGGTGCATTCCTAGAGATGTGTCAACTAACAAAACTGACCCAGGAAGAAATAGAAAACATGAACAGTCCTATAACCACGAAGGCAATTGAAGTAGTCATCAAAAACCTCCCAAGAAACCAAAGCCCAGGGCCAGATGGTTTCCCAGGGGAATTCTATCAGACATTTAAAGAAGAATTAATACCTATTCTCCTGAAACTGTTCCAAACAATAGAAATGGAAGGAAAACTTCCAAACTCATTTATGAGGCCACGATTACCTTGATTCCAAAACCAGACAAAGATCCCATCAAAAAGGAGAATTAGAGACCAATATCCTTGATGAACATCGATGCAAAAATTCTCACCAAAATACTAGCCAAGAGGACCCAACAGTACATGAAAAGGAGTATTCACCATGACCAAGTGGGATTTATCCCTGGGCTGCAAGGCTGGTTCAACATCCGCAAATCAGTCAACGTGATCAAATACATTAACAAAAGAAAGAACGAGAATCATATGATCCTCTCAATAGATGCAGAAAAAGCATTGGACAAAGTACAGCACCCTTTCTGGATCAAAACTCTTCAGAGTATAGGGACAGCGGGTACATACCTCAATATCATAAAAGCCATCTACGAAAACCCTACAGCGAATATCATTCTCAATGGGGAAAAGCTGAGATCTTTTCCCCTAAGGTCAGGAATGCGGCAGGGATAGCCAATCTCACCACTGCTATTCAACATAGTATTAGAAGTCCTAGCCACAGCAATCAGACAACAAAAAGTAATCCAAGGCATCCAAATCGGCAGAGAGGAAGTCAAACTCTCACTCTTTGCAGATGATATGATACTTTATGTGGAAAACCCAAAAGACTCCACCCCAAAACTGTTAGAACTCACACAGCAATTCCGTCAACTAGCAGGCTATAAAATCAATGCACAGGAATCAGTGGCATTCCTATACACCAACAACAAGACAGAAGAGAGACAAATCAAGGAGTCGATCCCATTCACAACTGCACCCAAAACCAGAAGAGACCTAGGAATATATTCATCCCAAGAGGCAAAGGATCTGTACTCAGAAAACTACAAAATACGCAGGAAAGAAATTGAAGAAGACACAAAGAAACGGAAAAACGTTCCATGCTCATGGATTGGGAGAACCAACATTGTGAAGAGGTCAATGCTACCTAGAGCAATCTACACATGCAATGCAATCCCCATCAAAATACCATCCACTTTTTTCCAGGAAATGGAACAAATACTCCTAAAATTTGAATGGAACCAGAAGAGACCCCGAATAGCCAGAGGAATATTGAGAAAGAAAAGCAAAGCTGGCGGCATCACAATTCTGGACTTCCGGCTCTATGACAAAGCTGTCATCATCAAGACAGTATGGTAGTGGCACAAAAACAGACACATGGATCCATGGAACAGAATCGAGAGCCCAGAAATGGACCCTCAACTCTATGGTCAACTTATCTTTGACAGAGCAGGAAGGAATGTCCAATGGCAAAAAGAGAGTCTCTTCAACAACTGGTGTTGGGAGAATTGGACAGCCCCATGCAGAAGATTGACAGTGGACCATTTCCTGACACCACACACAAAAGTAGACTCCAAATGGTTGAAAGACCTCAATGTGAGACAGGAGTCCATCAAAATCCTAAAGGAGAACACAGGTAGCAAGCACTTCGACCTCAGCCGCAGCAACTTCTTCCTAGAAACATCACCAAAGGCACGGGAAGCCAGGGCAAAAATGAACTATTGGGATTTCATCAAGATAAAGCTTTGGCACAGCAAAAGAAACAGTCCACAAAACCAAAAGACAACCGACAGAATGGGAGAAATTATTTGCAAATGACCTATCAGATAAAGGGCTACTACCCAATATGTATAAAAACTTATCAAACTCAACACCCAAAGAACAAATAATCCAATCAAGAAATAGGCAGAAGACATGAACAGACATTTTTCCAAAGAAGACATCCAAATGGCCCACAGGCACATGAAAAAGTGCTCAACACGGCTTGGCATCAGAGAAATCCAAATGAAAACCTCAATGAGATACCACCTCACACCCGTCAGAATGGCTCAAATGAACAAGTCAGGGAACGACAGAGTTTGGCGGGGATGTGGAGATAGGGGAACCCGCCGACACTGGTGGTGGGAATGCAAGCTGCTGCAACCCCTCTGGAAAACAGTATGGAGGTTCCTCACACAGTTGAAATTAGAGCTACCATTCGATCCAACATTTGCACTCCTGGGTATTTACCCCAAAGATACAAATGTAGGGACCCGAAGCGGTACGTGCACCCCATTGTTTATAGCAGCAATGTCCACAATAGCCAAACTGTGGAAACAGCCAAGATGTCCATCGACAGATGAATGGATAAAGAAGAGGTGGTATATATATACACAATGGACTATTACGCAGCCATCAAAAGGAATGAGATGTTGCCATGGACAACGACGTGGATGGAACTGGAGGGTCCGACGATTAGTGAAATAAGTCAATCAGAGAAAGACATGTATCATATGACCCCACTGATATGAGGGATTCTTAATCTCAGGAACAGAGTGAGGCTTGCTGGAGTGGTCGGGGGTGGGAGGGATGGGGTGGCTGGGTGATAGACATTGGGGAGGGTATGAGCTACGGTGAGCGCTGTGAATTGTGTAAGACTGTTGAATCACAGATCTGTACTTCTGAAACAACGCAACATATTTTAAGAATAAAGGAAAAGAAGGAGACAGCAGGAGTGGAAGAATGAAGGGGAGTTAGTGAGAGGATGAGACGGACCAGGAGAGATGATGGGTTCTGAAAAAAAATCTGAGGTTTCTAGAGGGGAGGTGGGTCGGGGGATTGGTTAGCCTGGTGGTGGGTATTAAAGAGGGCACATTCTCCATGGAGCACTGTGTGTTAGGAACAAACAATGAATCATGGGACACTACACCAAAACAAAGGATGTACTCCATGGTGATTAACAAAGCAATAAAAAACAAAGACTGTAATAAGAGATGAAGAAGGACACTATATCCTACTTAATGGGTCTATCCAACAAGAAGATCTCACAATTGTAAATATCTATGCCCCGAACATGGGAGCATCCAATTATATAAGGCAATTAAGAAGAAAACAAAGAAACACATTGACCACCATACAATCATAGTGGGGGACTTTAACACAACCCTTGACTGAAATGGCCAGATCATCTAAGCAAAAGTTCAACAAGGAAATAAAGACTTTAAATGACACACTGGACCAAATGGACTTCACAGACATATTCAGAACGTTCCATCCCAATGCAACGGAATACACATTCTTCTCTAGTGCCCATGGAACATTCTCCAGAATGGATCACATCCTAGGTCACAAATCAGGTCTCAACCGGTACCCAAAGATTGGGATCATTCCCTGCACATTTTCAGACCACAATGTTTTGAAACTAGAACTCAATCACAAGAGGAGAGTCGGAAAGAACTCAAATACATGGAGGCTAAAGAGCATCCTACGAAAGAATGAATGGGTCAACCAGGAAATTAAAGAAGAATTTAAAAAGTTCATGGAAACCAATGAAAATGAAAACTCAACTGTCCAAAATCTTTGGGATACAGCCAAGGCAGTCCTGCGAGGAAAGTATATAGCAATACAAGCCTTTCTCAAGAAACAAGAAAGGTCTCAAATACACACCCAACCCTACACCTAAAGGAGCTGGAGAAAGAACGGCAAATAAAGCCTAAACCCAGCAGGAGAAGAGAAATCATGCAGTTCAGAGCAGAAATCAATGAAATAGAACCCAGAAGAACAGTAGAAGTGATCAACGGAACTAGGAGCTGGTACTTTGAAAGAATTCACAAGATTGATACACCCCTGTCCAGGCTGATCAAAAAGAAAAGAGAAATGACCCAAATCAACAAAATCATGAATGAAAGAGGAGAGATCACAAACAACACCAAAGAAATACAAACAATTATAAGAACGTAATCTGAGCAACCCTAGGGCAGCAAATTCCATAACCTGGAAGAAATGGGTGCATTCCTAGAGATGTGTCAACTAACAAAACTGACCCAGGAAGAAATAGAAAACATGAACAGTCCTATAACCACGAAGGCAATTGAAGTAGTCATCAAAAACCTCCCAAGAAACCAAAGCCCAGGGCCAGATGGTTTCCCAGGGGAATTCTATCAGACATTTAAAGAAGAATTAATACCTATTCTCCTGAAACTGTTCCAAACAATAGAAATGGAAGGAAAACTTCCAAACTCATTTATGAGGCCACCATTACCTTGATTCCAAAACCAGACAAAGATCCCATCAAAAAGGAGAATTAGAGACCAATATCCTCGATGAACATCGATGCAAAAATTCTCACCAAAATACTAGCCAAGAGGACCCAACAGTACATGAAAAGGAGTATTCACCATGACCAAGTGGGATTTATCCCTGGGCTGCAAGGCTGGTTCAACATCCGCAAATCAGGCAACGTGATCAAATACATTAACAAAAGAAAGAACGAGAATCATATGATCCTCCCAAGAGATGCAGAAAAAGCATTGGACAAAGTACAGCAACCTTTCTGGATCAAAACTCTTCAGAGTATAGGGACAGCGGGTACATACCTCAATATCATAAAAGCCATCTACGAAAACGCTACAGCGAATATCATTCTCAATGGGGAAAAGCTGAGATCTTTTCCCCTAAAGTCAGCAACGCGGCAGGGATAGCCACTCTCACCACTGCTATTCAACATAGTATTAGAAGTCCTAGCCACAGCAATCAGACAACAAAAAGTAATCCAAGGCATCCAAATCGGCAGAGAGGAAGTCAAACTCTCACTCTTGGCAGATGATATGATACTTTATGTGGAAAACCCAAAAGACTCCACCCCAAAACTGCTAGAACTCACACAGCAATTCCGTCAAGTAGCAGGCTATAAAATCAATGCACAGGAATCAGTGGCATTCCTATACACCAACAACAAGACAGAAGAGAGACAAATCAAGGAGTCGATCCCATTCACAACTGCACCCAAAACCAGAAGAGACCTAGGAATATATTCATCCCAAGAGGCAAAGGATCTGTACTCAGAAAACTACAAAATACGCAGGAAAGAAATTGAAGAAGACACAAAGAAACGGAAAAACGTTCCATGCTCATGGATTGGGAGAACCAACATTGTGAAGAGTTCAATGCTACCTAGAGCAATCTACACATGCAATGCAATCCCCATCAAAATACCATCCACTTTTTTCCACGAAATGGAATAAATAATCCTAAAATTTGAATGGAACCTGAAGAGACCCCGAGTAGCCAGAGGAATATTGAGAAAGAAAAGCAAAGCTGGCGGCATCACAATTCTGGACTTCCAGCTCTATGACAAAGCTGTCATCATCAAGACAGTATGGTACTTGCACAAAAACAGACACATGGATCCATGGAACAGAATCGAGAGCCCAGAAGTGGACCCTCAACTCTATGGTCAACTTATCTTTGACAGAGCAGGAAGGAATGTCCAATGGCAAAAAGAGAGTCTCTTCAACAACTGGTGTTGGGAGAATTGGACAGCCCCATGCAGAAGAATGACACTGGACCATTTCCTGACACCACACACAGAAGTAGACGCCAAATGGTTGAAAGACCTCAATGTGAGACAGGAGTCCATCAAAATCCTAAAGGAGGACACAGGTAGCAAGCTCTTCGACCTCAGCCGCAGCAACTTCTTCCTAGAAACATCACCAAAGGCACGGGAAGCCAGGGCAAAAATGAACTATTGGGATTTCATCAAGATAAAAAGCTTTGGCACAGCAAAAGAAACAGTCCACAAAACCAAAAGACAACCGACAGAATGGGAGAAATTATTTGCAAATGACATATCAGATAAAGGGCTACTATCCAATATGTATAAAAACTTATCAAACTCAACACCCAAAGAACAAATAATCCAATCAAGAAATAGGCAGAAGACATGAACAGACATTTTTCCAAAGAAGACATCCAAATGGCCCACAGGCACATGAAAAAGTGTTCAACACGGCTCGGCATCAGGGAAATCCAAATCCAAACCTCAATGAGATACCACCTCACACCCGTCAGAATGGCTCAAATGAACAAGTCAGGGAACGACAGAGGTTGGTGGGGATGTGGAGAAAGGGGAACACTCCTACACTGGTGGTGGGAATGCAAGCTGGTGCAACCCCTCTGGAAAAGTGTATGGAGGTTCCTCAAACAGTTATAATTAGAGCTACCATTCGATCCAGCAATTGCACTCCTGGGTATTTACCCCAAAGATACAAATGTAGGGACCTGAAGCGGTACGTGCACCTCATTGTTTATAGCAGCAATGTCCACAATAGCCAAACTGTGGAAACAGCCAAGATGTCCATCGACAGATGAATGGATAAAGAAGAGGTGGTATATATATACACAATGGACTATTACGCAGCCATCAAAAGGAATGAGATGCTGCAATGGACAACGACGTGGATGGAACAGGAGGGTCCGACGATTAGTGAAATAAGTCAATCAGAGAAAGACATGTATCATATGACCCCACTGATATGAGGGATTCTTAATCTCAGGAACAGAGTGAGGCTTGCTGGAGTGGTCGGGGGTGGGAGGGATGGGGTGGCTGGGTGATAGACATTGGGGAGGGTATGAGCTACGGTGAGCGCTGTGAATTGTGTAAGACTGTTGAATCACAGATCTCTACTTCTGAAACAACGCAACATATTTTAAGAATAAAGGAAAAGAAGGAGACAGCAGGAGTGGAAGAATGAAGGGGAGTTAGTGAGAGGATGAGACGGACCAGGAGAGATGATGGGTTCTGAAAAAAAATCTGAGGTTTCTAGAGGGGAGTTGTGTCGGGGGATTGGTTAGCGTGGTGATGGGTATTAAAGAGGGCACATTCTCCATGGATCACTGTGTGTTAGGAACAAACAATGAATCATGGGACACTACACCAAAACAAATGATGTACTCCATGGTGATTAACAAAGCAATAAAAAACAAAGACTGTAATAAGAGATGAAGAAGGACACTATATCCTACTTAAAGGGTCTATCCAACAAGAAGATCTCACAATTGTAAATATCTATGCCCCGAACATGGGAGCATCCAATTATATAAGGCAATTAAGAAGAAAAGCAAAGAAACACATTGACCACCATACAATCATAGTGGGGGACTTTAACACCCCCCTGACTGAAATGGCCAGATCATCTAAGCAAAAGATCAACAAGGAAAGAAAGACTTTAAATGACACACTGGACCAAATGGACTTCACAGACATATTCAGAACGTTCCATCCCAATGCAACGGAATACACATTCTTCTCTAGTGCCCATGGAACATTCTCCAGAATGGATCACATCCTAGGTCACAAATCCGGTCTCAACCGGTACCCAAAGATTGGGATCATTCCCTGCACATTTTCAGACCACAATGTTTTGAAACTAGAACTCAATCACAAGAGGAGAGTCGGAAAGAACTCAAATACATGGAGGCTAAAGAGCATCCTACGAAAGAATGAATGGGTCAACCAGGAAATTAAAGAAGAATTTAAAAAGTTCATGGAAACCAATGAAAATGAAAACTCAACTGTCCAAAATCTTTGGGATACAGCCAAGGCAGTCCTGCGAGGAAAGTATATAGCAATACAAGCCTTTCTCAAGAAACAAGAAAGGTCTCAAATACACACCCAACCCTACACCTAAAGGAGCTGGAGAAAGAACGGCAAATAAAGCCTAAACCCAGCAGGAGAAGAGAAATCATGCAGTTCAGAGAAGAAATCAATGAAATAGAACCCAGAAGAACAGTAGAAGTGATCAACGGAACTAGGAGCTGGTACTTTGAAAGAATTCACAAGATTGATACACCCCTGTCCAGGCTGATCAAAAAGAAAAGAGAAATGACCCAAATCAACAAAATCATGAATGAAAGAGGAGAGATCACAAACAACACCAAAGAAATACAAACAATTATAAGAACGTAATCTGAGCAACCCTAGGGCAGCAAATTCCATAACCTGGAAGAAATGGGTGCATTCCTAGAGATGTGTCAACTAACAAAACTGACCCAGGAAGAAATAGAAAACATGAACAGTCCTATAACCACGAAGGCAATTGAAGTAGTCATCAAAAACCTCCCAAGAAACCAAAGCCCAGGGCCAGATGGTTTCCCAGGGGAATTCTATCAGACATTTAAAGAAGAATTAATACCTATTCTCCTGAAACTGTTCCAAACAATAGAAATGGAAGGAAAACTTCCAAACTCATTTATGAGGCCACCATTACCTTGATTCCAAAACCAGACAAAGATCCCATCAAAAAGGAGAATTAGAGACCAATATCCTTGATGAACATCGATGCAAAAATTCTCACCAAAATACTAGCCAAGAGGACCCAACAGTACATGAAAAGGAGTCTTCACCATGACCAAGTGGGATTTATCCCTGGGCTGCAAGGCTGGTTCAACATCCGCAAATCAGTCAACGTGATCAAATACATTAACAAAAGAAAGAACGAGAATCATATGATCCTCCCAAGAGATGCAGAAAAAGCATTGGACAAAGTACAGCAACCTTTCTGGATCAAAACTCTTCAGAGTATAGGGACAGCGGGTACATACCTCAATATCATAAAAGCCATCTACGAAAACGCTACAGCGAATATCATTCTCAATGGGGAAAAGCTGAGATCTTTTCCCCCAAAGTCAGCAACGCGGCAGGGATAGCCACTCTCACCACTGCTATTCAACATAGTATTAGAAGTCCTAGCCACAGCAATCAGACAACAAAAAGTAATCCAAGGCATCCAAATCGGCAGAGAGGAAGTCAAACTCTCACTCTTGGCAGATGATATGATACTTTATGTGGAAAACCCAAAAGACTCCACCCCAAAACTGCTAGAACTCACACAGCAATTCCGTCAAGTAGCAGGCTATAAAATCAATGCACAGGAATCAGTGGCATTCCTATACAACAACAACAAGACAGAAGAGAGACAAATCAAGGAGTCGATCCCATTCACAACTGCACCCAAAACCAGAAGAGACCTAGGAATATATTGAACCCAAGAGGCAAGGGATCTGTACTCAGAAAACTACAAAATACGCAGGAAAGAAATTGAAGAAGACACAAAGAAACGGAAAAACGTTCCATGCTCATGGATTGGGAGAACCAACATTGTGAAGAGGTCAATGCTACCTAGAGCAATCTACACATGCAATGCAATCCCCATCAAAATACCATCCACTTTTTTCCACGAAATGGAACAAATAATCCTAAAATTTGAATGGAACCTGAAGAGACCCCGAGTAGCCAGAGGAATATTGAGAAAGAAAAGCAAAGCTGGCGGCATCACAATTCTGGACTTCCAGCTCTATGACAAAGCTGTCATCATCAAGACAGTATGGTACTGGCACAAAAACAGACACATGGATCCATGGAACAGAATCGAGAGCCCAGAAATGGACCCTCAACTCTATGGTCAACTTATCTTTGACTGAGCAGGAAGGAATGTCCAATGGCAAAAAGAGAGTCTCTTCAACAACTGGTGTTGGGAGAATTGGACAGCCCCATGCAGAAGAATGACACTGGACCATTTCCTGACACCACACACAGAAGTAGACGCCAAATGGTTGAAAGAACTCAATGTGAGACAGGAGTCCATCAAAATCCTAAAGGAGGACACAGGTAGCAAGCTCTTCGACCTCACCCGCAGCAACTTCTTCCTAGAATCATCACCAAAGGCACGGGAAGCCAGGGCAAAAATGAACTATTGGGATTTCATCAAGATAAAAAGCTTTGGCACAGCAAAAGAAACAGTCCACAAAACTAAAAGACAACCGACAGAATGGGAGAAATTATTTGCAAATGACATATCAGATAAAGGGCTACTATCCAATATGTATAAAAACTTATCAAACTCAACACCCAAAGAACAAATAATCCAATCAAGAAATAGGCAGAAGACATGAACAGACATTTTTCCAAAGAAGACATCCAAATGGCCCACAGGCACATGAAAAAGTGCTCAACACGGCTCGGCATCAGGGAAATCCAAATCAAAACCTCAATGAGATACCCCCTCACACCCGTCAGAATGGCTCAAATGAACAAGTCAGGGAACGACAGAGGTTGGCGGGGATGTGGAGAAAGGGGAACCCTCCTACACTGGTGGTGGGAATGCAAGCTGGTGCAACCCCTCTGGAAAAGTGTATGGACGTTCCTCAAACAGTTATAATTAGAGCTACCATTCGATCCAGCAATTGCACTCCTGGGTATTTACCCCAAAGATACAAATGTAGGGACCCGAAGCGGTACGTGCACCCCATTGTTTATAGCAGCAATATCCACAATAGCCAAACGGTGGAAAGAGCCAAGATGTCCATCGACAGATGAATGGATAAAGAAGAGGTGGTATATATATACACAATGGACTATTACGCAGCCATCAAAAGGAATGAGGTGTTGCCATGGACAACGACGTGGATGGAACTGGAGGGTCCGACGATTAGTGAAATAAGTCAATCAGAGAAAGACATGTATCATATGACCTCACTGATATGAGGGATTCTTAATCTCAGGAACAGAGTGAGGCTTGCTGGAGTGGTCGGGGGGGGGGATGGGGTGGCTGGGTGATAGACTTTGGGGAGGGTATGAGCTACGGTGAGCGCTGTGAATTGTGTAAGACTGTTGAATCACAGATCTGTACTTCTGAAACAAATAACGCAACATATTTTAAGAATAAAGGAAAACAAGGAGACAGCAGGAGAGGAAGAATGAAGGGGAGTTAGTGAGAGGGGGAGACGGACCAGGAGAGATGATGGATTCTGAAAAAAATTCCGAGGTTTCTAGAGGGGAGGTGGGTCGGTG
Source organism: Eumetopias jubatus (assembly GCF_037043125.1). Lineage (NCBI taxonomy): Eukaryota > Metazoa > Chordata > Mammalia > Carnivora > Otariidae > Eumetopias > Eumetopias jubatus. The sequence continues at coordinate 615,807 of NW_028274873.1, forward strand.
GATTGGTTTGACTGGTGATGGTTATTAAAGAGGGCACATTCCGCATGGAGCACTGTGTGTTAGGAACAAACAATGAATCATGGGACAGTACACCAAAACAAATGATGTAGTACATGGTGATTAACAAAGCAGTAAAAAACAAAGACTGTAATAAGAGATGAAGAAGGACACTATATCCTACTTAAAGGGTCTATCCAACAAGAAGATCTCACAATTTTAAATATCTATGCCCCGAACATGGGAGCATCCAATTATATAAGGCAATTAAGAAGAAAAGCAAAGAAACACATTGACCACCATACAATCATAGTGGGGGACTTTAACACCCCCCTGACTGAAATGGCCAGATCATCTAAGCAAAAGATCAACAAGGAAATAAAGACTTAAATGACACACTGGACCAAATGGACTTCACAGACATATTCAGAACGTTCCATCCCAATGCAACGGAATACACTTTCTTCTCTAGTGCCCATGGAACATTCTCCAGAATGGATCACATCCTAGGTCACAAATCAGGTCTCAACCGGTACCCAAAGATTGGGATCATTCCCTGCACATTTTCAGACCACAATGCTTTGAAACTAGAACTCAATCACAAGAGGAGAGACGGAAAGAACTCAAATACATGGAGGCTAAAGAGCATCCTACGAAAGAATGAATGGGTCAACCAGGAAATTAAAGAAGAATTTAAAAAGTTCATGGAAACCAATGAAAATGAAAACTCAACTTTCCAAAATCTTTGGGATACAGCCAAGGCAGTCCTGCGAGGAAAGTATATAGCAATACAAGCCTTTCTCAAGAAACAAGAAAGGTCTCAAATACACACCCAACCCTACACCTAAAGGAGCTGGAGAAAGAACGGCAAATAAAGCCTAAACCCAGCAGGAGAAGAGAAATCATGCAGTTCAGAGCAGAAATCAATGAAATAGAACCCAGAAGAACAGTAGAAGTGATCAACGGAACTAGGAGCTGGTACTTTGAAAGAATTCACAAGATTGATACACCCCTGTCCAGGCTGATCAAAAAGAAAAGAGAAATGACCCAAATCAACAAAATCATGAATGAAAGAGGAGAGATCACAAACAACACCAAAGAAATACAAACAATTATAAGAACGTAATCTGAGCAACCCTAGGGCAGCAAATTCCATAACCTGGAAGAAATGGGTGCATTCCTAGAGATGTGTCAACTAACAAAACTGACCCAGGAAGAAATAGAAAACATGAACAGTCCTATAACCACGAAGGCAATTGAAGTAGTCATCAAAAACCTCCCAAGAAACCAAAGCCCAGGGCCAGATGGTTTCCCAGGGGAATTCTATCAGACATTTAGAGAAGAATTAATACCTATTCTCCTGAAACTGTTCCAAACAATAGAAATGGAAGGAAAACTTCCAAACTCATTTATGAGGCCACCATTACCTTGATTCCAAAACCAGACAAAGATCCCATCAAAAAGGAGAATTAGAGACCAATATCCTTGATGAACATCGATGGAAAAATTCTCACCAAAATACTAGCCAAGAGGACCCAACAGTACATGAAAAGGAGTATTCACCATGACCAAGTGGGATTTATCCCTGGGCTGCAAGGCTGGTTCAACATCCGCAAATCAGTCAACGTGATCAAATACATTAACAAAAGAAAGAACGAGAATCATATGATCCTCCCAAGAGATGCAGAAAAAGCATTGGACAAAGTACAGCAACCTTTCTGGATCAAAACTCTTCAGAGTATAGGGACAGCGGGTACATACCTCAATATCATAAAAGCCATCTACGAAAACCCTACAACGAATATCATTCTCAATGGGGAAAAGCTGAGATCTTTTCCCCTAAAGTCAGCAACGCGGCAGGGATAGCCACTCTCACCACTGCTATTCAACATAGTATTAGAAGTCCTAGCCACAGCAATCAGACAACAAAAAGTAATCCAAGGCATCCAAATCGGCAGAGAGGAAGTCAAACTCTCACTCTTGGCAGATGATATGATACTTTATGTGGAAAACCCAAAAGACTCCACCCCAAAACTGCTAGAACTCACACAGCAATTCCGTCAAGTAGCAGGCTATAAAATCAATGCACAGGAATCAGTGGCATTCCTATACACCAACAACAAGACAGAAGAGAGACAAATCAAGGAGTCGATCCCATTCACAACTGCACCCAAAACCAGAAGAGACCTAGGAATATATTCATCCCAAGAGGCAAAGGATCTGTACTCAGAAAACTACAAAATACGCAGGAAAGAAATTGAAGAAGACACAAAGAAACGGAAAAACGTTCCATGCTCATGGATTGGGAGAACCAACATTGTGAAGAGGTCAATGCTACCTAGAGCAATCTACACATGCAATGCAATCCCCATCAAAATACCATCAACTTTTTTCCACGAAATGGAATAAATAATCCTAAAATTTGAATGGAACCTGAAGAGACCCCGAGTAGCCAGAGGAATATTGAGAAAGAAAAGCAAAGCTGGCGGCATCACAATTCTGGACTTCCAGCTCTATGACAAAGCTGTCATCATCAAGACAGTATGGTACTTGCACAAAAACAGACACATGGATCCATGGAACACAATCGAGAGCCCAGAAATGGACCCTCAACTCTATGGTCAACTTATCTTTGACAGAGCAGGAAGGAATGTCCAATGGCAAAAAGAGAGTCTCTTCAACAACTGGTGTTGGGAGAATTGGACAGCCCCATGCAGAAGAATGACACTGGACCATTTCCTGACACCACACACAGAAGTAGACGCCAAATGGTTGAAAGACCTCAATGTGAGACAGGAGTCCATCAAAATCCTAAAGGAGGACACAGGTAGCAAGCACTTCGACCTCAGCCGCAGCAACTTCTTCCTAGAAACATCACCAAAGGCACGGGAAGCCAGGGCAAAAATGAACTATTGGGATTTCATCAAGATAAAAAGCTTTGGCACAGCAAAAGAAACAGTCCACAAAACCAAAAGACAACCGACAGAATGGGAGAAATTATTTGCAAATGACATATCAGATAAAGGGCTACTATCCAATATGTATAAAAACTTATCAAACTCAACACCCAAAGAACAAATAATCCAATCAAGAAATAGGCAGAAGACATGAACAGACATTTTTCCAAAGAAGACATCCAAATGGCCCACAGGCACATGAAAAAGTGCTCAACACGGCTCGGCATCAGGGAAATCCAAATCAAAACCTCAATGAGATACCCCCTCACACCCGTCAGAATGGCTCAAATGAACAAGTCAGGGAACGACAGAGGTTGGCGGGGATGTGGAGAAAGGGGAACCCTCTTACACTGGTGGTGGGAATGCAAGCTGGTGCAACCCCTCTGGAAAAGTGTATGGAGGTTCCTCAAACAGTTATAATTAGAGCTACCATTCGATCCAGCAATTGCACTCCTGGGTATTTACCCCAAAGATACAAATGTAGGGACCCGAAGCGGTACGTGCACCCCATTGTTTATAGCAGCAATATCCACAATGGCCAAACGGTGGAAAGAGCCAAGATGTCCATCGACAGATGAATGGATAAAGAAGAGGTGGTATATATATACACAATGGACTATTACGCAGCCATCAAAAGGAATGAGGTGTTGCCATGGACAACGACGTGGATGGAACTGGAGGGTCCGACGATTAGTGAAATAAGTCAATCAGAGAAAGACATGTATCATATGACCTCACTGATATGAGGGATTCTTAATCTCAGGAACAGAGTGAGGCTTGCTGGAGTGGTCGGGGGGGGGGATGGGGTGGCTGGGTGATAGACTTTGGGGAGGGTATGAGCTACGGTGAGCGCTGTGAATTGTGTAAGACTGTTGAATCACAGATCTGTACTTCTGAAACAAATAACGCAACATATTTTAAGAATAAAGGAAAACAAGGAGACAGCAGGAGAGGAAGAATGAAGGGGAGTTAGTGAGAGGGGGAGACGGACCAGGAGAGATGATGGATTCTGAAAAAAAATCCGAGGTTTCTAGAGGGGAGGTGGGTCGGTGGATTGGTTTGACTGGTGATGGTTATTAAAGAGGGCACATTCTGCATGGAGCACTGTGTGTTAGGAACAAACAATGAATCATGGGACAGTACACCAAAACAAATGATGTAGTACATGGTGATTAACAAAGCAATAAAAAACAAAGACTGTAATAAGAGATGAAGAAGGACACTATATCCTACTTAATGGGTCTATCCAACAAGAAGATCTCACAATTGTAAATATCTATGCCCCGAACATGGGAGCATCCAATTATATAAGGCAATTAAGAAGAAAAGCAAAGAAACACATTGACCACCATACAATCATAGTGGGGGACTTTAACACCCCCCTGACTGAAATGGCCAGATCATCTAAGCAAAAGATCAACAAGGAAATAAAGACTTTAAATGACACACTGGACCAAATGGACTTCACAGACATATTCAGAACGTTCCATCCCAATGCAACGGAATACACATTCTTCTCTAGTGCCCATGGAACATTCTCCAGAATGGATCACATCCTAGGTCACAAATCAGGTCTCAACCGGTACCCAAAGATTGGGATCATTCCCTGCACATTTTCAGACCACAATGTTTTGAAACTAGAACTCAATCACAAGAGGAGAGTCGGAAAGAACTCAAATACATGGAGGCTAAAGAGCATCCTACGAAAGAATGAATGGGTCAACCAGGAAATTAAAGAAGAATTTAAAAAGTTCATGGAAACCAATGAAAATGAAAACTCAACTGTCCAAAATCTTTGGGATACAGCCAAGGCAGTCCTGCGAGGAAAGTATATAGCAATACAAGCCTTTCTCAAGAAACAAGAAAGGTCTCAAATACACACCCAACCCTACACCTAAAGGAGCTGGAGAAAGAACGGCAAATAAAGCCTAAACCCAGCAGGAGAAGAGAAATCATGCAGTTCAGAGCAGAAATCAATGAAATAGAACCCAGAAGAACAGTAGAAGTGATCAACGGAACTAGGAGCTGGTACTTTGAAAGAATTCACAAGATTGATACACCCCTGTCCAGGCTGATCAAAAAGAAAAGAGAAATGACCCAAATCAACAAAATCATGAATGAAAGAGGAGAGATCACAAACAACACCAAAGAAATACAAACAATTATAAGAACGTAATCTGAGCAACCCTAGGGCAGCAAATTCCATAACCTGGAAGAAATGGGTGCATTCCTAGAGATGTGTCAACTAACAAAACTGACCCAGGAAGAAATAGAAAACATGAACAGTCCTATAACCACGAAGGCAATTGAAGTAGTCATCAAAAACCTCCCAAGAAACCAAAGCCCAGGGCCAGATGGTTTCCCAGGGGAATTCTATCAGACATTTAAAGAAGAATTAATACCTATTCTCCTGAAACTGTTCCAAACAATAGAAATGGAAGGAAAACTTCCAAACTCATTTATGAGGCCACCATTACCTTGATTCCAAAACCAGACAAAGATCCCATCAAAAAGGAGAATTAGAGACCAATATCCTCGATGAACATCGATGCAAAAATTCTCACCAAAATACTAGCCAAGAGGACCCAACAGTACATGAAAAGGAGTATTCACCATGACCAAGTGGGATTTATCCCTGGGCTGCAAGGCTGGTTCAACATCCGCAAATCAGTCAACGTGATCAAATACATTAACAAAAGAAAGAACGAGAATCATATGATCCTCCCAAGAGATGCAGAAAAAGCATTGGACAAAGTACAGCAACCTTTCTGGATCAAAACTCTTCAGAGTATAGGGACAGCGGGTACATACCTCAATATCATAAAAGCCATCTACGAAAACGCTACAGCGAATATCATTCTCAATGGGGAAAAGCTGAGATCTTTTCCCCTAAAGTCAGCAACGCGGCAGGGATAGCCACTCTCACCACTGCTATTCAACATAGTATTAGAAGTCCTAGCCACAGCAATCAGACAACAAAAAGTAATCCAAGGCATCCAAATCGGCAGAGAGGAAGTCAAACTCTCACTCTTGGCAGATGATATGATACTTTATGTGGAAAACCCAAAAGACTCCACCCCAAAACTGCTAGAACTCACACAGCAATTCCGTCAAGTAGCAGGCTATAAAATCAATGCACAGGAATCAGTGGCATTCCTATACACCAACAACAAGACAGAAGAGAGACAAATCAAGGAGTCGATCCCATTCACAACTGCACCCAAAACCAGAAGAGACCTAGGAATATATTCATCCCAAGAGGCAAAGGATCTGTACTCAGAAAACTACAAAATACGCAGGAAAGAAATTGAAGAAGACACAAAGAAACGGAAAAACGTTCCATGCTCATGGATTGGGAGAACCAACATTGTGAAGAGGTCAATGCTACCTAGAGCAATCTACACATGCAATGCAATCCCCATCAAAATACCATCCACTTTTTTCCAGGAAATGGAACAAATACTCCTAAAATTTGAATGGAACCAGAAGAGACCCCGAATAGCCAGAGGAATATTGAGAAAGAAAAGCAAAGCTGGCGGCATCACAATTCTGGACTTCCAGCTCTATGACAAAGCTGTCATCATCAAGACAGTATGGTACTGGCACAAAAACAGACACATGGATCCATGGAACAGAATCGAGAGCCCAGAAATGGACCCTCAACTCTATGGTCAACTTATCTTCGACAGAGCAGGAAGGAATGTCCAATGGTAAAAAGAGAGTCTCTTCAACAACTGGTGTTGGGAGAATTGGACAGCCCCATGCAGAAGAATGACACTGGACCATTTCCTGACACCACACACAAAAGTAGACTCCAAATGGTTGAAAGACCTCAATGTGAGACAGGAGTCCATCAAAATCCTAAAGGAGAACACAGGTAGCAAGCACTTCGACCTCAGCCGCAGCAACTTCTTCCTAGAAACATCACCAAAGGCACGGGAAGCCAGGGCAAAAATGAACTATTGGGATTTCATCAAGATAAAAAGCTTTGGCACAGCAAAAGAAACAGTCCACAAAACCAAAAGACAACCGACAGAATGGGAGAAATTATTTGCAAATGACCTATCAGATAAAGGGCTACTACCCAATATGTATAAAAACTTATCAAACTCAACACCCAAAGAACAAATAATCCAATCAAGAAATAGGCAGAAGACATGAACAGACATTTTTCCAAAGAAGACATCCAAATGGCCCACAGGCACATGAAAAAGTGCTCAACACGGCTTGGCATCAGAGAAATCCAAATGAAAACCTCAATGAGATACCACCTCACACCCGTCAGAATGGCTCAAATGAACAAGTCAGGGAACGACAGAATTTGGCGGGGATGTGGAGATAGGGGAACCCGCCGACACTGGTGGTGGGAATGCAAGCTGCTGCAACCCCTCTGGAAAACAGTATGGAGGTTCCTCACACAGTTGAAATTAGAGCTACCATTCGATCCAACATTTGCACTCCTGGGTATTTACCCCAAAGATACAAATGTAGGGACCCGAAGCGGTACGTGCACCCCATTGTTTATAGCAGCAATGTCCACAATAGCCAAACTGTGGAAACAGCCAAGATGTCCATCGACAGATGAATGGATAAAGAAGAGGTGGTATATATATACACAATGGACTATTACGCAACCATCAAAAGGAATGAGATGTTGCCATGGACAACGACGTGGATGGAACTGGAGGGTCCGACGATTAGTGAAATAAGTCAATCAGAGAAAGACATGTATCATATGACCCCACTGATATGAGGGATTCTTAATCTCAGGAACAGAGTGAGGCTTGCTGGAGTGGTCGGGGGTGGGAGGGATGGGGTGGCTGGGTGATAGACATTGGGGAGGGTATGAGCTACGGTGAGCGCTGTGAATTGTGTAAGACTGTTGAATCACAGATCTGTACTTCTGAAACAACGCAACATATTTTAAGAATAAAGGAAAAGAAGGAGACAGCAGGAGTGGAAGAATGAAGGGGAGTTAGTGAGAGGATGAGACGGACCAGGAGAGATGATGGGTTCTGAAAAAAAATCTGAGGTTTCTAGAGGGGAGGTGGGTCGGGGGATTGGTTAGCCTGGTGGTGGGTATTAAAGAGGGCACATTCTCCATGGAGCACTGTGTGTTAGGAACAAACAATGAATCATGGGACACTACACCAAAACAAAGGATGTACTCCATGGTGATTAACAAAGCAATAAAAAACAAAGACTGTAATAAGAGATGAAGAAGGACACTATATCCTACTTAATGGGTCTATCCAACAAGAAGATCTCACAATTGTAAATATCTATGCCCCGAACATGGGAGCATCCAATTATATAAGGCAATTAAGAAGAAAACAAAGAAACACATTGACCACCTTACAATCATAGTGGGGGACTTTAACACCCCCCCTGACTGAAATGGCCAGATCATCTAAGCAAAAGATCAACAAGGAAATAAAGACTTTAAATGACACACTGGACCAAATGGACTTCACAGACATATTCAGAACATTCCATCCCAATGCAACGGAATACACATTCTTCTCTAGTGCCCATGGAACATTCTCCAGAATGGATCACATCCTAGGTCACAAATCAGGTCTCAACCGGTACCCAAAGATTGGGATCATTCCCTGCACATTTTCAGACCACAATGTTTTGAAACTAGAACTCAATCACAAGAGGAGAGTCGGAAAGAACTCAAATACATGGAGGCTAAAGAGCATCCTACGAAAGAATGAATGGGTCAACCAGGAAATTAAAGAAGAATTTAAAAAGTTCATGGAAACCAATGAAAATGAAAACTCAACTGTCCAAAATCTTTGGGATACAGCCAAGGCAGTCCTGCGAGGAAAGTATATAGCAATACAAGCCTTTCTCAAGAAACAAGAAAGGTCTCAAATACACACCCAACCCTACACCTAAAGGAGCTGGAGAAAGAACGGCAAATAAAGCCTAAACCCAGCAGGAGAAGAGAAATCATGCAGTTCAGAGCAGAAATCAATGAAATAGAACCCAGAAGAACAGTAGAAGTGATCAACGGAACTAGGAGCTGGTACTTTGAAAGAATTCACAAGATTGATACACCCCTGTCCAGGCTGATCAAAAAGAAAAGAGAAATGACCCAAATCAACAAAATCATGAATGAAAGAGGAGAGATCACAAACAACACCAAAGAAATACAAACAATTATAAGAACGTAATCTGAGCAACCCTAGGGCAGCAAATTCCATAACCTGGAAGAAATGGGTGCATTCCTAGAGATGTGTCAACTAACAAAACTGACCCAGGAAGAAATAGAAAACATGAACAGTCCTATAACCACGAAGGCAATTGAAGTAGTCATCAAAAACCTCCCAAGAAACCAAAGCCCAGGGCCAGATGGTTTCCCAGGGGAATTCTATCAGACATTTAAAGAAGAATTAATACCTATTCTCCTGAAACTGTTCCAAACAATAGAAATGGAAGGAAAACTTCCAAACTCATTTATGAGGCCACCATTACCTTGATTCCAAAACCAGACAAAGATCCGATCAAAAAGGAGAATTAGAGACCAATATCCTCGATGAACATCGATGCAAAAATTCTCACCAAAATACTAGCCAAGAGGACCCAACAGTACATGAAAAGGAGTATTCACCATGACCAAGTGGGATTTATCCCTGGGCTGCAAGGCTGGTTCAACATCCGCAAATCAGTCAACGTGATCAAATACATTAACAAAAGAAAGAACGAGAATCATATGATCCTCCCAAGAGATGCAGAAAAAGCATTGGACAAAGTACAGCAACCTTTCTGGATCAAAACTCTTCAGAGTATAGGGACAGCGGGTACATACCTCAATATCATAAAAGCCATCTACGAAAACGCTACAGCGAATATCATTCTCAATGGGGAAAAGCTGAGATCTTTTCCCCTAAAGTCAGCAACGCGGCAGGGATAGCCACTCTCACCACTGCTATTCAACATAGTATTAGAAGTCCTAGCCACAGCAATCAGACAACAAAAAGTAATCCAAGGCATCCAAATCGGCAGAGAGGAAGTCAAACTCTCACTCTTGGCAGATGATATGATACTTTATGTGGAAAACCCAAAAGACTCCACCCCAAAACTGCTAGAACTCACACAGCAATTCCGTCAAGTAGCAGGCTATAAAATCAATGCACAGGAATCAGTGGCATTCCTATACACCAACAACAAGACAGAAGAGAGACAAATCAAGGAGTCGATCCCATTCACAACTGCACCCAAAACCAGAAGAGACCTAGGAATATATTCATCCCAAGAGGCAAAGGATCTGTACTCAGAAAACTACAAAATACGCAGGAAAGAAATTGAAGAAGACACAAAGAAACGGAAAAACGTTCCATGCTCATGGATTGGGAGAACCAACATTGTGAAGAGGTCAATGCTACCTAGAGCAATCTACACATGCAATGCAATCCCCATCAAAATACCATCCACTTTTTTCCAGGAAATGGAACAAATACTCCTAAAATTTGAATGGAACCAGAAGAGACCCCGAATAGCCAGAGGAATATTGAGAAAGAAAAGCAAAGCTGGCGGCATCACAATTCTGGACTTCCAGCTCTATGACAAAGCTGTCATCATCAAGACAGTATGGTACTGGCACAAAAACAGACACATGGATCCATGGAACAGAATCGAGAGCCCAGAAATGGACCCTCAACTCTATGGTCAACTTATCTTCGACAGAGCAGGAAGGAATGTCCAATGGTAAAAAGAGAGTCTCTTCAACAACTGGTGTTGGGAGAATTGGACAGCCCCATGCAGAAGAATGACACTGGACCATTTCCTGACACCACACACAAAAGTAGACTCCAAATGGTTGAAAGACCTCAATGTGAGACAGGAGTCCATCAAAATCCTAAAGGAGAACACAGGTAGCAAGCACTTCGACCTCAGCCGCAGCAACTTCTTCCTAGAAACATCACCAAAGGCACGGGAAGCCAGGGCAAAAATGAACTATTGGGATTTCATCAAGATAAAAAGCTTTGGCACAGCAAAAGAAACAGTCCACAAAACCAAAAGACAACCGACAGAATGGGAGAAATTATTTGCAAATGACCTATCAGATAAAGGGCTACTACCCAATATGTATAAAAACTTATCAAACTCAACACCCAAAGAACAAATAATCCAATCAAGAAATAGGCAGAAGACATGAACAGACATTTTTCCAAAGAAGACATCCAAATGGCCCACAGGCACATGAAAAAGTGCTCAACACGGCTTGGCATCAGAGAAATCCAAATGAAAACCTCAATGAGATACCACCTCACACCCGTCAGAATGGCTCAAATGAACAAGTCAGGGAACGACAGAATTTGGCGGGGATGTGGAGATAGGGGAACCCGCCGACACTGGTGGTGGGAATGCAAGCTGCTGCAACCCCTCTGGAAAACAGTATGGAGGTTCCTCACACAGTTGAAATTAGAGCTACCATTCGATCCAACATTTGCACTCCTGGGTATTTACCCCAAAGATACAAATGTAGGGACCCGAAGCGGTACGTGCACCCCATTGTTTATAGCAGCAATGTCCACAATAGCCAAACTGTGGAAACAGCCAAGATGTCCATCGACAGATGAATGGATAAAGAAGAGGTGGTATATATATACACAATGGACTATTACGCAACCATCAAAAGGAATGAGATGTTGCCATGGACAACGACGTGGATGGAACTGGAGGGTCCGACGATTAGTGAAATAAGTCAATCAGAGAAAGACATGTATCATATGACCCCACTGATATGAGGGATTCTTAATCTCAGGAACAGAGTGAGGCTTGCTGGAGTGGTCGGGGGTGGGAGGGATGGGGTGGCTGGGTGATAGACATTGGGGAGGGTATGAGCTACGGTGAGCGCTGTGAATTGTGTAAGACTGTTGAATCACAGATCTGTACTTCTGAAACAACGCAACATATTTTAAGAATAAAGGAAAAGAAGGAGACAGCAGGAGTGGAAGAATGAAGGGGAGTTAGTGAGAGGATGAGACGGACCAGGAGAGATGATGGGTTCTGAAAAAAAATCTGAGGTTTCTAGATGGGAGGTGGGTCGGGGGATTGGTTAGCCTGGTGGTGGGTATTAAAGAGGGCACATTCTCCATGGAGCACTGTGTGTTAGGAACAAACAATGAATCATGGGACACTACACCAAAACAAAGGATGTACTCCATGGTGATTAACAAAGCAATAAAAAACAAAGACTGTAATAAGAGATGAAGAAGGACACTATATCCTACTTAATGGGTCTATCCAACAAGAAGATCTCACAATTGTAAATATCTATGCCCCGAACATGGGAGCATCCAATTATATAAGGCAATTAAGAAGAAAACAAAGAAACACATTGACCACCTTACAATCATAGTGGGGGACTTTAACACCCCCCCTGACTGAAATGACCAGATCATCTAAGCAAAAGATCAACAAGGAAATAAAGACTTTAAATGACACACTGGACCAAATGGACTTCACAGACATATTCAGAACATTCCATCCCAATGCAACGGAATACACATTCTTCTCTAGTGCCCATGGAACATTCTCCAGAATGGATCACATCCTAGGTCACAAATCAGGTCTCAACCGGTACCCAAAGATTGGGATCATTCCCTGCACATTTTCAGACCACAATGTTTTGAAACTAGAACTCAATCACAAGAGGAGAGTCGGAAAGAACTCAAATACATGGAGGCTAAAGAGCATCCTACGAAAGAATGAATGGGTCAACCAGGAAATTAAAGAAGAATTTAAAAAGTTCATGGAAACCAATGAAAATGAAAACTCAACTGTCCAAAATCTTTGGGATACAGCCAAGGCAGTCCTGCGAGGAAAGTATATAGCAATACAAGCCTTTCTCAAGAAACAAGAAAGGTCTCAAATACACACCCAACCCTACACCTAAAGGAGCTGGAGAAAGAACGGCAAATAAAGCCTAAACCCAGCAGGAGAAGAGAAATCATGCAGTTCAGAGCAGAAATCAATGAAATAGAACCCAGAAGAACAGTAGAAGTGATCAACGGAACTAGGAGCTGGTACTTTGAAAGAATTCACAAGATTGATACACCCCTGTCCAGGCTGATCAAAAAGAAAAGAGAAATGACCCAAATCAACAAAATCATGAATGAAAGAGGAGAGATCACAAACAACACCAAAGAAATACAAACAATTATAAGAACGTAATCTGAGCAACCCTAGGGCAGCAAATTCCATAACCTGGAAGAAATGGGTGCATTCCTAGAGATGTGTCAACTAACAAAACTGACCCAGGAAGAAATAGAAAACATGAACAGTCCTATAACCACGAAGGCAATTGAAGTAGTCATCAAAAACCTCCCAAGAAACCAAAGCCCAGGGCCAGATGGTTTCCCAGGGGAATTCTATCAGACATTTAAAGAAGAATTAATACCTATTCTCCTGAAACTGTTCCAAACAATAGAAATGGAAGGAAAACTTCCAAACTCATTTATGAGGCCACCATTACCTTGATTCCAAAACCAGACAAAGATCCCATCAAAAAGGAGAATTAGAGACCAATATCCTTGATGAACATCGATGCAAAAATTCTCACCAAAATACTAGCCAAGAGGACCCAACAGTACATGAAAAGGAGTATTCACCATGACCAAGTGGGATTTATCCCTGGGCTGCAAGGCTGGTTCAACATCCGCAAATCAGTCAACGTGATCAAATACATTAACAAAAGAAAGAACGAGAATCATATGATCCTCCCAAGAGATGCAGAAAAAGCATTGGACAAAGTACAGCAACCTTTCTGGATCAAAACTCTTCAGAGTATAGGGACAGCGGGTACATACCTCAATATCATAAAAGCCATCTACGAAAACGCTACAGCGAATATCATTCTCAATGGGGAAAAGCTGAGATCTTTTCCCCCAAAGTCAGCAACGCGGCAGGGATAGCCACTCTCACCACTGCTATTCAACATAGTATTAGAAGTCCTAGCCACAGCAATCAGACAACAAAAAGTAATCCAAGGCATCCAAATCGGCAGAGAGGAAGTCAAACTCTCACTCTTGGCAGATGATATGATACTTTATGTGGAAAACCCAAAAGACTCCACCCCAAAACTGCTAGAACTCACACAGCAATTCCGTCAAGTAGCAGGCTATAAAATCAATGCACAGGAATCAGTGGCATTCCTATACAACAACAACAAGACAGAAGAGAGACAAATCAAGGAGTCGATCCCATTCACAACTGCACCCAAAACCAGAAGAGACCTAGGAATATATTGAACCCAAGAGGCAAGGGATCTGTACTCAGAAAACTACAAAATACGCAGGAAAGAAATTGAAGAAGACACAAAGAAACGGAAAAACGTTCCATGCTCATGGATTGGGAGAACCAACATTGTGAAGAGGTCAATGCTACCTAGAGCAATCTACACATGCAATGCAATCCCCATCAAAATACCATCCACTTTTTTCCACGAAATGGAACAAATAATCCTAAAATTTGAATGGAACCTGAAGAGACCCCGAGTAGCCAGAGGAATATTGAGAAAGAAAAGCAAAGCTGGCGGCATCACAATTCTGGACTTCCAGCTCTATGACAAAGCTGTCATCATCAAGACAGTATGGTACTGGCACAAAAACAGACACATGGATCCATGGAACAGAATCGAGAGCCCAGAAATGGACCCTCAACTCTATGGTCAACTTATCTTTGACAGAGCAGGAAGGAATGTCCAATGGCAAAAAGAGAGTCTCTTCAACAACTGGTGTTGGGAGAATTGGACAGCCCCATGCAGAAGAATGACACTGGACCATTTCCTGACACCACACACAGAAGTAGACGCCAAATGGTTGAAAGACCTCAATGTGAGACAGGAGTCCATCAAAATCCTAAAGGAGGACACAGGTAGCAAGCTCTTCGACCTCACCCGCAGCAACTTCTTCCTAGAAACATCACCAAAGGCACGGGAAGCCAGGGCAAAAATGAACTATTGGGATTTCATCAAGATAAAAAGCTTTGGCACAGCAAAAGAAACAGTCCACAAAACTAAAAGACAACCGACAGAATGGGAGAAATTATTTGCAAATGACATATCAGATAAAGGGCTACTATCCAATATGTATAAAAACTTATCAAACTCAACACCCAAAGAACAAATAATCCAATCAAGAAATAGGCAGAAGACATGAACAGACATTTTTCCAAAGAAGACATCCAAATGGCCCACAGGCACATGAAAAAGTGCTCAACACGGCTCGGCATCAGGGAAATCCAAATCAAAACCTAAATGAGATACCCCCTCACACCCGTCAGAATGGCTCAAATGAACAAGTCAGGGAACGACAGAGGTTGGCGGGGATGTGGAGAAAGGGGAACCCTCCTACACTGGTGGTGGGAATGCAAGCTGGTGCAACCCCTCTGGAAAAGTGTATGGACGTTCCTCAAACAGTTATAATTAGAGCTACCATTCGATCCAGCAATTGCACTCCTGGGTATTTACCCCAAAGATACAAATGTAGGGACCCGAAGCGGTACGTGCACCCCATTGTTTATAGCAGCAATATCCACAATAGCCAAACGGTGGAAAGAGCCAAGATGTCCATCGACAGATGAATGGATAAAGAAGAGGTGGTATATATATACACAATGGACTATTACGCAGCCATCAAAAGGAATGAGGTGTTGCCATGGACAACGACGTGGATGGAACTGGAGGGTCCGACGATTAGTGAAATAAGTCAATCAGAGAAAGACATGTATCATATGACCTCACTGATATGAGGGATTCTTAATCTCAGGAACAGAGTGAGGCTTGCTGGAGTGGTCGGGGGGGGGGATGGGGTGGCTGGGTGATAGACTTTGGGGAGGGTATGAGCTACGGTGAGCGCTGTGAATTGTGTAAGACTGTTGAATCACAGATCTGTACTTCTGAAACAAATAACGCAACATATTTTAAGAATAAAGGAAAACAAGGAGACAGCAGGAGAGGAAGAATGAAGGGGAGTTAGTGAGAGGGGGAGACGGACCAGGAGAGATGATGGATTCTGAAAAAAATTCCGAGGTTTCTAGAGGGGAGGTGGGTCGGTGGATTGGTTTGACTGGTGATGGTTATTAAAGAGGGCACATTCCGCATGGAGCACTGTGTGTTAGGAACAAACAATGAATCATGGGACACTACACCAAAACAAATGATGTAGTACATGGTGATTAACAAAGCAGTAAAAAACAAAGACTGTAATAAGAGATGAAGAAGGACACTATATCCTACTTAAAGGGTCTATCCAACAAGAAGATCTCACAATTTTAAATATCTATGCCCCGAACATGGGAGCATCCAATTATATAAGGCAATTAAGAAGAAAAGCAAAGAAACACATTGACCACCATACAATCATAGTGGGGGACTTTAACACCCCCCTGACTGAAATGGCCAGATCATCTAAGCAAAAGATCAACAAGGAAATAAAGACTTAAATGACACACTGGACCAAATGGACTTCACAGACATATTCAGAACGTTCCATCCCAATGCAACGGAATACACTTTCTTCTCTAGTGCCCATGGAACATTCTCCAGAATGGATCACATCCTAGGTCACAAATCAGGTCTCAACCGGTACCCAAAGATTGGGATCATTCCCTGCACATTTTCAGACCACAATGCTTTGAAACTAGAATTCAATCACAAGAGGAAAGTGGGAAAGAACTCAAATACATGGAGGCTAAAGAGCATCCTACGAAAGAATGAATGGGTCAACCAGGAAATTAAAGAAGAATTTAAAAAGTTCATGGAAACCAATGAAAATGAAAACTCAACTGTCCAAAATCTTTGGGATACAGCCAAGGCAGTCCTGCGAGGAAAGTATATAGCAATACAAGCCTTTCTCAAGAAACAAGAAAGGTCTCAAATACACACCCAACCCTACACCTAAAGGAGCTGGAGAAAGAACGGCAAATAAAGCCTAAACCCAGCAGGAGAAGAGAAATCATGCAGTTCAGAGCAGAAATCAATGAAATAGAACCCAGAAGAACAGTAGAAGTGATCAACGGAACTAGGAGCTGGTACTTTGAAAGAATTCACAAGATTGATACACCCCTGTCCAGGCTGATCAAAAAGAAAAGAGAAATGACCCAAATCAACAAAATCATGAATGAAAGAGGAGAGATCACAAACAACACCAAAGAAATACAAACAATTATAAGAACGTAATCTGAGCAACCCTAGGGCAGCAAATTCCATAACCTGGAAGAAATGGGTGCATTCCTAGAGATGTGTCAACTAACAAAACTGACCCAGGAAGAAATAGAAAACATGAACAGTCCTATAACCACGAAGGCAATTGAAGTAGTCATCAAAAACCTCCCAAGAAACCAAAGCCCAGGGCCAGATGGTTTCCCAGGGGAATTCTATCAGACATTTAAAGAAGAATTAATACCTATTCTCCTGAAACTGTTCCAAACAATAGAAATGGAAGGAAAACTTCCAAACTCATTTATGAGGCCACCATTACCTTGATTCCAAAACCAGACAAAGATCCCATCAAAAAGGAGAATTAGAGACCAATATCCTTGATGAACATCGATGCAAAAATTCTCACCAAAATACTAGCCAAGAGGACCCAACAGTACATGAAAAGGAGTATTCACCATGACCAAGTGGGATTTATCCCTGGGCTGCAAGGCTGGTTCAACATCCGCAAATCAGTCAACGTGATCAAATACATTAACAAAAGAAAGAACGAGAATCATATGATCCTCCCAAGAGATGCAGAAAAAGCATTGGACAAAGTACAGCAACCTTTCTGGATCAAAACTCTTCAGAGTATAGGGACAGCGGGTACATACCTCAATATCATAAAAGCCATCTACGAAAACGCTACAGCGAATATCATTCTCAATGGGGAAAAGCTGAGATCTTTTCCCCCAAAGTCAGCAACGCGGCAGGGATAGCCACTCTCACCACTGCTATTCAACATAGTATTAGAAGTCCTAGCCACAGCAATCAGACAACAAAAAGTAATCCAAGGCATCCAAATCGGCAGAGAGGAAGTCAAACTCTCACTCTTGGCAGATGATATGATACTTTATGTGGAAAACCCAAAAGACTCCACCCCAAAACTGCTAGAACTCACACAGCAATTCCGTCAAGTAGCAGGCTATAAAATCAATGCACAGGAATCAGTGGCATTCCTATACAACAACAACAAGACAGAAGAGAGACAAATCAAGGAGTCGATCCCATTCACAACTGCACCCAAAACCAGAAGAGACCTAGGAATATATTGAACCCAAGAGGCAAGGGATCTGTACTCAGAAAACTACAAAATACGCAGGAAAGAAATTGAAGAAGACACAAAGAAACGGAAAAACGTTCCATGCTCATGGATTGGGAGAACCAACATTGTGAAGAGGTCAATGCTACCTAGAGCAATCTACACATGCAATGCAATCCCCATCAAAATACCATCCACTTTTTTCCACGAAATGGAACAAATAATCCTAAAATTTGAATGGAACCTGAAGAGACCCCGAGTAGCCAGAGGAATATTGAGAAAGAAAAGCAAAGCTGGCGGCATCACAATTCTGGACTTCCAGCTCTATGACAAAGCTGTCATCATCAAGACAGTATGGTACTGGCACAAAAACAGACACATGGATCCATGGAACAGAATCGAGAGCCCAGAAATGGACCCTCAACTCTATGGTCAACTTATCTTTGACAGAGCAGGAAGGAATGTCCAATGGCAAAAAGAGAGTCTCTTCAACAACTGGTGTTGGGAGAATTGGACAGCCCCATGCAGAAGAATGACACTGGACCATTTCCTGACACCACACACAGAAGTAGACGCCAAATGGTTGAAAGACCTCAATGTGAGACAGGAGTCCATCAAAATCCTAAAGGAGGACACAGGTAGCAAGCTCTTCGACCTCACCCGCAGCAACTTCTTCCTAGAAACATCACCAAAGGCACGGGAAGCCAGGGCAAAAATGAACTATTGGGATTTCATCAAGATAAAAAGCTTTGGCACAGCAAAAGAAACAGTCCACAAAACTAAAAGACAACCGACAGAATGGGAGAAATTATTTGCAAATGACATATCAGATAAAGGGCTACTATCCAATATGTATAAAAACTTATCAAACTCAACACCCAAAGAACAAATAATCCAATCAAGAAATAGGCAGAAGACATGAACAGACATTTTTCCAAAGAAGACATCCAAATGGCCCACAGGCACATGAAAAAGTGCTCAACACGGCTCGGCATCAGGGAAATCCAAATCAAAACCTAAATGAGATACCCCCTCACACCCGTCAGAATGGCTCAAATGAACAAGTCAGGGAACGACAGAGGTTGGCGGGGATGTGGAGAAAGGGGAACCCTCCTACACTGGTGGTGGGAATGCAAGCTGGTGCAACCCCTCTGGAAAAGTGTATGGACGTTCCTCAAACAGTTATAATTAGAGCTACCATTCGATCCAGCAATTGCACTCCTGGGTATTTACCCCAAAGATACAAATGTAGGGACCCGAAGCGGTACGTGCACCCCATTGTTTATAGCAGCAATATCCACAATAGCCAAACGGTGGAAAGAGCCAAGATGTCCATCGACAGATGAATGGATAAAGAAGAGGTGGTATATATATACACAATGGACTATTACGCAGCCATCAAAAGGAATGAGGTGTTGCCATGGACAACGACGTGGATGGAACTGGAGGGTCCGACGATTAGTGAAATAAGTCAATCAGAGAAAGACATGTATCATATGACCTCACTGATATGAGGGATTCTTAATCTCAGGAACAGAGTGAGGCTTGCTGGAGTGGTCGGGGGGGGGGATGGGGTGGCTGGGTGATAGACTTTGGGGAGGGTATGAGCTACGGTGAGCGCTGTGAATTGTGTAAGACTGTTGAATCACAGATCTGTACTTCTGAAACAAATAACGCAACATATTTTAAGAATAAAGGAAAACAAGGAGACAGCAGGAGAGGAAGAATGAAGGGGAGTTAGTGAGAGGGGGAGACGGACCAGGAGAGATGATGGATTCTGAAAAAAATTCCGAGGTTTCTAGAGGGGAGGTGGGTCGGTGGATTGGTTTGACTGGTGATGGTTATTAAAGAGGGCACATTCCGCATGGAGCACTGTGTGTTAGGAACAAACAATGAATCATGGGACAGTACACCAAAACAAATGATGTAGTACATGGTGATTAACAAAGCAGTAAAAAACAAAGACTGTAATAAGAGATGAAGAAGGACACTATATCCTACTTAAAGGGTCTATCCAACAAGAAGATCTCACAATTGTAAATATCTATGCCCCGAACATGGGAGCATCCAATTATATAAGGCAATTAAGAAGAAAAGCAAAGAAACACATTGACCACCATACAATCATAGTGGGGGACTTTAACACCCCCCTGACTGAAATGGCCAGATCATCTAAGCAAAAGATCAACAAGGAAATAAAGACTTAAATGACACACTGGACCAAATGGACTTCACAGACATATTCAGAACGTTCCATCCCAATGCAACGGAATACACTTTCTTCTCTAGTGCCCATGGAACATTCTCCAGAATGGATCACATCCTAGGTCACAAATCAGGTCTCAACCGGTACCCAAAGATTGGGATCATTCCCTGCACATTTTCAGACCACAATGCTTTGAAACTAGAATTCAATCACAAGAGGAAAGTGGGAAAGAACTCAAATACATGGAGGCTAAAGAGCATCCTACGAAAGAATGAATGGGTCAACCAGGAAATTAAAGAAGAATTTAAAAAGTTCATGGAAACCAATGAAAATGAAAACTCAACTGTCCAAAATCTTTGGGATACAGCCAAGGCAGTCCTGCGAGGAAAGTATATAGCAATACAAGCCTTTCTCAAGAAACAAGAAAGGTCTCAAATACACACCCAACCCTACACCTAAAGGAGCTGGAGAAAGAACGGCAAATAAAGCCTAAACCCAGCAGGAGAAGAGAAATCATGCAGTTCAGAGCAGAAATCAATGAAATAGAACCCAGAAGAACAGTAGAAGTGATCAACGGAACTAGGAGCTGGTACTTTGAAAGAATTCACAAGATTGATACACCCCTGTCCAGGCTGATCAAAAAGAAAAGAGAAATGACCCAAATCAACAAAATCATGAATGAAAGAGGAGAGATCACAAACAACACCAAAGAAATACAAACAATTATAAGAACGTAATCTGAGCAACCCTAGGGCAGCAAATTCCATAACCTGGAAGAAATGGGTGCATTCCTAGAGATGTGTCAACTAACAAAACTGACCCAGGAAGAAATAGAAAACATGAACAGTCCTATAACCACGAAGGCAATTGAAGTAGTCATCAAAAACCTCCCAAGAAACCAAAGCCCAGGGCCAGATGGTTTCCCAGGGGAATTCTATCAGACATTTAAAGAAGAATTAATACCTATTCTCCTGAAACTGTTCCAAACAATAGAAATGGAAGGAAAACTTCCAAACTCATTTATGAGGCCACCATTACCTTGATTCCAAAACCAGACAAAGATCCCATCAAAAAGGAGAATTAGAGACCAATATACTTGATGAACATCGATGGAAAAATTCTCACCAAAATACTAGCCAAGAGGACCCAACAGTACATGAAAAGGAGTATTCACCATGACCAAGTGGGATTTATCCCTGGGCTGCAAGGCTGGTTCAACATCCGCAAATCAGTCAACGTGATCAAATACATTAACAAAAGAAAGAACGAGAATCATATGATCCTCCCAAGAGATGCAGAAAAAGCATTGGACAAAGTACAGCAACCTTTCTGGATCAAAACTCTTCAGAGTATAGGGACAGCGGGTACATACCTCAATATCATAAAAGCCATCTACGAAAACCCTACAACGAATATCATTCTCAATGGGGAAAAGCTGAGATCTTTTCCCCTAAAGTCAGCAACGCGGCAGGGATAGCCACTCTCACCACTGCTATTCAACATAGTATTAGAAGTCCTAGCCACAGCAATCAGACAAAAAAAGTAATCCAAGGCATCCAAATCGGCAGAGAGGAAGTCAAACTCTCACTCTTGGCAGATGATATGATACTTTATGTGGAAAACCCAAAAGACTCCACCCCAAAACTGCTAGAACTCACACAGCAATTCCGTCAAGTAGCAGGCTATAAAATCAATGCACAGGAATCAGTGGCATTCCTATACACCAACAACAAGACAAAAGAGAGACAAATCAAGGAGTCGATCCCATTCACAACTGCACCCAAAACCAGAAGAGACCTAGGAATATATTCATCCCAAGAGGCAAAGGATCTGTACTCAGAAAACTACAAAATACGCAGGAAAGAAATTGAAGAAGACACAAAGAAACGGAAAAACGTTCCATGCTCATGGATTGGGAGAACCAACATTGTGAAGAGGTCAATGCTACCTAGAGCAATCTACACATGCAATGCAATCCCCATCAAAATACCATCCACTTTTTTCCACGAAATGGAATAAATAATCCTAAAATTTGAATGGAACCTGAAGAGACCCCGAGTAGCCAGAGGAATATTGAGAAAGAAAAGCAAAGCTGGCGGCATCACAATTCTGGACTTCCAGCTCTATGACAAAGCTGTCATCATCAAGACAGTATGGTACTTGCACAAAAACAGACACATGGATCCATGGAACACAATCGAGAGCCCAGAAATGGACCCTCAACTCTATGGTCAACTTATCTTTGACAGAGCAGGAAGGAATGTCCAATGGCAAAAAGAGAGTCTCTTCAACAAATGGTGTTGGGAGAATTGGACAGCCCCATGCAGAAGAATGACACTGGACCATTTCCTGACACCACACACAGAAGTAGACGCCAAATGGTTGAAAGACCTCAATGTGAGACAGGAGTCCATCAAAATCCTAAAGGAGAACACAGGTAGCAAGCTCTTCGACCTCAGCCGCAGCAACTTCTTCCTAGAAACATCACCAAAGGACGGGAAGCCAGGGCAAAAATGAACTATTGGGATTTCATCAAGATAAAAAGCTTTGGCACAGCAAAAGAAACAGTCCACAAAACCAAAAGACAACCGACAGAATGGGAGAAATTATTTGCAAATGACATATCAGATAAAGGGCTACTATCCAATATGTATAAAAACTTATCAAACTCAACACCCAAAGAACAAATAATCCAATCAAGAAATAGGCAGAAGACATGAACAGACATTTTTCCAAAGAAGACATCCAAATGGCCCACAGGCACATGAAAAAGTGCTCAACACGGCTCGGCATCAGGGAAATCCAAATCAAAACCTCAATCAGATACCCCCTCACACCCGTCAGAATGGCTCAAATGAACAAGTCAGGGAACGACAGAGGTTGGCGGGGATGTGGAGAAAGGGGAACCCTCCTACACTGGTGGTGGGAATGCAAGCTGGTGCAACCCCTCTGGAAAAGTGTATGGAGGTTCCTCAAACAGTTATAATTAGAGCTACCATTCGATCCAGCAATTGCACTCCTGGGTATTTACCCCAAAGATACAAATGTAGGGACCCGAAGCGGTACGTGCACCCCATTGTTTATAGCAGCAATATCCACAATGGCCAAACGGTGGAAAGAGCCAAGATGTCCATCGACAGATGAATGGATAAAGAAGAGGTGGTATATATATACACAATTGACTATTACGCAGCCATCAAAAGGAATGAGGTGTTGCCATGGACAACGACGTGGATGGAACTGGAGGGTCCGACGATTAGTGAAATAAGTCAATCAGAGAAAGACATGTATCATATGACCTCACTGATATGAGGGATTCTTAATCTCAGGAACAGAGTGAGGCTTGCTGGAGTGGTCGGGGGGGGGGATGGGGTGGCTGGGTGATAGACTTTGGGGAGGGTATGAGCTACGGTGAGCGCTGTGAATTGTGTAAGACTGTTGAATCACAGATCTGTACTTCTGAAACAAATAACGCAACATATTTTAAGAATAAAGGAAAACAAGGAGACAGCAGGAGAGGAAGAATGAAGGGGAGTTAGTGAGAGGGGGAGACGGACCAGGAGAGATGATGGATTCTGAAAAAAATTCCGAGGTTTCTAGAGGGGAGGTGGGTCGGTGGATTGGTTTGACTGGTGATGGTTATTAAAGAGGGCACATTCTGCATGGAGCACTGTGTGTTAGGAACAAACAATGAATCATGGGACAGTACACCAAAACAAATGATGTAGTACATGGTGATTAACAAAGCAATAAAAAACAAAGACTGTAATAAGAGATGAAGAAGGACACTATATCCTACTTAATGGGTCTATCCAACAAGAAGATCTCACAATTGTAAATATCTATGCCCCGAACATGGGAGCATCCAATTATATAAGGCAATTAAGAAGAAAAGCAAAGAAACACATTGACCACCATACAATCATAGTGGGGGACTTTAACACCCCCCTGACTGAAATGGCCAGATCATCTAAGCAAAAGATCAACAAGGAAATAAAGACTTTAAATGACACACTGGACCAAATGGACTTCAAAGACATATTCAGAACGTTCCATCCCAATGCAACGGAATACACATTCTTCTCTAGTGCCCATGGAACATTCTCCAGAATGGATCACATCCTAGGTCACAAATCAGGTCTCAAACGGTACCCAAAGATTGGGATCATTCCCTGCACATTTTCAGACCACAATGTTTTGAAACTAGAACTCAATCACAAGAGGAGAGTCGGAAAGAACTCAAATACATGGAGGCTAAAGAGCATCCTACGAAAGAATGAATGGGTCAACCAGGAAATTAAAGAAGAATTTAAAAAGTTCATGGAAACCAATGAAAATGAAAACTCAACTGTCCAAAATCTTTGGGATACAGCCAAGGCAGTCCTGCGAGGAAAGTATATAGCAATACAAGCCTTTCTCAAGAAACAAGAAAGGTCTCAAATACACACCCAACCCTACACCTAAAGGAGCTGGAGAAAGAACGGCAAATAAAGCCTAAACCCAGCAGGAGAAGAGAAATCATGCAGTTCAGAGCAGAAATCAATGAAATAGAACCCAGAAGAACAGTAGAAGTGATCAACGGAACTAGGAGCTGGTACTTTGAAAGAATTCACAAGATTGATACACCCCTGTCCAGGCTGATCAAAAAGAAAAGAGAAATGACCCAAATCAACAAAATCATGAATGAAAGAGGAGAGATCACAAACAACAACAAAGAAATACAAACAATTATAAGAACGTAATCTGAGCAACCCTAGGGCAGCAAATTCCATAACCTGGAAGAAATGGGTGCATTCCTAGAGATGTGTCAACTAACAAAACTGACCCAGGAAGAAATAGAAAACATGAACAGTCCTATAACCACGAAGGCAATTGAAGTAGTCATCAAAAACCTCCCAAGAAACCAAAGCCCAGGGCCAGATGGTTTCCCAGGGGAATTCTATCAGACATTTAAAGAAGAATTAATACCTATTCTCCTGAAACTGTTCCAAACAATAGAAATGGAAGGAAAACTTCCAAACTCATTTATGAGGCCACCATTACCTTGATTCCAAAACCAGACAAAGATCCCATCAAAAAGGAGAATTAGAGACCAATATCCTTGATGAACATCGATGCAAAAATTCTCACCAAAATACTAGCCAAGAGGACCCAACAGTACATGAAAAGGAGTATTCACCATGACCAAGTGGGATTTATCCCTGGGCTGCAAGGCTGGTTCAACATCCGCAAATCAGTCAACGTGATCAAATACATTAACAAAAGAAAGAACGAGAATCATATGATCCTCCCAAGAGATGCAGAAAAAGCATTGGACAAAGTACAGCAACCTTTCTGGATCAAAACTCTTCAGAGTATAGGGACAGCGGGTACATACCTCAATATCATAAAAGCCATCTACGAAAACGCTACAGCGAATATCATTCTCAATGGGGAAAAGCTGAGATCTTTTCCCCTAAAGTCAGCAACGCGGCAGGGATAGCCACTCTCACCACTGCTATTCAACATAGTATTAGAAGTCCTAGCCACAGCAATCAGACAACAAAAAGTAATCCAAGGCATCCAAATCGGCAGAGAGGAAGTCAAACTCTCACTCTTGGCAGATGATATGATACTTTATGTGGAAAACCCAAAAGACTCCACCCCAAAACTGCTAGAACTCACACAGCAATTCCGTCAAGTAGCAGGCTATAAAATCAATGCACAGGAATCAGTGGCATTCCTATACACCAACAACAAGACAGAAGAGAGACAAATCAAGGAGTCGATCCCATTCACAACTGCACCCAAAACCAGAAGAGACCTAGGAATATATTCATCCCAAGAGGCAAAGGATCTGTACTCAGAAAACTACAAAATACGCAGGAAAGAAATTGAAGAAGACACAAAGAAACGGAAAAACGTTCCATGCTCATGGATTGGGAGAACCAACATTGTGAAGAGGTCAATGCTACCTAGAGCAATCTACACATGCAATGCAATCCCCATCAAAATACCATCCACTTTTTTCCAGGAAATGGAACAAATACTCCTAAAATTTGAATGGAACCAGAAGAGACCCCGAATAGCCAGAGGAATATTGAGAAAGAAAAGCAAAGCTGGCGGCATCACAATTCTGGACTTCCAGCTCTATGACAAAGCTGTCATCATCAAGACAGTATGGTACTGGCACAAAAACAGACACATGGATCCATGGAACAGAATCGAGAGCCCAGAAATGGACCCTCAACTCTATGGTCAACTTATCTTCGACAGAGCAGGAAGGAATGTCCAATGGTAAAAAGAGAGTCTCTTCAACAACTGGTGTTGGGAGAATTGGACAGCCCCATGCAGAAGAATGACACTGGACCATTTCCTGACACCACACACAAAAGTAGACTCCAAATGGTTGAAAGACCTCAATGTGAGACAGGAGTCCATCAAAATCCTAAAGGAGAACACAGGTAGCAAGCACTTCGACCTCAGCCGCAGCAACTTCTTCCTAGAAACATCACCAAAGGCACGGGAAGCCAGGGCAAAAATGAACTATTGGGATTTCATCAAGATAAAAAGCTTTGGCACAGCAAAAGAAACAGTCCACAAAACCAAAAGACAACCGACAGAATGGGAGAAATTATTTGCAAATGACCTATCAGATAAAGGGCTACTACCCAATATGTATAAAAACTTATCAAACTCAACACCCAAAGAACAAATAATCCAATCAAGAAATAGGCAGAAGACATGAACAGACATTTTTCCAAAGAAGACATCCAAATGGCCCACAGGCACATGAAAAAGTGCTCAACACGGCTTGGCATCAGAGAAATCCAAATGAAAACCTCAATGAGATACCACCTCACACCCGTCAGAATGGCTCAAATGAACAAGTCAGGGAACGACAGAATTTGGCGGGGATGTGGAGATAGGGGAACCCGCCGACACTGGTGGTGGGAATGCAAGCTGCTGCAACCCCTCTGGAAAACAGTATGGAGGTTCCTCACACAGTTGAAATTAGAGCTACCATTCGATCCAACATTTGCACTCCTGGGTATTTACCCCAAAGATACAAATGTAGGGACCCGAAGCGGTACGTGCACCCCATTGTTTATAGCAGCAATGTCCACAATAGCCAAACTGTGGAAACAGCCAAGATGTCCATCGACAGATGAATGGATAAAGAAGAGGTGGTATATATATACACAATGGACTATTACGCAACCATCAAAAGGAATGAGATGTTGCCATGGACAACGACGTGGATGGAACTGGAGGGTCCGACGATTAGTGAAATAAGTCAATCAGAGAAAGACATGTATCATATGACCCCACTGATATGAGGGATTCTTAATCTCAGGAACAGAGTGAGGCTTGCTGGAGTGGTCGGGGGTGGGAGGGATGGGGTGGCTGGGTGATAGACATTGGGGAGGGTATGAGCTACGGTGAGCGCTGTGAATTGTGTAAGACTGTTGAATCACAGATCTGTACTTCTGAAACAACGCAACATATTTTAAGAATAAAGGAAAAGAAGGAGACAGCAGGAGTGGAAGAATGAAGGGGAGTTAGTGAGAGGATGAGACGGACCAGGAGAGATGATGGGTTCTGAAAAAAAATCTGAGGTTTCTAGAGGGGAGGTGGGTCGGGGGATTGGTTAGCCTGGTGGTGGGTATTAAAGAGGGCACATTCTCCATGGAGCACTGTGTGTTAGGAACAAACAATGAATCATGGGACACTACACCAAAACAAAGGATGTACTCCATGGTGATTAACAAAGCAATAAAAAACAAAGACTGTAATAGGAGATGAAGAAGGACACTATATCCTACTTAAAGGGTCTATCCAACAAGAAGATCTCACAATTGTAAATATCTATGCCCCGAACATGGGAGCATCCAATTATATAAGGCAATTAAGAAGAAATGCAAAGAAACACATTGACCACCATACAATCATAGTGGGGGACTTTAACACCCCCCTGACTGAAATGGCCAGATCATCTAAGCAAAAGATCAACAAGGAAATAAAGACTTTAAATGACACACTGGACCAAATGGACTTCACAGACATATTCAGAACGTTCCATCCCAATGCAACGGAATACACATTCTTCTCTAGTGCCCATGGAACATTCTCCAGAATGGATCACATCCTAGGTCACAAATCAGGTCTCAACCGGTACCCAAAGATTGGGATCATTCCCTGCACATTTTCAGACCACAATGTTTTGAAACTAGAACTCAATCACAAGAGGAGAGTCGGAAAGAACTCAAATACATGGAGGCTAAAGAGCATCCTACGAAAGAATGAATGGGTCAACCAGGAAATTAAAGAAGAATTTAAAAAGTTCATGGAAACCAATGAAAATGAAAACTCAACTGTCCAAAATCTTTGGGATACAGCCAAGGCAGTCCTGCGAGGAAAGTATATAGCAATACAAGCCTTTCTCAAGAAACAAGAAAGGTCTCAAATACACACCCAACCCTACACCTAAAGGAGCTGGAGAAAGAACGGCAAATAAAGCCTAAACCCAGCAGGAGAAGAGAAATCATGCAGTTCAGAGCAGAAATCAATGAAATAGAACCCAGAAGAACAGTAGAAGTGATCAACGGAACTAGGAGCTGGTACTTTGAAAGAATTCACAAGATTGATACACCCCTGTCCAGGCTGATCAAAAAGAAAAGAGAAATGACCCAAATCAACAAAATCATGAATGAAAGAGGAGAGATCACAAACAACACCAAAGAAATACAAACAATTATAAGAACGTAATCTGAGCAACCCTAGGGCAGCAAATTCCATAACCTGGAAGAAATGGGTGCATTCCTAGAGATGTGTCAACTAACAAAACTGACCCAGGAAGAAATAGAAAACATGAACAGTCCTATAACCACGAAGGCAATTGAAGTAGTCATCAAAAACCTCCCAAGAAACCAAAGCCCAGGGCCAGATGGTTTCCCAGGGGAATTCTATCAGACATTTAAAGAAGAATTAATACCTATTCTCCTGAAACTGTTCCAAACAATAGAAATGGAAGGAAAACTTCCAAACTCATTTATGAGGCCACCATTACCTTGATTCCAAAACCAGACAAAGATCCCATCAAAAAGGAGAATTAGAGACCAATATCCTTGATGAACATCGATGCAAAAATTCTCACCAAAATACTAGCCAAGAGGACCCAACAGTACATGAAAAGGAGTATTCACCATGACCAAGTGGGATTTATCCCTGGGCTGCAAGGCTGGTTCAACATCCGCAAATCAGTCAACGTGATCAAATACATTAACAAAAGAAAGAACGAGAATCATATGATCCTCCCAAGAGATGCAGAAAAAGCATTGGACAAAGTACAGCAACCTTTCTGGATCAAAACTCTTCAGAGTATAGGGACAGCGGGTACATACCTCAATATCATAAAAGCCATCTACGAAAACGCTACAGCGAATATCATTCTCAATGGGGAAAAGCTGAGATCTTTTCCCCCAAAGTCAGCAACGCGGCAGGGATAGCCACTCTCACCACTGCTATTCAACATAGTATTAGAAGTCCTAGCCACAGCAATCAGACAACAAAAAGTAATCCAAGGCATCCAAATCGGCAGAGAGGAAGTCAAACTCTCACTCTTGGCAGATGATATGATACTTTATGTGGAAAACCCAAAAGACTCCACCCCAAAACTGCTAGAACTCACACAGCAATTCCGTCAAGTAGCAGGCTATAAAATCAATGCACAGGAATCAGTGGCATTCCTATACAACAACAACAAGACAGAAGAGAGACAAATCAAGGAGTCGATCCCATTCACAACTGCACCCAAAACCAGAAGAGACCTAGGAATATATTGAACCCAAGAGGCAAGGGATCTGTACTCAGAAAACTACAAAATACGCAGGAAAGAAATTGAAGAAGACACAAAGAAACGGAAAAACGTTCCATGCTCATGGATTGGGAGAACCAACATTGTGAAGAGGTCAATGCTACCTAGAGCAATCTACACATGCAATGCAATCCCCATCAAAATACCATCCACTTTTTTCCACGAAATGGAACAAATAATCCTAAAATTTGAATGGAACCTGAAGAGACCCCGAGTAGCCAGAGGAATATTGAGAAAGAAAAGCAAAGCTGGCGGCATCACAATTCTGGACTTCCAGCTCTATGACAAAGCTGTCATCATCAAGACAGTATGGTACTGGCACAAAAACAGACACATGGATCCATGGAACAGAATCGAGAGCCCAGAAATGGACCCTCAACTCTATGGTCAACTTATCTTTGACAGAGCAGGAAGGAATGTCCAATGGCAAAAAGAGAGTCTCTTCAACAACTGGTGTTGGGAGAATTGGACAGCCCCATGCAGAAGAATGACACTGGACCATTTCCTGACACCACACACAGAAGTAGACGCCAAATGGTTGAAAGACCTCAATGTGAGACAGGAGTCCATCAAAATCCTAAAGGAGGACACAGGTAGCAAGCTCTTCGACCTCACCCGCAGCAACTTCTTCCTAGAAACATCACCAAAGGCACGGGAAGCCAGGGCAAAAATGAACTATTGGGATTTCATCAAGATAAAAAGCTTTGGCACAGCAAAAGAAACAGTCCACAAAACTAAAAGACAACCGACAGAATGGGAGAAATTATTTGCAAATGACATATCAGATAAAGGGCTACTATCCAATATGTATAAAAACTTATCAAACTCAACACCCAAAGAACAAATAATCCAATCAAGAAATAGGCAGAAGACATGAACAGACATTTTTCCAAAGAAGACATCCAAATGGCCCACAGGCACATGAAAAAGTGCTCAACACGGCTCGGCATCAGGGAAATCCAAATCAAAACCTCAATGAGATACCCCCTCACACCCGTCAGAATGGCTCAAATGAACAAGTCAGGGAACGACAGAGGTTGGCGGGGATGTGGAGAAAGGGGAACCCTCCTACACTGGTGGTGGGAATGCAAGCTGGTGCAACCCCTCTGGAAAAGTGTATGGACGTTCCTCAAACAGTTATAATTAGAGCTACCATTCGATCCAGCAATTGCACTCCTGGGTATTTACCCCAAAGATACAAATGTAGGGACCCGAAGCGGTACGTGCACCCCATTGTTTATAGCAGCAATATCCACAATAGCCAAACGGTGGAAAGAGCCAAGATGTCCATCGACAGATGAATGGATAAAGAAGAGGTGGTATATATATACACAATGGACTATTACGCAGCCATCAAAAGGAATGAGGTGTTGCCATGGACAACGACGTGGATGGAACTGGAGGGTCCGACGATTAGTGAAATAAGTCAATCAGAGAAAGACATGTATCATATGACCTCACTGATATGAGGGATTCTTAATCTCAGGAACAGAGTGAGGCTTGCTGGAGTGGTCGGGGGGGGGGATGGGGTGGCTGGGTGATAGACTTTGGGGAGGGTATGAGCTACGGTGAGCGCTGTGAATTGTGTAAGACTGTTGAATCACAGATCTGTACTTCTGAAACAAATAACGCAACATATTTTAAGAATAAAGGAAAACAAGGAGACAGCAGGAGAGGAAGAATGAAGGGGAGTTAGTGAGAGGGGGAGACGGACCAGGAGAGATGATGGATTCTGAAAAAAATTCCGAGGTTTCTAGAGGGGAGGTGGGTCGGTGGATTGGTTTGACTGGTGATGGTTATTAAAGAGGGCACATTCCGCATGGAGCACTGTGTGTTAGGAACAAACAATGAATCATGGGACAGTACACCAAAACAAATGATGTAGTACATGGTGATTAACAAAGCAGTAAAAAACAAAGACTGTAATAAGAGATGAAGAAGGACACTATATCCTACTTAAAGGGTCTATCCAACAAGAAGATCTCACAATTTTAAATATCTATGCCCCGAACATGGGAGCATCCAATTATATAAGGCAATTAAGAAGAAAAGCAAAGAAACACATTGACCACCATACAATCATAGTGGGGGACTTTAACACCCCCCTGACTGAAATGGCCAGATCATCTAAGCAAAAGATCAACAAGGAAATAAAGACTTAAATGACACACTGGACCAAATGGACTTCACAGACATATTCAGAACGTTCCATCCCAATGCAACGGAATACACTTTCTTCTCTAGTGCCCATGGAACATTCTCCAGAATGGATCACATCCTAGGTCACAAATCAGGTCTCAACCGGTACCCAAAGATTGGGATCATTCCCTGCACATTTTCAGACCACAATGCTTTGAAACTAGAATTCAATCACAAGAGGAAAGTGGGAAAGAACTCAAATACATGGAGGCTAAAGAGCATCCTACGAAAGAATGAATGGGTCAACCAGGAAATTAAAGAAGAATTTAAAAAGTTCATGGAAACCAATGAAAATGAAAACTCAACTGTCCAAAATCTTTGGGATACAGCCAAGGCAGTCCTGCGAGGAAAGTATATAGCAATACAAGCCTTTCTCAAGAAACAAGAAAGGTCTCAAATACACACCCAACCCTACACCTAAAGGAGCTGGAGAAAGAACGGCAAATAAAGCCTAAACCCAGCAGGAGAAGAGAAATCATGCAGTTCAGAGCAGAAATCAATGAAATAGAACCCAGAAGAACAGTAGAAGTGATCAACGGAATTAGGAGCTGGTACTTTGAAAGAATTCACAAGATTGATACACCCCTGTCCAGGCTGATCAAAAAGAAAAGAGAAATGACCCAAATCAACAAAATCATGAATGAAAGAGGAGAGATCACAAACAACACCAAAGAAATACAAACAATTATAAGAACGTAATCTGAGCAACCCTAGGGCAGCAAATTCCATAACCTGGAAGAAATGGGTGCATTCCTAGAGATGTGTCAACTAACAAAACTGACCCAGGAAGAAATAGAAAACATGAACAGTCCTATAACCACGAAGGCAATTGAAGTAGTCATCAAAAACCTCCCAAGAAACCAAAGCCCAGGGCCAGATGGTTTCCCAGGGGAATTCTATCAGACATTTAAAGAAGAATTAATACCTATTCTCCTGAAACTGTTCCAAACAATAGAAATGGAAGGAAAACTTCCAAACTCATTTATGAGGCCACCATTACCTTGATTCCAAAACCAGACAAAGATCCCATCAAAAAGGAGAATTAGAGACCAATATCCTTGATGAACATCGATGCAAAAATTCTCACCAAAATACTAGCCAAGAGGACCCAACAGTACATTAAAAGGAGTATTCACCATGACCAAGTGGGATTTATCCCTGGGCTGCAAGGCTGGTTCAACATCCGCAAATCAGTCAACGTGATCAAATACATTAACAAAAGAAAGAACGAGAATCATATGATCCTCCCAAGAGATGCAGAAAAAGCATTGGACAAAGTACAGCAACCTTTCTGGATCAAAACTCTTCAGAGTATAGGGACAGCGGGTACATACCTCAATATCATAAAAGCCATCTACGAAAACCCTACAACGAATATCATTCTCAATGGGGAAAAGCTGAGATCTTTTCCCCTAAAGTCAGCAACGCGGCAGGGATAGCCACTCTCACCACTGCTATTCAACATAGTATTAGAAGTCCTAGCCACAGCAATCAGACAACAAAAAGTAATCCAAGGCATCCAAATCGGCAGAGAGGAAGTCAAACTCTCACTCTTGGCAGATGATATGATACTTTATGTGGAAAACCCAAAAGACTCCACCCCAAAACTGCTAGAACTCACACAGCAATTCCGTCAAGTAGCAGGCTATAAAATCAATGCACAGGAATCAGTGGCATTCCTATACACCAACAACAAGACAGAAGAGAGACAAATCAAGGAGTCGATCCCATTCACAACTGCACCCAAAACCAGAAGAGACCTAGGAATATATTCATCCCAAGAGGCAAAGGATCTGTACTCAGAAACTACAAAATACGCAGGAAAGAAATTGAAGAAGACACAAAGAAACGGAAAAACGTTCCATGCTCATGGATTGGGAGAACCAACATTGTGAAGAGGTCAATGCTACCTAGAGCAATCTACACATGCAATGCAATCCCCATCAAAATACCATCCACTTTTTTCCACGAAATGGAATAAATAATCCTAAAATTTGAATGGAACCTGAAGAGACCCCGAGTAGCCAGAGGAATATTGAGAAAGAAAAGCAAAGCTGGCGGCATCACAATTCTGGACTTCCAGCTCTATGACAAAGCTGTCATCATCAAGACAGTATGGTACTTGCACAAAAACAGACACATGGATCCATGGAACACAATCGAGAGCCCAGAAATGGACCCTCAACTCTATGGTCAACTTATCTTTGACAGAGCAGGAAGGAATGTCCAATGGCAAAAAGAGAGTCTCTTCAACAACTGGTGTTGGGAGAATTGGACAGCCCCATGCAGAAGAATGACACTGGACCATTTCCTGACACCACACACAGAAGTAGACGCCAAATGGTTGAAAGACCTCAATGTGAGACAGGAGTCCATCAAAATCCTAAAGGAGAACACAGGTAGCAAGCTCTTCGACCTCAGCCGCAGCAACTTCTTCCTAGAAACATCACCAAAGGACGGGAAGCCAGGGCAAAAATGAACTATTGGGATTTCATCAAGATAAAAAGCTTTGGCACAGCAAAAGAAACAGTCCACAAAACCAAAAGACAACCGACAGAATGGGAGAAATTATTTGCAAATGACATATCAGATAAAGGGCTACTATCCAATATGTATAAAAACTTATCAAACTCAACACCCAAAGAACAAATAATCCAATCAAGAAATAGGCAGAAGACATGAACAGACATTTTTCCAAAGAAGACATCCAAATGGCCCACAGGCACATGAAAAAGTGCTCAACACGGCTCGGCATCAGGGAAATCCAAATCAAAACCTCAATCAGATACCCCCTCACACCCGTCAGAATGGCTCAAATGAACAAGTCAGGGAACGACAGAGGTTGGCGGGGATGTGGAGAAAGGGGAACCCTCCTACACTGGTGGTGGGAATGCAAGCTGGTGCAACCCCTCTGGAAAAGTGTATGGAGGTTCCTCAAACAGTTATAATTAGAGCTACCATTCGATCCAGCAATTGCACTCCTGGGTATTTACCCCAAAGATACAAATGTAGGGACCCGAAGCGGTACGTGCACCCCATTGTTTATAGCAGCAATATCCACAATGGCCAAACGGTGGAAAGAGCCAAGATGTCCATCGACAGATGAATGGATAAAGAAGAGGTGGTATATATATACACAATTGACTATTACGCAGCCATCAAAAGGAATGAGGTGTTGCCATGGACAACGACGTGGATGGAACTGGAGGGTCCGACGATTAGTGAAATAAGTCAATCAGAGAAAGACATGTATCATATGACCTCACTGATATGAGGGATTCTTAATCTCAGGAACAGAGTGAGGCTTGCTGGAGTGGTCGGGGGGGGGGATGGGGTGGCTGGGTGATAGACTTTGGGGAGGGTATGAGCTACGGTGAGCGCTGTGAATTGTGTAAGACTGTTGAATCACAGATCTGTACTTCTGAAACAAATAACGCAACATATTTTAAGAATAAAGGAAAACAAGGAGACAGCAGGAGAGGAAGAATGAAGGGGAGTTAGTGAGAGGGGGAGACGGACCAGGAGAGATGATGGATTCTGAAAAAAATTCCGAGGTTTCTAGAGGGGAGGTGGGTCGGTGGATTGGTTTGACTGGTGATGGTTATTAAAGAGGGCACATTCTGCATGGAGCACTGTGTGTTAGGAACAAACAATGAATCATGGGACAGTACACCAAAACAAATGATGTAGTACATGGTGATTAACAAAGCAATAAAAAACAAAGACTGTAATAAGAGATGAAGAAGGACACTATATCCTACTTAATGGGTCTATCCAACAAGAAGATCTCACAATTGTAAATATCTATGCCCCGAACATGGGAGCATCCAATTATATAAGGCAATTAAGAAGAAAAGCAAAGAAACACATTGACCACCATACAATCATAGTGGGGGACTTTAACACCCCCCTGACTGAAATGGCCAGATCATCTAAGCAAAAGATCAACAAGGAAATAAAGACTTTAAATGACACACTGGACCAAATGGACTTCACAGACATATTCAGAACGTTCCATCCCAATGCAACGGAATACACATTCTTCTCTAGTGCCCATGGAACATTCTCCAGAATGGATCACATCCTAGGTCACAAATCAGGTCTCAAACGGTACCCAAAGATTGGGATCATTCCCTGCACATTTTCAGACCACAATGTTTTGAAACTAGAACTCAATCACAAGAGGAGAGTCGGAAAGAACTCAAATACATGGAGGCTAAAGAGCATCCTACGAAAGAATGAATGGGTCAACCAGGAAATTAAAGAAGAATTTAAAAAGTTCATGGAAACCAATGAAAATGAAAACTCAACTGTCCAAAATCTTTGGGATACAGCCAAGGCAGTCCTGCGAGGAAAGTATATAGCAATACAAGCCTTTCTCAAGAAACAAGAAAGGTCTCAAATACACACCCAACCCTACACCTAAAGGAGCTGGAGAAAGAACGGCAAATAAAGCCTAAACCCAGCAGGAGAAGAGAAATCATGCAGTTCAGAGCAGAAATCAATGAAATAGAACCCAGAAGAACAGTAGAAGTGATCAACGGAACTAGGAGCTGGTACTTTGAAAGAATTCACAAGATTGATACACCCCTGTCCAGGCTGATCAAAAAGAAAAGAGAAATGACCCAAATCAACAAAATCATGAATGAAAGAGGAGAGATCACAAACAACAACAAAGAAATACAAACAATTATAAGAACGTAATCTGAGCAACCCTAGGGCAGCAAATTCCATAACCTGGAAGAAATGGGTGCATTCCTAGAGATGTGTCAACTAACAAAACTGACCCAGGAAGAAATAGAAAACATGAACAGTCCTATAACCACGAAGGCAATTGAAGTAGTCATCAAAAACCTCCCAAGAAACCAAAGCCCAGGGCCAGATGGTTTCCCAGGGGAATTCTATCAGACATTTAAAGAAGAATTAATACCTATTCTCCTGAAACTGTTCCAAACAATAGAAATGGAAGGAAAACTTCCAAACTCATTTATGAGGCCACCATTACCTTGATTCCAAAACCAGACAAAGATCCCATCAAAAAGGAGAATTAGAGACCAATATCCTTGATGAACATCGATGCAAAAATTCTCACCAAAATACTAGCCAAGAGGACCCAACAGTACATGAAAAGGAGTATTCACCATGACCAAGTGGGATTTATCCCTGGGCTGCAAGGCTGGTTCAACATCCGCAAATCAGTCAACGTGATCAAATACATTAACAAAAGAAAGAACGAGAATCATATGATCCTCCCAAGAGATGCAGAAAAAGCATTGGACAAAGTACAGCAACCTTTCTGGATCAAAACTCTTCAGAGTATAGGGACAGCGGGTACATACCTCAATATCATAAAAGCCATCTACGAAAACGCTACAGCGAATATCATTCTCAATGGGGAAAAGCTGAGATCTTTTCCCCTAAAGTCAGCAACGCGGCAGGGATAGCCACTCTCACCACTGCTATTCAACATAGTATTAGAAGTCCTAGCCACAGCAATCAGACAACAAAAAGTAATCCAAGGCATCCAAATCGGCAGAGAGGAAGTCAAACTCTCACTCTTTGCAGATGATATGATACTTTATGTGGAAAACCCAAAAGACTCCACCCCAAAACTGCTAGAACTCACACAGCAATTCCGTCAAGTAGCAGGCTATAAAATCAATGCACAGGAATCAGTGGCATTCCTATACACCAACAACAAGACAGAAGAGAGACAAATCAAGGAGTCGATCCCATTCACAACTGCACCCAAAACCAGAAGAGACCTAGGAATATATTCATCCCAAGAGGCAAAGGATCTGTACTCAGAAAACTACAAAATACGCAGGAAAGAAATTGAAGAAGACACAAAGAAACGGAAAAACGTTCCATGCTCATGGATTGGGAGAACCAACATTGTGAAGAGGTCAATGCTACCTAGAGCAATCTACACATGCAATGCAATCCCCATCAAAATACCATCCACTTTTTTCCACGAAATGGAACAAATAATCCTAAAATTTGAATGGAACCTGAAGAGACCCCGAGTAGCCAGAGGAATATTGAGAAAGAAAAGCAAAGCTGGCGGCATCACAATTCTGGACTTCCAGCTCTATGACAAAGCTGTCATCATCAAGACAGTATGGTACTGGCACAAAAACAGACACATGGATCCATGGAACAGAATCGAGAGCCCAGAAATGGACCCTCAACTCTATGGTCAACTTATCTTTGACAGAGCAGGAAGGAATGTCCAATGGCAAAAAGAGAGTCTCTTCAACAACTGGTGTTGGGAGAATTGGACAGCCCCATGCAGAAGAATGACACTGGACCATTTCCTGACACCACACACAGAAGTAGACGCCAAATGGTTGAAAGACCTCAATGTGAGACAGGAGTCCATCAAAATCCTAAAGGAGGACACAGGTAGCAAGCTCTTCGACCTCAGCCGCAGCAACTTCTTCCTAGAAACATCACCAAAGGCACGGGAAGCCAGGGCAAAAATGAACTATTGGGATTTCATCAAGATAAAAAGCTTTGGCACAGCAAAAGAAACAGTCCACAAAACCAAAAGACAACCGACAGAATGGGAGAAATTATTTGCAAATGACATATCAGATAAAGGGCTACTATCCAATATGTATAAAAACTTATCAAACTCAACACCCAAAGAACAAATAATCCAATCAAGAAATAGGCAGAAGACATGAACAGACATTTTTCCAAAGAAGACATCCAAATGGCCCACAGGCACATGAAAAAGTGCTCAACACGGCTCGGCATCAGGGAAATCCAAATCAAAACCTCAATGAGATACCACCTCACACCCGTCAGAATGGCTCAAATGAACAAGTCAGGGAACGACAGAGGTTGGCGGGGATGTGGAGAAAGGGGAACCCTCCTACACTGGTGGTGGGAATGCAAGCTGGTGCAACCCCTCTGGAAAAGTGTATGGAGGTTCCTCAAACAGTTATAATTAGAGCTACCATTCGATCCAGCAATTGCACTCCTGGGTATTTACCCCAAAGATACAAATGTAGGGACCCGAAGCGGTACGTGCACCCCATTGTTTATAGCAGCAATATCCACAATAGCCAAACGGTGGAAAGAGCCAAGATGTCCATCGGCAGATGAATGGATAAAGAAGAGGTGGTATATATATACACAATGGACTATTACGCAGCCATCAAAAGGAATGAGGTGTTGCCATGGACAACGACGTGGATGGAACTGGAGGGTCCGACGATTAGTGAAATAAGTCAATCAGAGAAAGACATGTATCATATGACCTCACTGATATGAGGGATTCTTAATCTCAGGAACAGAGTGAGGCTTGCTGGAGTGGTCGGGGGGGGGGATGGGGTGGCTGGGAATAGACTTTGGGGAGGGTATGAGCTACGGTGAGCGCTGTGAATTGTGTAAGACTGTTGAATCACAGATCTGTACTTCTGAAACAAATAACGCAACATATTTTAAGAATAAAGGAAAACAAGGAGACAGCAGGAGAGGAAGAATGAAGGGGAGTTAGTGAGAGGGGGAGACGGACCAGGAGAGATGATGGATTCTGAAAAAAAATCCGAGGTTTCTAGAGGGGAGGTGGGTCGGTGGATTGGTTTGACTGGTGATGGTTATTAAAGAGGGCACATTCTGCATGGAGCACTGTGTGTTAGGAACAAACAATGAATCATGGGACAGTACACCAAAACAAATGATGTAGTACATGGTGATTAACAAAGCAATAAAAAACAAAGACTGTAATAAGAGATGAAGAAGGACACTATATCCTACTTAAAGGGTCTATCCAACAAGAAGATCTCACAATTGTAAATATCTATGCCCCGAACATGGGAGCATCCAATTATATAAGGCAATTAAGAAGAAAAGCAAAGAAACACATTGACCACCATACAATCATAGTGGGGAACTTTAACACCCCCCTGACTGAAATGGCCAGATCATCTAAGCAAAAGATCAACAAGGAAATAAAGACTTTAAATGACACACTGGACCAAATGGACTTCACAGACATATTCAGAACGTTCCATCCCAATGCAACGGAATACACATTCTTCTCTAGTGCCCATGGAACATTCTCCAGAATGGATCACATCCTAGGTCACAAATCAGGTCTCAACCGGTACCCAAAGATTGGGATCATTCCCTGCACATTTTCAGACCACAATGTTTTGAAACTAGAACTCAATCACAAGAGGAGAGTCGGAAAGAACTCAAATACATGGAGGCTAAAGAGCATCCTACGAAAGAATGAATGGGTCAACCAGGAAATTAAAGAAGAATTTAAAAAGTTCATGGAAACCAATGAAAATGAAAACTCAACTGTCCAAAATCTTTGGGATACAGCCAAGGCAGTCCTGCGAGGAAAGTATATAGCAATACAAGCCTTTCTCAAGAAACAAGAAAGGTCTCAAATACACACCCAACCCTACACCTAAAGGAGCTGGAGAAAGAACGGCAAATAAAGCCTAAACCCAGCAGGAGAAGAGAAATCATGCAGTTCAGAGCAGAAATCAATGAAATAGAACCCAGAAGAACAGTAGAAGTGATCAACGGAACTAGGAGCTGGTACTTTGAAAGAATTCACAAGATTGATACACCCCTGTCCAGGCTGATCAAAAAGAAAAGAGAAATGACCCAAATCAACAAAATCATGAATGAAAGAGGAGAGATCACAAACAACAACAAAGAAATACAAACAATTATAAGAACGTAATCTGAGCAACCCTAGGGCAGCAAATTCCATAACCTGGAAGAAATGGGTGCATTCCTAGAGATGTGTCAACTAACAAAACTGACCCAGGAAGAAATAGAAAACATGAACAGTCCTATAACCACGAAGGCAATTGAAGTAGTCATCAAAAACCTCCCAAGAAACCAAAGCCCAGGGCCAGATGGTTTCCCAGGGGAATTCTATCAGACATTTAAAGAAGAATTAATACCTATTCTCCTGAAACTGTTCCAAACAATAGAAATGGAAGGAAAACTTCCAAACTCATTTATGAGGCCACCATTACCTTGATTCCAAAACCAGACAAAGATCCCATCAAAAAGGAGAATTAGAGACCAATATCACTGATGAACATCGATGCAAAAATTCTCACCAAAATACTAGCCAAGAGGACCCAACAGTACATGAAAAGGAGTATTCACCATGACCAAGTGGGATTTATCCCTGGGCTGCAAGGCTGGTTCAACATCCGCAAATCAGTCAACGTGATCAAATACATTAACAAAAGAAAGAACGAGAATCATATGATCCTCTCAATAGATGCAGAAAAAGCATTGGACAAAGTACAGCACCCTTTCTGGGTCAAAACTCTTCAGAGTATAGGGACAGCGGGTACATACCTCAATATCATAAAAGCCATCTACGAAAACCCTACAGCGAATATCATTCTCAATGGGGAAAAGCTGAGATCTTTTCCCCTAAGGTCAGGAATGCGGCAGGGATAGCCAATCTCACCACTGATATTCAACATAGTATTAGAAGTCCTAGCCACAGCAATCAGACAACAAAAAGTAATCCAAGGCATCCAAATCGGCAGAGAGGAAGTCAAACTCTCACTCTTTGCAGATGATATGATACTTTATGTGGAAAACCCAAAAGACTCCACCCCAAAACTGCTAGAACTCACACAGCAATTCCGTCAACTAGCAGGCTATAAAATCAATGCACAGGAATCAGTGGCATTCCTATACACCAACAACAAGACAGAAGAGAGACAAATCAAGGAGTCGATCCCATTCACAACTGCACCCAAAACCAGAAGAGACCTAGGAATATATTCATCCCAAGAGGCAAAGGATCTGTACTCAGAAAACTACAAAATACGCAGGAAAGAAATTGAAGAAGACACAAAGAAACGGAAAAACGTTCCATGCTCATGGATTGGGAGAACCAACATTGTGAAGAGGTCAATGCTACCTAGAGCAATCTACACATGCAATGCAATCCCCATCAAAATACCATCCACTTTTTTCCAGGAAATGGAACAAATACTCCTAAAATTTGAATGGAACCAGAAGAGACCCCGAATAGCCAGAGGAATATTGAGAAAGAAAAGCAAAGATGGCGGCATCACAATTCTGGACTTCCGGCTCTATGACAAAGCTGTCATCATCAAGACAGTATGGTAGTGGCACAAAAACAGACACATGGATCCATGGAACAGAATCAAGAGCCCAGAAATGGACCCTCAACTCTATGGTCAACTTATCTTTGACAGAGCAGGAAGGAATGTCCAATGGCAAAAAGAGAGTCTCTTCAACAACTGGTGTTGGGAGAATTGGACAGCCCCATGCAGAAGAATGACAGTGGACCATTTCCTGACACCACACACAAAAGTAGACTCCAAATGGTTGAAAGACCTCAATGTGAGACAGGAGTCCATCAAAATCCTAAAGGAGAACACAGGTAGCAAGCACTTCGACCTCAGCCGCAGCAACTTCTTCCTAGAAACATCACCAAAGGCACGGGAAGCCAGGGCAAAAATGAACTATTGGGATTTCATCAAGATAAAAAGCTTTGGCACAGCAAAAGAAACAGTCCACAAAACCAAAAGACAACCGACAGAATGGGAGAAATTATTTGCAAATGACCTATCAGATAAAGGGCTACTACCCAATATGTATAAAAACTTATCAAACTCAACACCCAAAGAACAAATAATCCAATCAAGAAATAGGCAGAAGACATGAACAGACATTTTTCCAAAGAAGACATCCAAATGGCCCACAGGCACATGAAAAAGTGCTCAACACGGCTTGGCATCAGAGAAATCCAAATGAAAACCTCAATGAGATACCACCTCACACCCGTCAGAATGGCTCAAATGAACAAGTCAGGGAACGACAGAGTTTGGCGGGGATGTGGAGATAGGGGAACCCGCCGACACTGGTGGTGGGAATGCAAGCTGCTGCAACCCCTCTGGAAAACAGTATGGAGGTTCCTCACACAGTTGAAATTAGAGCTACCATTCGATCCAACATTTGCACTCCTGGGTATTTACCCCAAAGATACAAATGTAGGGACCCGAAGCGGTACGTGCACCCCATTGTTTATAGCAGCAATGTCCACAATAGCCAAACTGTGGAAACAGCCAAGATGTCCATCGACAGATGAATGGATAAAGAAGAGGTGGTATATATATACACAATGGACTATTACGCAGCCATCAAAAGGAATGAGATGTTGCCATGGACAACGACGTGGATGGAACTGGAGGGTCCGACGATTAGTGAAATAAGTCAATCAGAGAAAGACATGTATCATATGACCCCACTGATATGAGGGATTCTTAATCTCAGGAACAGAGTGAGGCTTGCTGGAGTGGTCGGGGGTGGGAGGGATGGGGTGGCTGGGTGATAGACATTGGGGAGGGTATGAGCTACGGTGAGCGCTGTGAATTGTGTAAGACTGTTGAATCACAGATCTGTACTTCTGAAACAACGCAACATATTTTAAGAATAAAGGAAAAGAAGGAGACAGCAGGAGTGGAAGAATGAAGGGGAGTTAGTGAGAGGATGAGACGAACCAGGAGAGATGATGGGTTCTGAAAAAAAATCTGAGGTTTCTAGAGGGGAGGTGGGTCGGGGGATTGGTTAGCCTGGTGGTGGGTATTAAAGAGGGCACATTCTCCATGGAGCACTGTGTGTTAGGAACAAACAATGAATCATGGGACACTACACCAAAACAAAGGATGTACTCCATGGTGATTAACAAAGCAATAAAAAACAAAGACTGTAATAAGAGATGAAGAAGGACACTATATCCTACTTAATGGGTCTATCCAACAAGAAGATCTCACAATTGTAAATATCTATGCCCCGAACATGGGAGCATCCAATTATATAAGGCAATTAAGAAGAAAACAAAGAAACACATTGACCACCATACAATCATAGTGGGGGACTTTAACACAACCCTTGACTGAAATGGCCAGATCATCTAAGCAAAAGTTCAACAAGGAAATAAAGACTTTAAATGACACACTGGACCAAATGGACTTCACAGACATATTCAGAACGTTCCATCCCAATGCAACGGAATACACATTCTTCTCTAGTGCCCATGGAACATTCTCCAGAATGGATCACATCCTAGGTCACAAATCAGGTCTCAACCGGTACCCAAAGATTGGGATCATTCCCTGCACATTTTCAGACCACAATGTTTTGAAACTAGAACTCAATCACAAGAGGAGAGTCGGAAAGAACTCAAATACATGGAGGCTAAAGAGCATCCTACGAAAGAATGAATGGGTCAACCAGGAAATTAAAGAAGAATTTAAAAAGTTCATGGAAACCAATGAAAATGAAAACTCAACTGTCCAAAATCTTTGGGATACAGCCAAGGCAGTCCTGCGAGGAAAGTATATAGCAATACAAGCCTTTCTCAAGAAACAAGAAAGGTCTCAAATACACACCCAACCCTACACCTAAAGGAGCTGGAGAAAGAACGGCAAATAAAGCCTAAACCCAGCAGGAGAAGAGAAATCATGCAGTTCAGAGCAGAAATCAATGAAATAGAA
The DNA here is from genome assembly GCF_037043125.1 of Eumetopias jubatus. NCBI lineage: Eukaryota > Metazoa > Chordata > Mammalia > Carnivora > Otariidae > Eumetopias > Eumetopias jubatus. The sequence continues at coordinate 660,806 of NW_028274873.1, forward strand.
CCCAGAAGAACAGTAGAAGTGATCAACGGAACTAGGAGCTGGTACTTTGAAAGAATTCACAAGATTGATACACCCCTGTCCAGGCTGATCAAAAAGAAAAGAGAAATGACCCAAATCAACAAAATCATGAATGAAAGAGGAGAGATCACAAACAACACCAAAGAAATACAAACAATTATAAGAACGTAATCTGAGCAACCCTAGGGCAGCAAATTCCATAACCTGGAAGAAATGGGTGCATTCCTAGAGATGTGTCAACTAACAAAACTGACCCAGGAAGAAATAGAAAACATGAACAGTCCTATAACCACGAAGGCAATTGAAGTAGTCATCAAAAACCTCCCAAGAAACCAAAGCCCAGGGCCAGATGGTTTCCCAGGGGAATTCTATCAGACATTTAAAGAAGAATTAATACCTATTCTCCTGAAACTGTTCCAAACAATAGAAATGGAAGGAAAACTTCCAAACTCATTTATGAGGCCACCATTACCTTGATTCCAAAACCAGACAAAGATCCCATCAAAAAGGAGAATTAGAGACCAATATCCTTGATGAACATCGATGCAAAAATTCTCACCAAAATACTAGCCAAGAGGACCCAACAGTACATGAAAAGGAGTATTCACCATGACCAAGTGGGATTTATCCCTGGGCTGCAAGGCTGGTTCAACATCCGCAAATCAGGCAACGTGATCAAATACATTAACAAAAGAAAGAACGAGAATCATATGATCCTCCAAATAGATGCAGAAAAAGCATTGGACAAAGTACAGCACCCTTTCTGGATCAAAACTCTTCAGAGTATAGGGACAGCGGGTACATACCTCAATATCATAAAAGCCATCTACGAAAACGCTACAGCGAATATCATTCTCAATGGGGAAAAGCTGAGATCTTTTCCCCTAAAGTCAGCAACGCGGCAGGGATAGCCACTCTCACCACTGCTATTCAACATAGTATTAGAAGTCCTAGCCACAGCAATCAGACAACAAAAAGTAATCCAAGGCATCCAAATCGGCAGAGAGGAAGTCAAACTCTCACTCTTGGCAGATGATATGATACTTTATGTGGAAAACCCAAAAGACTCCACCCCAAAACTGCTAGAACTCACACAGCAATTCCGTCAAGTAGCAGGCTATAAAATCAATGCACAGGAATCAGTGGCATTCCTATACACCAACAACAAGACAGAAGAGAGACAAATCAAGGAGTCGATCCCATTCACAACTGCACCCAAAACCAGAAGAGACCTAGGAATATATTCATCCCAAGAGGCAAAGGATCTGTACTCAGAAAACTACAAAATACGCAGGAAAGAAATTGAAGAAGACACAAAGAAACGGAAAAACGTTCCATGCTCATGGATTGGGAGAACCAACATTGTGAAGAGGTCAATGCTACCTAGAGCAATCTACACATGCAATGCAATCCCCATCAAAATACCATCCACTTTTTTCCACGAAATGGAATAAATAATCCTAAAATTTGAATGGAACCTGAAGAGACCCCGAGTAGCCAGAGGAATATTGAGAAAGAAAAGCAAAGCTGGCGGCATCGCAATTCTGGACTTCCAGCTCTATGACAAAGCTGTCATCATCAAGACAGTATGGTACTTGCACAAAAACAGACACATGGATCCATGGAACAGAATCGAGAGCCCAGAAATGGACCCTCAACTCTATGGTCAACTTATCTTTGACAGAGCAGGAAGGAATGTCCAATGGCAAAAAGAGAGTCTCTTCAACAACTGGTGTTGGGAGAATTGGACAGCCCCATGCAGAAGAATGACACTGGACCATTTCCTGACACCACACACAGAAGTAGACGCCAAATGGTTGAAAGACCTCAATGTGAGACAGGAGTCCATCAAAATCCTAAAGGAGAACACAGGTAGCAAGCTCTTCGACCTCAGCCGCAGCAACTTCTTCCTAGAAACATCACCAAAGGCACGGGAAGCCAGGGCAAAAATGAACTATTGGGATTTCATCAAGATAAAAAGCTTTGGCACAGCAAAAGAAACAGTCCACAAAACCAAAAGACAACCGACAGAATGGGAGAAATTATTTGCAAATGACATATCAGATAAAGGGCTACTATCCAATATGTATAAAAACTTATCAAACTCAACACCCAAAGAACAAATAATCCAATCAAGAAATAGGCAGAAGACATGAACAGACATTTTTCCAAAGAAGACATCCAAATGGCCCACAGGCACATGAAAAAGTGTTCAACACGGCTCGGCATCAGGGAAATCCAAATCCAAACCTCAATGAGATACCACCTCACACCCGTCAGAATGGCTCAAATGAACAAGTCAGGGAACGACAGAGGTTGGCGGGGATGTGGAGAAAGGGGAACCCTCCTACACTGGTGGTGGGAATGCAAGCTGGTGCAACCCCTCTGGAAAAGTGTATGGAGGTTCCTCAAACAGTTATAATTAGAGCTACCATTCGATCCAGCAATTGCACTCCTGGGTATTTACCCCAAAGATACAAATGTAGGGACCTGAAGCGGTACGTGCACCTCATTGTTTATAGCAGCAATGTCCACAATAGCCAAACTGTGGAAACAGCCAAGATGTCCATCGACAGATGAATGGATAAAGAAGAGGTGGTATATATATACACAATGGACTATTACGCAGCCATCAAAAGGAATGAGATGCTGCAATGGACAACGACGTGGATGGAACTGGAGGGTCCGACGATTAGTGAAATAAGTCAATCAGAGAAAGACATGTATCATATGACCCCACTGATATGAGGGATTCTTAATCTCAGGAACAGAGTGAGGCTTGCTGGAGTGGTCGGGGGTGGGAGGGATGGGGTGGCTGGGTGATAGACTTTGGGGAGGGTATGAGCTACGGTGAGCGCTGTGAATTGTGTAAGACTGTTGAATCACAGATCTGTACTTCTGAAACAACGCAACATATTTTAAGAATAAAGGAAAAGAAGGAGACAGCAGGAGTGGAAGAATGAAGGGGAGTTAGTGAGAGGATGAGACGGACCAGGAGAGATGATGGGTTCTGAAAAAAAATCTGAGGTTTCTAGAGGGGAGTTGTGTCGGGGGATTGGTTAGCGTGGTGGTGGGTATTAAAGAGGGCACATTCTCCATGGATCACTGTGTTTTAGGAACAAACAATGAATCATGGGACACTACACCAAAACAAATGATGTACTCCATGGTGATTAACAAAGCAATAAAAAACAAAGACTGTAATAAGAGATGAAGAAGGACACTATATCCTACTTAGTGTGTCTATCCAACAAGAAGATCTCACAATTGTAAATATCTATGCCCCGAAGATGGGAGCATCCAATTATATAAGGCAATTAAGAAGAAAATCAAAGAAACTCATTGACCACCATACAATCATAGTGGGGGACTTTAACACCCCCCTGACTGAAATGGCCAGATCATCTAAGCAAAAGATCAACAAGGAAATAAAGACTTTAAATGACACACTGGACCAAATGGACTTCACAGACATATTCAGAACGTTCCATCCCAATGCAACGGAATACACATTCTTCTCTAGTGCCCATGGAACATTCTCCAGAATGGATCACATCCTAGGTCACAAATCAGGTCTCAACCGGTACCCAAAGATTGGGATCATTCCCTGCACATTTTCAGACCACAATGTTTTGAAACTAGAACTCAATCACAAGAGGAGAGTCGGAAAGAACTCAAATACATGGAGGCTAAAGAGCATCCTACGAAAGAATGAATGGGTCAACCAGGAAATTAAAGAAGAATTTAAAAAGTTCATGGAAACCAATGAAAATGAAAACTCAACTGTCCAAAATCTTTGGGATACAGCCAAGGCAGTCCTGCGAGGAAAGTATATAGCAATACAAGCCTTTCTCAAGAAACAAGAAAGGTCTCAAATACACACCCAACCCTACACCTAAAGGAGCTGGAGAAAGAACGGCAAATAAAGCCTAAACCCAGCAGGAGAAGAGAAATCATGCAGTTCAGAGCAGAAATCAATGAAATAGAACCCAGAAGAACAGTAGAAGTGATCAACGGAACTAGGAGCTGGTACTTTGAAAGAATTCACAAGATTGATACACCCCTGTCCAGGCTGATCAAAAAGAAAAGAGAAATGACCCAAATCAACAAAATCATGAATGAAAGAGGAGAGATCACAAACAACACCAAAGAAATACAAACAATTATAAGAACGTAATCTGAGCAACCCTAGGGCAGCAAATTCCATAACCTGGAAGAAATGGGTGCATTCCTAGAGATGTGTCAACTAACAAAACTGACCCAGGAAGAAATAGAAAACATGAACAGTCCTATAACCACGAAGGCAATTGAAGTAGTCATCAAAAACCTCCCAAGAAACCAAAGCCCAGGGCCAGATGGTTTCCCAGGGGAATTCTATCAGACATTTAAAGAAGAATTAATACCTATTCTCCTGAAACTGTTCCAAACAATAGAAATGGAAGGAAAACTTCCAAACTCATTTATGAGGCCACCATTACCTTGATTCCAAAACCAGACAAAGATCCCATCAAAAAGGAGAATTAGAGACCAATATCCTTGATGAACATCGATGCAAAAATTCTCACCAAAATACTAGCCAAGAGGACCCAACAGTACATGAAAAGGAGTATTCACCATGACCAAGTGGGATTTATCCCTGGGCTGCAAGGCTGGTTCAACATCCGCAAATCAGTCAACGTGATCAAATACATTAACAAAAGAAAGAACGAGAATCATATGATCCTCCCAAGAGATGCAGAAAAAGCATTGGACAAAGTACAGCAACCTTTCTGGATCAAAACTCTTCAGAGTATAGGGACAGCGGGTACATACCTCAATATCATAAAAGCCATCTACGAAAACGCTACAGCGAATATCATTCTCAATGGGGAAAAGCTGAGATCTTTTCCCCCAAAGTCAGCAACGCGGCAGGGATAGCCACTCTCACCACTGCTATTCAACATAGTATTAGAAGTCCTAGCCACAGCAATCAGACAACAAAAAGTAATCCAAGGCATCCAAATCGGCAGAGAGGAAGTCAAACTCTCACTCTTGGCAGATGATATGATACTTTATGTGGAAAACCCAAAAGACTCCACCCCAAAACTGCTAGAACTCACACAGCAATTCCGTCAAGTAGCAGGCTATAAAATCAATGCACAGGAATCAGTGGCATTCCTATACAACAACAACAAGACAGAAGAGAGACAAATCAAGGAGTCGATCCCATTCACAACTGCACCCAAAACCAGAAGAGACCTAGGAATATATTGAACCCAAGAGGCAAGGGATCTGTACTCAGAAAACTACAAAATACGCAGGAAAGAAATTGAAGAAGACACAAAGAAACGGAAAAACGTTCCATGCTCATGGATTGGGAGAACCAACATTGTGAAGAGGTCAATGCTACCTAGAGCAATCTACACATGCAATGCAATCCCCATCAAAATACCATCCACTTTTTTCCACGAAATGGAACAAATAATCCTAAAATTTGAATGGAACCTGAAGAGACCCCGAGTAGCCAGAGGAATATTGAGAAAGAAAAGCAAAGCTGGCGGCATCACAATTCTGGACTTCCAGCTCTATGACAAAGCTGTCATCATCAAGACAGTATGGTACTGGCACAAAAACAGACACATGGATCCATGGAACAGAATCGAGAGCCCAGAAATGGACCCTCAACTCTATGGTCAACTTATCTTTGACAGAGCAGGAAGGAATGTCCAATGGCAAAAAGAGAGTCTCTTCAACAACTGGTGTTGGGAGAATTGGACAGCCCCATGCAGAAGAATGACACTGGACCATTTCCTGACACCACACACAGAAGTAGACGCCAAATGGTTGAAAGACCTCAATGTGAGACAGGAGTCCATCAAAATCCTAAAGGAGGACACAGGTAGCAAGCTCTTCGACCTCACCCGCAGCAACTTCTTCCTAGAAACATCACCAAAGGCACGGGAAGCCAGGGCAAAAATGAACTATTGGGATTTCATCAAGATAAAAAGCTTTGGCACAGCAAAAGAAACAGTCCACAAAACTAAAAGACAACCGACAGAATGGGAGAAATTATTTGCAAATGACATATCAGATAAAGGGCTACTATCCAATATGTATAAAAACTTATCAAACTCAACACCCAAAGAACAAATAATCCAATCAAGAAATAGGCAGAAGACATGAACAGACATTTTTCCAAAGAAGACATCCAAATGGCCCACAGGCACATGAAAAAGTGCTCAACACGGCTCGGCATCAGGGAAATCCAAATCAAAACCTCAATGAGATACCCCCTCACACCCGTCAGAATGGCTCAAATGAACAAGTCAGGGAACGACAGAGGTTGGCGGGGATGTGGAGAAAGGGGAACCCTCCTACACTGGTGGTGGGAATGCAAGCTGGTGCAACCCCTCTGGAAAAGTGTATGGACGTTCCTCAAACAGTTATAATTAGAGCTACCATTCGATCCAGCAATTGCACTCCTGGGTATTTACCCCAAAGATACAAATGTAGGGACCCGAAGCGGTACGTGCACCCCATTGTTTATAGCAGCAATATCCACAATAGCCAAACGGTGGAAAGAGCCAAGATGTCCATCGACAGATGAATGGATAAAGAAGAGGTGGTATATATATACACAATGGACTATTACGCAGCCATCAAAAGGAATGAGGTGTTGCCATGGACAACGACGTGGATGGAACTGGAGGGTCCGACGATTAGTGAAATAAGTCAATCAGAGAAAGACATGTATCATATGACCTCACTGATATGAGGGATTCTTAATCTCAGGAACAGAGTGAGGCTTGCTGGAGTGGTCGGGGGGGGGGATGGGGTGGCTGGGTGATAGACTTTGGGGAGGGTATGAGCTACGGTGAGCGCTGTGAATTGTGTAAGACTGTTGAATCACAGATCTGTACTTCTGAAACAAATAACGCAACATATTTTAAGAATAAAGGAAAACAAGGAGACAGCAGGAGAGGAAGAATGAAGGGGAGTTAGTGAGAGGGGGAGACGGACCAGGAGAGATGATGGATTCTGAAAAAAATTCCGAGGTTTCTAGAGGGGAGGTGGGTCGGTGGATTGGTTTGACTGGTGATGGTTATTAAAGAGGGCACATTCCGCATGGAGCACTGTGTGTTAGGAACAAACAATGAATCATGGGACAGTACACCAAAACAAATGATGTAGTACATGGTGATTAACAAAGCAGTAAAAAACAAAGACTGTAATAAGAGATGAAGAAGGACACTATATCCTACTTAAAGGGTCTATCCAACAAGAAGATCTCACAATTGTAAATATCTATGCCCCGAACATGGGAGCATCCAATTATATAAGGCAATTAAGAAGAAAAGCAAAGAAACACATTGACCACCATACAATCATAGTGGGGGACTTTAACACCCCCCTGACTGAAATGGCCAGATCATCTAAGCAAAAGATCAACAAGGAAATAAAGACTTAAATGACACACTGGACCAAATGGACTTCACAGACATATTCAGAACGTTCCATCCCAATGCAACGGAATACACTTTCTTCTCTAGTGCCCATGGAACATTCTCCAGAATGGATCACATCCTAGGTCACAAATCAGGTCTCAACCGGTACCCAAAGATTGGGATCATTCCCTGCACATTTTCAGACCACAATGCTTTGAAACTAGAATTCAATCACAAGAGGAAAGTGGGAAAGAACTCAAATACATGGAGGCTAAAGAGCATCCTACGAAAGAATGAATGGGTCAACCAGGAAATTAAAGAAGAATTTAAAAAGTTCATGGAAACCAATGAAAATGAAAACTCAACTGTCCAAAATCTTTGGGATACAGCCAAGGCAGTCCTGCGAGGAAAGTATATAGCAATACAAGCCTTTCTCAAGAAACAAGAAAGGTCTCAAATACACACCCAACCCTACACCTAAAGGAGCTGGAGAAAGAACGGCAAATAAAGCCTAAACCCAGCAGGAGAAGAGAAATCATGCAGTTCAGAGCAGAAATCAATGAAATAGAACCCAGAAGAACAGTAGAAGTGATCAACGGAACTAGGAGCTGGTACTTTGAAAGAATTCACAAGATTGATACACCCCTGTCCAGGCTGATCAAAAAGAAAAGAGAAATGACCCAAATCAACAAAATCATGAATGAAAGAGGAGAGATCACAAACAACACCAAAGAAATACAAACAATTATAAGAACGTAATCTGAGCAACCCTAGGGCAGCAAATTCCATAACCTGGAAGAAATGGGTGCATTCCTAGAGATGTGTCAACTAACAAAACTGACCCAGGAAGAAATAGAAAACATGAACAGTCCTATAACCACGAAGGCAATTGAAGTAGTCATCAAAAACCTCCCAAGAAACCAAAGCCCAGGGCCAGATGGTTTCCCAGGGGAATTCTATCAGACATTTAAAGAAGAATTAATACCTATTCTCCTGAAACTGTTCCAAACAATAGAAATGGAAGGAAAACTTCCAAACTCATTTATGAGGCCACCATTACCTTGATTCCAAAACCAGACAAAGATCCCATCAAAAAGGAGAATTAGAGACCAATATCCTTGATGAACATCGATGCAAAAATTCTCACCAAAATACTAGCCAAGAGGACCCAACAGTACATGAAAAGGAGTATTCACCATGACCAAGTGGGATTTATCCCTGGGCTGCAAGGCTGGTTCAACATCCGCAAATCAGTCAACGTGATCAAATACATTAACAAAAGAAAGAACGAGAATCATATGATCCTCCCAAGAGATGCAGAAAAAGCATTGGACAAAGTACAGCAACCTTTCTGGATCAAAACTCTTCAGAGTATAGGGACAGCGGGTACATACCTCAATATCATAAAAGCCATCTACGAAAACCCTACAACGAATATCATTCTCAATGGGGAAAAGCTGAGATCTTTTCCCCTAAAGTCAGCAACGCGGCAGGGATAGCCACTCTCACCACTGCTATTCAACATAGTATTAGAAGTCCTAGCCACAGCAATCAGACAACAAAAAGTAATCCAAGGCATCCAAATCGGCAGAGAGGAAGTCAAACTCTCACTCTTGGCAGATGATATGATACTTTATGTGGAAAACCCAAAAGACTCCACCCCAAAACTGCTAGAACTCACACAGCAATTCCGTCAAGTAGCAGGGTATAAAATCAATGCACAGGAATCAGTGGCATTCCTATACACCAACAACAAGACAGAAGAGAGACAAATCAAGGAGTCGATCCCATTCACAACTGCACCCAAAACCAGAAGAGACCTAGGAATATATTCATCCCAAGAGGCAAAGGATCTGTACTCAGAAAACTACAAAATACGCAGGAAAGAAATTGAAGAAGACACAAAGAAACGGAAAAACGTTCCATGCTCATGGATTGGGAGAACCAACATTGTGAAGAGGTCAATGCTACCTAGAGCAATCTACACATGCAATGCAATCCCCATCAAAATACCATCCACTTTTTTCCACGAAATGGAATAAATAATCCTAAAATTTGAATGGAACCTGAAGAGACCCCGAGTAGCCAGAGGAATATTGAGAAAGAAAAGCAAAGCTGGCGGCATCACAATTCTGGACTTCCAGCTCTATGACAAAGCTGTCATCATCAAGACAGTATGGTACTTGCACAAAAACAGACACATGGATCCATGGAACACAATCGAGAGCCCAGAAATGGACCCTCAACTCTATGGTCAACTTATCTTTGACAGAGCAGGAAGGAATGTCCAATGGCAAAAAGAGAGTCTCTTCAACAACTGGTGTTGGGAGAATTGGACAGCCCCATGCAGAAGAATGACACTGGACCATTTCCTGACACCACACACAGAAGTAGACGCCAAATGGTTGAAAGACCTCAATGTGAGACAGGAGTCCATCAAAATCCTAAAGGAGAACACAGGTAGCAAGCTCTTCGACCTCAGCCGCAGCAACTTCTTCCTAGAAACATCACCAAAGGCACGGGAAGCCAGGGCAAAAATGAACTATTGGGATTTCATCAAGATAAAAAGCTTTGGCACAGCAAAAGAAACAGTCCACAAAACCAAAAGACAACCGACAGAATGGGAGAAATTATTTGCAAATGACATATCAGATAAAGGGCTACTATCCAATATGTATAAAAACTTATCAAACTCAACACCCAAAGAACAAATAATCCAATCAAGAAATAGGCAGAAGACATGAACAGACATTTTTCCAAAGAAGACATCCAAATGGCCCACAGGCACATGAAAAAGTGCTCAACACGGCTCGGCATCAGGGAAATCCAAATCAAAACCTCAATGAGATACCCCCTCACACCCGTCAGAATGGCTCAAATGAACAAGTCAGGGAACGACAGAGGTTGGCGGGGATGTGGAGAAAGGGGAACCCTCCTACACTGGTGGTGGGAATGCAAGCTGGTGCAACCCCTCTGGAAAAGTGTATGGAGGTTCCTCAAACAGTTATAATTAGAGCTACCATTCGATCCAGCAATTGCACTCCTGGGTATTTACCCCAAAGATACAAATGTAGGGACCCGAAGCGGTACGTGCACCCCATTGTTTATAGCAGCAATATCCACAATAGCCAAACGGTGGAAAGAGCCAAGATGTCCATCGACAGATGAATGGATAAAGAAGAGGTGGTATATATATACACAATGGACTATTACGCAGCCATCAAAAGGAATGAGGTGTTGCCATGGACAACGACGTGGATGGAACTGGAGGGTCCGACGATTAGTGAAATAAGTCAATCAGAGAAAGACATGTATCATATGACCTCACTGATATGAGGGATTCTTAATCTCAGGAACAGAGTGAGGCTTGCTGGAGTGGTCGGGGGGGGGGATGGGGTGGCTGGGTGATAGACTTTGGGGAGGGTATGAGCTACGGTGAGCGCTGTGAATTGTGTAAGACTGTTGAATCACAGATCTGTACTTCTGAAACAAATAACGCAACATATTTTAAGAATAAAGGAAAACAAGGAGACAGCAGGAGAGGAAGAATGAAGGGGAGTTAGTGAGAGGGGGAGACGGACCAGGAGAGATGATGGATTCTGAAAAAAAATCCGAGGTTTCTAGAGGGGAGGTGGGTCGGTGGATTGGTTTGACTGGTGATGGTTATTAAAGAGGGCACATTCTGCATGGAGCACTGTGTGTTAGGAACAAACAATGAATCATGGGACAGTACACCAAAACAAATGATGTAGTACATGGTGATTAACAAAGCAATAAAAAACAAAGACTGTAATAGGAGATGAAGAAGGACACTATATCCTACTTAAAGGGTCTATCCAACAAGAAGATCTCACAATTGTAAATATCTATGCCCCGAACATGGGAGCATCCAATTATATAAGGCAATTAAGAAGAAATGCAAAGAAACACATTGACCACCATACAATCATAGTGGGGGACTTTAACACCCCCCTGACTGAAATGGCCAGATCATCTAAGCAAAAGATCAACAAGGAAATAAAGACTTTAAATGACACACTGGACCAAATGGACTTCACAGACATATTCAGAACGTTCCATCCCAATGCAACGGAATACACATTCTTCTCTAGTGCCCATGGAACATTCTCCAGAATGGATCACATCCTAGGTCACAAATCAGGTCTCAACCGGTACCCAAAGATTGGGATCATTCCCTGCACATTTTCAGACCACAATGTTTTGAAACTAGAACTCAATCACAAGAGGAGAGTCGGAAAGAACTCAAATACATGGAGGCTAAAGAGCATCCTACGAAAGAATGAATGGGTCAACCAGGAAATTAAAGAAGAATTTAAAAAGTTCATGGAAACCAATGAAAATGAAAACTCAACTGTCCAAAATCTTTGGGATACAGCCAAGGCAGTCCTGCGAGGAAAGTATATAGCAATACAAGCCTTTCTCAAGAAACAAGAAAGGTCTCAAATACACACCCAACCCTACACCTAAAGGAGCTGGAGAAAGAACGGCAAATAAAGCCTAAACCCAGCAGGAGAAGAGAAATCATGCAGTTCAGAGCAGAAATCAATGAAATAGAACCCAGAAGAACAGTAGAAGTGATCAACGGAACTAGGAGCTGGTACTTTGAAAGAATTCACAAGATTGATACACCCCTGTCCAGGCTGATCAAAAAGAAAAGAGAAATGACCCAAATCAACAAAATCATGAATGAAAGAGGAGAGATCACAAACAACACCAAAGAAATACAAACAATTATAAGAACGTAATCTGAGCAACCCTAGGGCAGCAAATTCCATAACCTGGAAGAAATGGGTGCATTCCTAGAGATGTGTCAACTAACAAAACTGACCCAGGAAGAAATAGAAAACATGAACAGTCCTATAACCACGAAGGCAATTGAAGTAGTCATCAAAAACCTCCCAAGAAACCAAAGCCCAGGGCCAGATGGTTTCCCAGGGGAATTCTATCAGACATTTAAAGAAGAATTAATACCTATTCTCCTGAAACTGTTCCAAACAATAGAAATGGAAGGAAAACTTCCAAACTCATTTATGAGGCCACCATTACCTTGATTCCAAAACCAGACAAAGATCCCATCAAAAAGGAGAATTAGAGACCAATATCCTTGATGAACATCGATGCAAAAATTCTCACCAAAATACTAGCCAAGAGGACCCAACAGTACATGAAAAGGAGTATTCACCATGACCAAGTGGGATTTATCCCTGGGCTGCAAGGCTGGTTCAACATCCGCAAATCAGTCAACGTGATCAAATACATTAACAAAAGAAAGAACGAGAATCATATGATCCTCTCAATAGATGCAGAAAAAGCACTGGACAAAGTACAGCACCCTTTCTGGATCAAAACTCTTCAGAGTATAGGGACAGCGGGTACATACCTCAATATCATAAAAGCCATCTACGAAAACCGTACAGCGAATATCATTCTCAATGGGGAAAAGCTGAGATCTTTTCCCCTAAGGTCAGGAACGCGGCAGGGATAGCCATTCTCACCACTGCTATTCAACATAGTATTAGAAGTCCTAGCCACAGCAATCAGACAACAAAATGTAATCCAAGGCATCCAAATCGGCAGAGAGGAAGTCAAACTCTCACTCTTTGCAGATGATATGATACTTTATGTGGAAAACCCAAAAGACTCCACCCCAAAACTGCTAGAACTCACACAGCAATTCCGTCAAGTAGCAGGCTATAAAATCAATGCACAGGAATCAGTGGCATTCCTATACACCAACAACAAGACAGAAGAGAGACAAATCAAGGAGTCGATCCCATTCACAACTGCACCCAAAACCAGAAGAGACCTAGGAATATATTCATCCCAAGAGGCAAAGGATCTGTACTCAGAAAACTACAAAATACGCAGGAAAGAAATTGAAGAAGACACAAAGAAACGGAAAAACCTTCCATGCTCATGGATTGGGAGAACCAACATTGTGAAGAGGTCAATGCTACCTAGAGCAATCTACACATGCAATGCAATCCCCATCAAAATACCATCCACTTTTTTCCAGGAAATGGAACAAATACTCCTAAAATTTGAATGGAACCAGAAGAGACCCCGAATAGCCAGAGGAATATTGAGAAAGAAAAGCAAAGCTGGCGGCATCACAATTCTGGACTTCCAGCTCTATGACAAAGCTCTCATCAACAAGACAGTATGGTACTGGCACAAAAACAGACACATGGATCCATGGAACAGAATCGAGAGCCCAGAAATGGACCCTCAACTCTATGGTCAACTTATCTTTGACAGAGCAGGAAGGAATGTCCAATGGCAAAAAGAGAGTCTCTTCAACAACTGGTGTTGGGAGAATTGGACAGCCCCATGCAGAAGAATGACAGTGGACCATTTCCTGACACCACACACAAAAGTAGACTCCAAATGGTTGAAAGAGCTCAATGTGAGACAGGAGTCCATCAAAATCCTAAAGGAGAACACAGGTAGCAAGCACTTCGACCTCAGCCGCAGCAACTTCTTCCTAGAAACATCACCAAAGGCACGGGAAGCCAGGGCAAAAATGAACTATTGGGATTTCATCAAGATAAAAAGCTTTGGCACAGCAAAAGAAACAGTCCACAAAACCAAAAGACAACCGACAGAATGGGAGAAATTATTTGCAAATGACCTATCAGATAAAGGGCTACTACCCAATATGTATAAAAACTTATCAAACTCAACACCCAAAGAACAAATAATCCAATCAAGAAATAGGCAGAAGACATGAACAGACATTTTTCCAAAGAAGACATCCAAATGGCCCACAGGCACATGAAAAAGTGCTCAACACGGCTTGGCATCAGAGAAATCCAAATGAAAACCTCAATGAGATACCACCTCACACCCGTCAGAATGGCTCAAATGAACAAGTCAGGGAACGACAGAGTTTGGCGGGGATGTGGAGATAGGGGAACCCGCCGACACTGGTGGTGGGAATGCAAGCTGCTGCAACCCCTCTGGAAAACAGTATGGAGGTTCCTCACACAGTTGAAATTAGAGCTACCATTCGATCCAACATTTGCACTCCTGGGTATTTACCCCAAAGATACAAATGTAGGGACCCGAAGCGGTACGTGCACCCCATTGTTTATAGCAGCAATGTCCACAATAGCCAAACTGTGGAAACAGCCAAGATGTCCATCGACAGATGAATGGATAAAGAAGAGGTGGTATATATATACACAATGGACTATTACGCAGCCATCAAAAGGAATGAGATGTTGCCATGGACAACGACGTGGATGGAACTGGAGGGTCCGACAATTAGTGAAATAAGTCAATCAGAGAAAGACATGTATCATATGACCTCACTGATATGAGGGATTCTTAATCTCAGGAACAGAGTGAGGCTTGCTGGAGTGGTCGGGGGGGGGGATGGGGTGGCTGGGTGATAGACTTTGGGGAGGGTATGAGCTACGGTGAGCGCTGTGAATTGTGTAAGACTGTTGAATCACAGATCTGTACTTCTGAAACAAATAACGCAACATATTTTAAGAATAAAGGAAAACAAGGAGACAGCAGGAGAGGAAGAATGAAGGGGAGTTAGTGAGAGGGGGAGACGGACCAGGAGAGATGATGGATTCTGAAAAAAATTCCGAGGTTTCTAGAGGGGAGGTGGGTCGGTGGATTGGTTTGACTGGTGATGGTTATTAAAGAGGGCACATTCCGCATGGAGCACTGTGTGTTAGGAACAAACAATGAATCATGGGACAGTACACCAAAACAAATGATGTAGTACATGGTGATTAACAAAGCAGTAAAAAACAAAGACTGTAATAAGAGATGAAGAAGGACACTATATCCTACTTAAAGGGTCTATCCAACAAGAAGATCTCACAATTGTAAATATCTATGCCCCGAACATGGGAGCATCCAATTATATAAGGCAATTAAGAAGAAAAGCAAAGAAACACATTGACCACCATACAATCATAGTGGGGGACTTTAACACCCCCCTGACTGAAATGGCCAGATCATCTAAGCAAAAGATCAACAAGGAAATAAAGACTTAAATGACACACTGGACCAAATGGACTTCACAGACATATTCAGAACGTTCCATCCCAATGCAACGGAATACACTTTCTTCTCTAGTGCCCATGGAACATTCTCCAGAATGGATCACATCCTAGGTCACAAATCAGGTCTCAACCGGTACCCAAAGATTGGGATCATTCCCTGCACATTTTCAGACCACAATGCTTTGAAACTAGAATTCAATCACAAGAGGAAAGTGGGAAAGAACTCAAATACATGGAGGCTAAAGAGCATCCTACGAAAGAATGAATGGGTCAACCAGGAAATTAAAGAAGAATTTAAAAAGTTCATGGAAACCAATGAAAATGAAAACTCAACTGTCCAAAATCTTTGGGATACAGCCAAGGCAGTCCTGCGAGGAAAGTATATAGCAATACAAGCCTTTCTCAAGAAACAAGAAAGGTCTCAAATACACACCCAACCCTACACCTAAAGGAGCTGGAGAAAGAACGGCAAATAAAGCCTAAACCCAGCAGGAGAAGAGAAATCATGCAGTTCAGAGCAGAAATCAATGAAATAGAACCCAGAAGAACAGTAGAAGTGATCAACGGAACTAGGAGCTGGTACTTTGAAAGAATTCACAAGATTGATACACCCCTGTCCAGGCTGATCAAAAAGAAAAGAGAAATGACCCAAATCAACAAAATCATGAATGAAAGAGGAGAGATCACAAACAACACCAAAGAAATACAAACAATTATAAGAACGTAATCTGAGCAACCCTAGGGCAGCAAATTCCATAACCTGGAAGAAATGGGTGCATTCCTAGAGATGTGTCAACTAACAAAACTGACCCAGGAAGAAATAGAAAACATGAACAGTCCTATAACCACGAAGGCAATTGAAGTAGTCATCAAAAACCTCCCAAGAAACCAAAGCCCAGGGCCAGATGGTTTCCCAGGGGAATTCTATCAGACATTTAAAGAAGAATTAATACCTATTCTCCTGAAACTGTTCCAAACAATAGAAATGGAAGGAAAACTTCCAAACTCATTTATGAGGCCACCATTACCTTGATTCCAAAACCAGACAAAGATCCCATCAAAAAGGAGAATTAGAGACCAATATCCTTGATGAACATCGATGCAAAAATTCTCACCAAAATACTAGCCAAGAGGACCCAACAGTACATGAAAAGGAGTATTCACCATGACCAAGTGGGATTTATCCCTGGGCTGCAAGGCTGGTTCAACATCCGCAAATCAGTCAACGTGATCAAATACATTAACAAAAGAAAGAACGAGAATCATATGATCCTCCCAAGAGATGCAGAAAAAGCATTGGACAAAGTACAGCAACCTTTCTGGATCAAAACTCTTCAGAGTATAGGGACAGCGGGTACATACCTCAATATCATAAAAGCCATCTACGAAAACCCTACAACGAATATCATTCTCAATGGGGAAAAGCTGAGATCTTTTCCCCTAAAGTCAGCAACGCGGCAGGGATAGCCACTCTCACCACTGCTATTCAACATAGTATTAGAAGTCCTAGCCACAGCAATCAGACAACAAAAAGTAATCCAAGGCATCCAAATCGGCAGAGAGGAAGTCAAACTCTCACTCTTGGCAGATGATATGATACTTTATGTGGAAAACCCAAAAGACTCCACCCCAAAACTGCTAGAACTCACACAGCAATTCCGTCAAGTAGCAGGGTATAAAATCAATGCACAGGAATCAGTGGCATTCCTATACACCAACAACAAGACAGAAGAGAGACAAATCAAGGAGTCGATCCCATTCACAACTGCACCCAAAACCAGAAGAGACCTAGGAATATATTCATCCCAAGAGGCAAAGGATCTGTACTCAGAAAACTACAAAATACGCAGGAAAGAAATTGAAGAAGACACAAAGAAACGGAAAAACGTTCCATGCTCATGGATTGGGAGAACCAACATTGTGAAGAGGTCAATGCTACCTAGAGCAATCTACACATGCAATGCAATCCCCATCAAAATACCATCCACTTTTTTCCACGAAATGGAATAAATAATCCTAAAATTTGAATGGAACCTGAAGAGACCCCGAGTAGCCAGAGGAATATTGAGAAAGAAAAGCAAAGCTGGCGGCATCACAATTCTGGACTTCCAGCTCTATGACAAAGCTGTCATCATCAAGACAGTATGGTACTTGCACAAAAACAGACACATGGATCCATGGAACACAATCGAGAGCCCAGAAATGGACCCTCAACTCTATGGTCAACTTATCTTTGACAGAGCAGGAAGGAATGTCCAATGGCAAAAAGAGAGTCTCTTCAACAACTGGTGTTGGGAGAATTGGACAGCCCCATGCAGAAGAATGACACTGGACCATTTCCTGACACCACACACAGAAGTAGACGCCAAATGGTTGAAAGACCTCAATGTGAGACAGGAGTCCATCAAAATCCTAAAGGAGAACACAGGTAGCAAGCTCTTCGACCTCAGCCGCAGCAACTTCTTCCTAGAAACATCACCAAAGGCACGGGAAGCCAGGGCAAAAATGAACTATTGGGATTTCATCAAGATAAAAAGCTTTGGCACAGCAAAAGAAACAGTCCACAAAACCAAAAGACAACCGACAGAATGGGAGAAATTATTTGCAAATGACATATCAGATAAAGGGCTACTATCCAATATGTATAAAAACTTATCAAACTCAACACCCAAAGAACAAATAATCCAATCAAGAAATAGGCAGAAGACATGAACAGACATTTTTCCAAAGAAGACATCCAAATGGCCCACAGGCACATGAAAAAGTGCTCAACACGGCTCGGCATCAGGGAAATCCAAATCAAAACCTCAATGAGATACCCCCTCACACCCGTCAGAATGGCTCAAATGAACAAGTCAGGGAACGACAGAGGTTGGCGGGGATGTGGAGAAAGGGGAACCCTCCTACACTGGTGGTGGGAATGCAAGCTGGTGCAACCCCTCTGGAAAAGTGTATGGACGTTCCTCAAACAGTTATAATTAGAGCTACCATTCGATCCAGCAATTGCACTCCTGGGTATTTACCCCAAAGATACAAATGTAGGGACCCGAAGCGGTACGTGCACCCCATTGTTTATAGCAGCAATATCCACAATAGCCAAACGGTGGAAAGAGCCAAGATGTCCATCGACAGATGAATGGATAAAGAAGAGGTGGTATATATATACACAATGGACTATTACGCAGCCATCAAAAGGAATGAGGTGTTGCCATGGACAACGACGTGGATGGAACTGGAGGGTCCGACGATTAGTGAAATAAGTCAATCAGAGAAAGACATGTATCATATGACCTCACTGATATGAGGGATTCTTAATCTCAGGAACAGAGTGAGGCTTGCTGGAGTGGTCGGGGGGGGGGATGGGGTGGCTGGGTGATAGACTTTGGGGAGGGTATGAGCTACGGTGAGCGCTGTGAATTGTGTAAGACTGTTGAATCACAGATCTGTACTTCTGAAACAAATAACGCAACATATTTTAAGAATAAAGGAAAACAAGGAGACAGCAGGAGAGGAAGAATGAAGGGGAGTTAGTGAGAGGGGGAGACGGACCAGGAGAGATGATGGATTCTGAAAAAAAATCCGAGGTTTCTAGAGGGGAGGTGGGTCGGTGGATTGGTTTGACTGGTGATGGTTATTAAAGAGGGCACATTCTGCATGGAGCACTGTGTGTTAGGAACAAACAATGAATCATGGGACAGTACACCAAAACAAATGATGTAGTACATGGTGATTAACAAAGCAATAAAAAACAAAGACTGTAATAGGAGATGAAGAAGGACACTATATCCTACTTAAAGGGTCTATCCAACAAGAAGATCTCACAATTGTAAATATCTATGCCCCGAACATGGGAGCATCCAATTATATAAGGCAATTAAGAAGAAATGCAAAGAAACACATTGACCACCATACAATCATAGTGGGGGACTTTAACACCCCCCTGACTGAAATGGCCAGATCATCTAAGCAAAAGATCAACAAGGAAATAAAGACTTTAAATGACACACTGGACCAAATGGACTTCACAGACATATTCAGAACGTTCCATCCCAATGCAACGGAATACACATTCTTCTCTAGTGCCCATGGAACATTCTCCAGAATGGATCACATCCTAGGTCACAAATCAGGTCTCAACCGGTACCCAAAGATTGGGATCATTCCCTGCACATTTTCAGACCACAATGTTTTGAAACTAGAACTCAATCACAAGAGGAGAGTCGGAAAGAACTCAAATACATGGAGGCTAAAGAGCATCCTACGAAAGAATGAATGGGTCAACCAGGAAATTAAAGAAGAATTTAAAAAGTTCATGGAAACCAATGAAAATGAAAACTCAACTGTCCAAAATCTTTGGGATACAGCCAAGGCAGTCCTGCGAGGAAAGTATATAGCAATACAAGCCTTTCTCAAGAAACAAGAAAGGTCTCAAATACACACCCAACCCTACACCTAAAGGAGCTGGAGAAAGAACGGCAAATAAAGCCTAAACCCAGCAGGAGAAGAGAAATCATGCAGTTCAGAGCAGAAATCAATGAAATAGAACCCAGAAGAACAGTAGAAGTGATCAACGGAACTAGGAGCTGGTACTTTGAAAGAATTCACAAGATTGATACACCCCTGTCCAGGCTGATCAAAAAGAAAAGAGAAATGACCCAAATCAACAAAATCATGAATGAAAGAGGAGAGATCACAAACAACACCAAAGAAATACAAACAATTATAAGAACGTAATCTGAGCAACCCTAGGGCAGCAAATTCCATAACCTGGAAGAAATGGGTGCATTCCTAGAGATGTGTCAACTAACAAAACTGACCCAGGAAGAAATAGAAAACATGAACAGTCCTATAACCACGAAGGCAATTGAAGTAGTCATCAAAAACCTCCCAAGAAACCAAAGCCCAGGGCCAGATGGTTTCCCAGGGGAATTCTATCAGACATTTAAAGAAGAATTAATACCTATTCTCCTGAAACTGTTCCAAACAATAGAAATGGAAGGAAAACTTCCAAACTCATTTATGAGGCCACCATTACCTTGATTCCAAAACCAGACAAAGATCCCATCAAAAAGGAGAATTAGAGACCAATATCCTTGATGAACATCGATGCAAAAATTCTCACCAAAATACTAGCCAAGAGGACCCAACAGTACATGAAAAGGAGTATTCACCATGACCAAGTGGGATTTATCCCTGGGCTGCAAGGCTGGTTCAACATCCGCAAATCAGTCAACGTGATCAAATACATTAACAAAAGAAAGAACGAGAATCATATGATCCTCTCAATAGATGCAGAAAAAGCACTGGACAAAGTACAGCACCCTTTCTGGATCAAAACTCTTCAGAGTATAGGGACAGCGGGTACATACCTCAATATCATAAAAGCCATCTACGAAAACCGTACAGCGAATATCATTCTCAATGGGGAAAAGCTGAGATCTTTTCCCCTAAGGTCAGGAACGCGGCAGGGATAGCCATTCTCACCACTGCTATTCAACATAGTATTAGAAGTCCTAGCCACAGCAATCAGACAACAAAATGTAATCCAAGGCATCCAAATCGGCAGAGAGGAAGTCAAACTCTCACTCTTTGCAGATGATATGATACTTTATGTGGAAAACCCAAAAGACTCCACCCCAAAACTGCTAGAACTCACACAGCAATTCCGTCAAGTAGCAGGCTATAAAATCAATGCACAGGAATCAGTGGCATTCCTATACACCAACAACAAGACAGAAGAGAGACAAATCAAGGAGTCGATCCCATTCACAACTGCACCCAAAACCAGAAGAGACCTAGGAATATATTCATCCCAAGAGGCAAAGGATCTGTACTCAGAAAACTACAAAATACGCAGGAAAGAAATTGAAGAAGACACAAAGAAACGGAAAAACCTTCCATGCTCATGGATTGGGAGAACCAACATTGTGAAGAGGTCAATGCTACCTAGAGCAATCTACACATGCAATGCAATCCCCATCAAAATACCATCCACTTTTTTCCAGGAAATGGAACAAATACTCCTAAAATTTGAATGGAACCAGAAGAGACCCCGAATAGCCAGAGGAATATTGAGAAAGAAAAGCAAAGCTGGCGGCATCACAATTCTGGACTTCCAGCTCTATGACAAAGCTCTCATCAACAAGACAGTATGGTACTGGCACAAAAACAGACACATGGATCCATGGAACAGAATCGAGAGCCCAGAAATGGACCCTCAACTCTATGGTCAACTTATCTTTGACAGAGCAGGAAGGAATGTCCAATGGCAAAAAGAGAGTCTCTTCAACAACTGGTGTTGGGAGAATTGGACAGCCCCATGCAGAAGAATGACAGTGGACCATTTCCTGACACCACACACAAAAGTAGACTCCAAATGGTTGAAAGAGCTCAATGTGAGACAGGAGTCCATCAAAATCCTAAAGGAGAACACAGGTAGCAAGCACTTCGACCTCAGCCGCAGCAACTTCTTCCTAGAAACATCACCAAAGGCACGGGAAGCCAGGGCAAAAATGAACTATTGGGATTTCATCAAGATAAAAAGCTTTGGCACAGCAAAAGAAACAGTCCACAAAACCAAAAGACAACCGACAGAATGGGAGAAATTATTTGCAAATGACCTATCAGATAAAGGGCTACTACCCAATATGTATAAAAACTTATCAAACTCAACACCCAAAGAACAAATAATCCAATCAAGAAATAGGCAGAAGACATGAACAGACATTTTTCCAAAGAAGACATCCAAATGGCCCACAGGCACATGAAAAAGTGCTCAACACGGCTTGGCATCAGAGAAATCCAAATGAAAACCTCAATGAGATACCACCTCACACCCGTCAGAATGGCTCAAATGAACAAGTCAGGGAACGACAGAGTTTGGCGGGGATGTGGAGATAGGGGAACCCGCCGACACTGGTGGTGGGAATGCAAGCTGCTGCAACCCCTCTGGAAAACAGTATGGAGGTTCCTCACACAGTTGAAATTAGAGCTACCATTCGATCCAACATTTGCACTCCTGGGTATTTACCCCAAAGATACAAATGTAGGGACCCGAAGCGGTACGTGCACCCCATTGTTTATAGCAGCAATGTCCACAATAGCCAAACTGTGGAAACAGCCAAGATGTCCATCGACAGATGAATGGATAAAGAAGAGGTGGTATATATATACACAATGGACTATTACGCAGCCATCAAAAGGAATGAGATGTTGCCATGGACAACGACGTGGATGGAACTGGAGGGTCCGACAATTAGTGAAATAAGTCAATCAGAGAAAGACATGTATCATATGACCCCACTGATATGAGGGATTCTTAATCTCAGGAACAGAGTGAGGCTTGCTGGAGTGGTCGGGGGTGGGAGGGATGGGGTGGCTGGGTGATAGACTTTGGGAAGGGTATGAGCTACGGTGAGCGCTGTGAATTGTGTAAGACTGTTGAATCACAGATCTGTACTTCTGAAACAACGCAACATATTTTAAGAATAAAGGAAAAGAAGGAGACAGCAGGAGTGGAAGAATGAAGGGGAGTTAGTGAGAGGATGAGACGGACCAGGAGATATGATGGGTTCTGAAAAAAAATCTGAGGTTTCTAGAGGGGAGGTGGGTCGGGGGATTGGTTAGCCTGGTGGTGGGAATTAAAGAGGGCACATTCTCCATGGAGCACTGTGTGTTAGGAACAAACAATGAATCATGGGACACTACACCAAAACAAATGATGTACTCCATGGTGATTAACAAAGCAATAAAAAACAAAGACTGTAATAAGAGATGAAGAAGGACACTATATCCTACTTAAAGGGTCTATCCAACAAGAAGATCTCACAATTGTAAATATCTATGCCCCGAACATGGGAGCATCCAATTATATAAGGCAATTAAGAAGAAAAGCAAAGAAACACATTGACCACCATACAATCATAGTGGGGGACTTTAACACCCCCCCTGACTGAAATGGCCAGATCATCTAAGCAAAAGATCAACAAGGAAATAAAGACTTTAAATGACACACTGGACCAAATGGACTTCACAGACATATTCAGAACGTTCCATCCCAATGCAACGGAATACACATTCTTCTCTAGTGCCCATGGAACATTCTCCAGAATGGATCACATCCTAGGTCACAAATCAGGTCTCAACCGGTACCCAAAGATTGGGATCATTCCCTGCACATTTTCAGACCACAATGTTTTGAAACTAGAACTCAATCACAAGAGGAGAGTCGGAAAGAACTCAAATACATGGAGGCTAAAGAGCATCCTACGAAAGAATGAATGGGTCAACCAGGAAATTAAAGAAGAATTTAAAAAGTTCATGGAAACCAATGAAAATGAAAACTCAACTGTCCAAAATCTTTGGGATACAGCCAAGGCAGTCCTGCGAGGAAAGTATATAGCAATACAAGCCTTTCTCAAGAAACAAGAAAGGTCTCAAATACACACCCAACCCTACACCTAAAGGAGCTGGAGAAAGAACGGCAAATAAAGCCTAAACCCAGCAGGAGAAGAGAAATCATGCAGTTCAGAGCAGAAATCAATGAAATAGAACCCAGAAGAACAGTAGAAGTGATCAACGGAACTAGGAGCTGGTTCTTTGAAAGAATTCACAAGATTGATACACCCCTGTCCAGGCTGATCAAAAAGAAAAGAGAAATGACCCAAATCAACAAAATCATGAATGAAAGAGGAGAGATCACAAACAACACCAAAGAAATACAAACAATTATAAGAACGTAATCTGAGCAACCCTAGGGCAGCAAATTCCATAACCTGGAAGAAATGGGTGCATTCTTGGAGATGTGTCAACTAACAAAACTGACCCAGGAAGAAATAGAAAACATGAACAGTCCTATAACCACGAAGGCAATTGAAGTAGTCATCAAAAACCTCCCAAGAAACCAAAGCCCAGGGCCAGATGGTTTCCCAGGGGAATTCTATCAGACATTTAAAGAAGAATTAATACCTATTCTCCTGAAACTGTTCCAAACAATAGAAATGGAAGGAAAACTTCCAAACTCATTTATGAGGCCACCATTACCTTGATTCCAAAACCAGACAAAGATCCCATCAAAAAGGAGAATTAGAGACCAATATCCTTGATGAACATCGATGCAAAATTTCTCACCAAAATACTAGCCAAGAGGACCCAACAGTACATGAAAAGGAGTATTCACCATGACCAAGTGGGATTTATCCCTGGGCTGCAAGGCTGGTTCAACATCCGCAAATCAGTCAACGTGATCAAATACATTAACAAAAGAAAGAACGAGAATCATATGATCCTCTCAATAGATGCAGAAAAAGCATTGGACAAAGTACAGCACACTTTCTGGATCAAAACTCTTCAGAGTATAGGGACAGCGGGTACATACCTCAATATCATAAAAGCCATCTACGAAAACGCTACAGCGAATATCATTCTCAATGGGGAAAAGCTGAGATCTTTTCCCCTAAGGTCAGGAACGCGGCAGGGATAGCCATTCTCACCACTGCTATTCAACATAGTATTAGAAGTCCTAGCCACAGCAATCAGACAACAAAATGTAATCCAAGGCATCCAAATCGGCAGAGAGGAAGTCAAACTCTCACTCTTGGCAGATGATATGATACTTTATGTGGAAAACCCAAAAGACTCCACCCCAAAACTGCTAGAACTCACACAGCAATTCCGTCAAGTAGCAGGCTATAAAATCAATGCACAGGAATCAGTGGCATTCCTATACACCAACAACAAGACAGAAGAGAGACAAATCAAGGAGTCGATCCCATTCACAACTGCACCCAAAACCAGAAGAGACCTAGGAATATATTCATCCCAAGAGGCAAAGGATCTGTACTCAGAAAACTACAAAATACGCAGGAAAGAAATTGAAGAAGACACAAAGAAACGGAAAAACCTTCCATGCTCATGGATTGGGAGAACCAACATTGTGAAGAGGTCAATGCTACCTAGAGCAATCTACACATGCAATGCAATCCCCATCAAAATACCATCCACTTTTTTCCACGAAATGGAATAAATAATCCTAAAATTTGAATGGAACCTGAAGAGACCCCGAGTAGCCAGAGGAATATTGAGAAAGAAAAGCAAAGCTGGCGGCATCACAATTCTGGACTTCCAGCTCTATGACAAAGCTGTCATCATCAAGACAGTATGGTACTTGCACAAAAACAGACACATGGATCCATGGAACAGAATCGAGAGCCCAGAAATGGACCCTCAACTCTATGGTCAACTTATCTTTGACAGAGCAGGAAGGAATGTCCAATGGCAAAAAGAGAGTCTCTTCAACAACTGGTGTTGGGAGAATTGGACAGCCCCATGCAGAAGAATGACACTGGACCATTTCCTGACACCACACACAGAAGTAGACGCCAAATGGTTGAAAGACCTCAATGTGAGACAGGAGTCCATCAAAATCCTAAAGGAGAACACAGGTAGCAAGCTCTTCGACCTCAGCCGCAGCAACTTCTTCCTAGAAACATCACCAAAGGCACGGGAAGCCAGGGCAAAAATGAACTATTGGGATTTCATCAAGATAAAAAGCTTTGGCACAGCAAAAGAAACAGTCCACAAAACCAAAAGACAACCGACAGAATGGGAGAAATTATTTGCAAATGACATATCAGATAAAGGGCTACTATCCAATATGTATAAAAACTTATCAAACTCAACACCCAAAGAACAAATAATCCAATCAAGAAATAGGCAGAAGACATGAACAGACATTTTTCCAAAGAAGACATCCAAATGGCCCACAGGCACATGAAAAAGTGTTCAACACGGCTCGGCATCAGGGAAATCCAAATCCAAACCTCAATGAGATACCACCTCACACCCGTCAGAATGGCTCAAATGAACAAGTCAGGGAACGACAGAGGTTGGCGGGGATGTGGAGAAAGGGGAACCCTCCTACACTGGTGGTGGGAATGCAAGCTGGTGCAACCCCTCTGGAAAAGTGTATGGAGGTTCCTCAAACAGTTATAATTAGAGCTACCATTCGATCCAGCAATTGCACTCCTGGGTATTTACCCCAAAGATACAAATGTAGGGACCTGAAGCGGTACGTGCACCTCATTGTTTATAGCAGCAATGTGCACAATAGCCAAACTGTGGAAACAGCCAAGATGTCCATCGACAGATGAATGGATAAAGAAGAGGTGGTATATATATACACAATGGACTATTACGCAGCCATCAAAAGGAATGAGATGCTGCAATGGACAACGACGTGGATGGAACTGGAGGGTCCGACGATTAGTGAAATAAGTCAATCAGAGAAAGACATGTATCATATGACCCCACTGATATGAGGGATTCTTAATCTCAGGAACAGAGTGA
The DNA here is from genome assembly GCF_037043125.1 of Eumetopias jubatus. NCBI lineage: Eukaryota > Metazoa > Chordata > Mammalia > Carnivora > Otariidae > Eumetopias > Eumetopias jubatus. The sequence continues at coordinate 687,639 of NW_028274873.1, forward strand.
GGCTTGCTGGAGTGGTCGGGGGTGGGAGGGATGGGGTGGCTGGGTGATAGACATTGGGGAGGGTATGAGCTACGGTGAGCGCTGTGAATTGTGTAAGACTGTTGAATCACAGATCTGTACTTCTGAAACAACGCAACATATTTTAAGAATAAAGGAAAAGAAGGAGACAGCAGGAGTGGAAGAATGAAGGGGAGTTAGTGAGAGGATGAGACGGACCAGGAGAGATGATGGGTTCTGAAAAAAAATCTGAGGTTTCTAGAGGGGAGTTGTGTCGGGGGATTGGTTAGCGTGGTGGTGGGTATTAAAGAGGGCACATTCTCCATGGATCACTGTGTGTTAGGAACAAACAATGAATCATGGGACACTACACCAAAACAAATGATGTACTCCATGGTGATTAACAAAGCAATAAAAAACAAAGACTGTAATAAGAGATGAAGAAGGACACTATATCCTACTTAGTGTGTCTATCCAACAAGAAGATCTCACAATTGTAAATATCTATGCCCCGAAGATGGGAGCATCCAATTATATAAGGCAATTAAGAAGAAAATCAAAGAAACTCATTGACCACCATACAATCATAGTGGGGGACTTTAACACCCCCCTGACTGAAATGGCCAGATCATCTAAGCAAAAGATCAACAAGGAAATAAAGACTTTAAATGACACACTGGACCAAATGGACTTCACAGACATATTCAGAACGTTCCATCCCAATGCAACGGAATACACATTCTTCTCTAGTGCCCATGGAACATTCTCCAGAATGGATCACATCCTAGGTCACAAATCAGGTCTCAACCGGTACCCAAAGATTGGGATCATTCCCTGCACATTTTCAGACCACAATGTTTTGAAACTAGAACTCAATCACAAGAGGAGAGTCGGAAAGAACTCAAATACATGGAGGCTAAAGAGCATCCTACGAAAGAATGAATGGGTCAACCAGGAAATTAAAGAAGAATTTAAAAAGTTCATGGAAACCAATGAAAATGAAAACTCAACTGTCCAAAATCTTTGGGATACAGCCAAGGCAGTCCTGCGAGGAAAGTATATAGCAATACAAGCCTTTCTCAAGAAACAAGAAAGGTCTCAAATACACACCCAACCCTACACCTAAAGGAGCTGGAGAAAGAACGGCAAATAAAGCCTAAACCCAGCAGGAGAAGAGAAATCATGCAGTTCAGAGCAGAAATCAATGAAATAGAACCCAGAAGAACAGTAGAAGTGATCAACGGAACTAGGAGCTGGTACTTTGAAAGAATTCACAAGATTGATACACCCCTGTCCAGGCTGATCAAAAAGAAAAGAGAAATGACCCAAATCAACAAAATCATGAATGAAAGAGGAGAGATCACAAACAACATCAAAGAAATACAAACAATTATAAGAACGTAATCTGAGCAACCCTAGGGCAGCAAATT